>NC_135708.1:16446450-16803295 GCF_964276395.1 Gasterosteus aculeatus
TTTAAACCGTATTTCATTTTCCTCTCATCTGCACAGAACAGAAAGCCGATACCACCAACACGAGGAAATACTGGAGCTTCTATAAACAAAAACCGCCTGATGTTTTATTTGGATATAGAAGTGCTGGAAAAAGCTGAGAGAGACACGCTGGATGACAGACAACACATTTCTTTTAAATTCAACATCGGACGGCTCCCGTTTCTGTTTGTCTTGTGCCACTAATGACAAACATCCAGTGACGAAAAAAATAAAAGACAGGGAGGTCTAAATGTCCCTTCTGTCAACTTTTCAAGATGGTTGCGCATGTGGTTTGGTCCCGGGATCATAAGCAAAGCCACACTTCCCCTGTGAATGCAAAGGCATCTCAGACCCTGAACTTGCAAGGCCATAAAAACAAATCCAGATCCGTCGATTGAGTCAACAAATTCCATCGCATTTGTATATCACAGTTTGTGATCAGACAGCAGTTTAAAAACTTGACTGGGAAATAAGATACATAAATAGATTCATGTGAATCTCTCAACATTTCAGAATATAAAGAAGTCTTTGTAAAGATAAGCTTGTTGTTGGTTGTCTTTATCTCTTTAAAAGCTCTCTCCCTCACTTAATCCCAGTTCAAACAGTGAGGTGAGGTAGTGACCTGCGATCGCTGCTTGCAAAGTCTCTTGGAACACAACTAAAAGCACACAAACAGACGCAGACACAAATAAGGTGGGCTGGGCCCTCTCGCTGTCTGGGAATCTAACGTAGGGGGCAGCGTGCCCGGACCTCCCAGGTACGGACCGACACACGCAAAACGATTAAAACATGCACCAACAAAAACACCCCACTACCTGCTCCAAACATTAACCAGGGGAACGCACGAGCTGCAGTGCTGCGCACTATCCGAGCCCAGAGGTGTCTGGGCGAGTTAATATTTGGCTTGGCCACTCTGGGAACTCAGGGCTCGGTCACTCGGCTGAGACCTCCCCTTTCAGAAAGCCCCTCGCATTCCCTGACGCCGCGTCAGCGTGCGGACTCGCTGTGACCTCTGAATCAAGGTGATGCGTCTCTGGATCCCCAGAGCACGGAAACCGGTGAGGTGGCCGAGTTTGTCACCTCCACTCGGCCCAAACAAAAGGTCACTGTTTTGACAGCTTAAACGAAAGCAGACAAAGGAACTGAATAAATGCCTGCGTGTCGTCCCCCCCCCCCACCCCACGCCAGACGCCTCGATAAGCCCGAGGTCCAATATGAGCTAATGAAACAGCCCCCCTTCTCCTCAGGTTGGGAACATGCTAGAGAACGAGAGAATGTAGCAAACTGCACCAGGGCTCTCAGACGTGAACAAACCCAATAAAACTCCCCCCCCCCCCCCCCTCCCTCCCTCCCTCCCTCCCTCCCACACATGTGCAAAACACACACACACACCCTCAAAAGTAGCCTGAATCACAATGACTGGAGCAACAGATGGCTGTCAACTCAACCCCCCCCACCCCCTCTCCTCCACCTTCCTCGGCTCCCCGCACAACATCCTCTGGCCCAGCTGTCACTTTTGGGCCCCTGGCTGAGGGGGCTCTGACGCCAAGCTCCCCTGAACTGGGGACAGCTGCTGTAGGAAAGCCAGGGGGGGGCTCAGGGGAGGGGCAAACGCTTTGCAGCACACTAAGAACCTTCTCCCCGTCTCCACAGGTCCTTTTGCTGCTCTCGCTATCTGTGTCTCATCCCTCCCATTATGCCCCAGTTGCACTTTTAACAACCTCCTCTCTTCACTCACCATCGCTCATCCTCAACCTGAATTCCTATCGACTGGAATTTAGACTGCTCCTCCGTCGGCCCCCCTTCCTCCGGGTCCACCTAAGAGGAGGAGATGGGGGAAGGGTGGGGGGGGACAGATAGTGTCAAACCACAAAAGCAAGACTCTTTCCTCGGGACCCAAACGGTCGCGGCCCACAGACCTGGATCCCGATGGAGAGGCACTTGCGGAGCGCCTCCCTCTGCGCCTTGCTGTCGGCGGGGACGTGCGCGACGGCGGTGGCGGTGATGGTGATGGTGCTGTTGGTCACGTGCTGGCTGGCCGGGCCGTGCACCTGAGCGTTGGCCGCCTCTATCGCGGCGGTCAGGGCCTTCATGCTGTCGATGCTCTCCGTGGAGTTGGAGAGGCCCGGCTGGGAGCTGATGCCGGTCCGCGGGCCGGAGCCCCCGTCCATGTAGGCGTCCTGAGCGGACTCGGTGCTGCTCTGCGCCGTGATGGATATGAAGGGTTTGGACGGGGTGGTCCGCGGCGGGACCGGGGGCGGCGTTTTCTTGTAGGTGGTGATGCATGATGACACTGCAGGGAGGACACAGGAAGACGAAAGATGAACCGTTAAATAAAACACAAGTTTAAACTACAATTATTATCCACAAGACGGTCAGTTCACCCCTCACACGGACTACAAGAGAGGGAGAAGCAGAATAGAGCCGGCGTATATTTTTGTCTGCGGGTCTGCAGGAAGCGGCCTACATTCTGAAAAATGAACCCAAATGATGTCATAGGAATATCACATGGGTCTTTGGGTTAACAGTTTAGGTATCAGGTCCATGTGTCAGAGTCAAAATGGACAGTAGATCAGGGGCGACTTTAACAAATCGGAGCCTCGTCGAGTAATAGGATCAGTATGTCCGTCACTTGACCTACTGATCTACATGGTTACGCCTTCTGTGCACTTACTGTCCACATACAGAACAATTAGAAATCCAATGAAGTGAGACTTTTCCTTGCAGTTGTTTGCACGCATGATTGCAGATAAATTACGTCTCATTCCTGATTAAGCAGGAGTTAACTCATAAATTACATTAGCTAAGTCAACCAAACCACCCACCAAAGGATTGCATTAGATCCGAGCAGAAAGATATTAAAAAGCATGATGGTGCTGCTCAGTTACACTCCACCTCTCAGGTTACAGGAAAAGGTTCTGCACAGAAATGGAGCGTCTCACACACTGACTCAGGTGGAGAAACATGCCAACGGACAACAACAAAGCCAAGGACAAAAACAGCCACCTCCCTTGGAATCTCCTTCCATGGATTGAGTTTATCATCATAACTGGGTGTCTCTCTCTCTCTCTGTCTCTCTCTCTCTGCCCATCGGGGAAACAAGGACGGCGGCTTTTCACTCCCTACAGAGGACGAACATCCTACCGCGGAGAGAGCGTTGATCCGCGTGCGGCTCAGACAACAGTCTCCAACCCCACCCAGCGCCAGTGGCCACGTCTTACACTATTAGAGCGGGGTGATGATTTCAGGGAGTCTTGCCGTCTCACTGACAGACACGGAGGGGAAGCATTCGGGGTGAGCAGAGGGCTGACTTCATCCTCTCGGTTCGTCAGGAGTCATCCGCCGCTCTACGCCAGGCCCCCGCCCGGCCTCGCCAGCAGTGATTGGGATGATCTCAGGCGAGATTTCTGTCAGGTTTTGACAAGCTGGAAAGCCCTCAGACGGGCTGAACGCGGCGCTGAGATGAGATCACAGTGGCTTAAAATGGGGTCCTTTGATGGCGTGGTTGCAAACCACAAGAAAGACAATAAGATGACTCGCTGCCGTTCGCTCTCCGGCTGAATGTTGTGCGTTTTGAGAGACGCCGTGTGTTCAGGAACCGCCTAATGCAGCACGGTCTCATCTTTTCGCCGCACGCCAGAGGGATTTGGACCGACATCCAAGGCGTCAGAAAGGTCAACGAGGACAGACCCACACGAGAACAAAAACAACAACAACAAAAAAACAAGAAACCCTGAACACACACATGCACTCGCACAGAGGGAGACGGGGCGAGGTCCCGCCCCCATCAGGCGTGGAGGTTCAAAGGATAGAATGTCAGCCCCTTTCAGAGCTTCTATCCCCTGAAGTCATCTAAAAGTCACACTTGTGTGTGTGTGTGTGTGTGTGTGTGTGTGTGTGTGTGCGTGTGTGTGCTGCTGCCAGACCCAGAGAACGGTTGGAGAACAGAAGGGTTTTCATCCGCTCAATAAAGCGCCGCATGAAACAGGAGACAACACGCCACGTCCCCACCCTCGCTGCCACCGCGAGAGTCAGACCCGCCGAGAATGACACGGGGTTTTGGGTGTCAAGACAGGTTAAGTAAACAGAGTGTGTGTGTGGGGGGCCGGCGGCGGCGGGGGGGTAGCATGACATGCCCACACAGAAACGTACGCGCACACCGGCCTGCAGACACGCACGCGTTGGACACAGAAATGAACATCGACGCGGGCCGGTTCAACGCTTCCACCTCTCCCCATTCGTCGGGAGCCGTTGTCAACAGTGTGACTCGGATGTAAGCGCGTGTAAAGGTTTAGCAACAAACATTTGGCAAAACAAATGGAGTACAGCTCCTTTTGTTAGAAAATAAAACAATTTAAATGTAATTCCTGCCTGTGTGTCAATAGTAAGGGCGAAGAAGGCCAAAATAACTGTCCTGATAAAACAGCAGCCAAGTTTCCAGTTGCCACAGAAATGATAAGACTGCAGTTTGATCCTCTTGCAGCCATGAAGGCATTAGAGCAGCGCAGACCTCCCACGCGCGCAGACAGTCAAGGACAAAGTGAAGTAGGAACGTGACGCAGGATTCAACCAGACCCTCAAGAATGAATGTGGAAAAACACAAATACGCACTGATGAGCACAAAAGAAACGGAAAAAAAAGAAAACGTTTTCTGTCAATCCACAAGATCAGGTTAGTGGAGCTTTTGATCAGGGGGAGAAAGAAAGACATCATTCATACATCTTGTAAAATGAGAACAAACTTCCTGACTCAATAGAAACGTGGAATTTCAGCTCTTCCCTCTCGGAGGTAGGCGCTGCCCGCCGCGAGCATTGTCATTCCAAAGAGAAGACTTTGCGAATGACAAAACTCTAGCGGCTCTTTGCCAAATCCCCCTTTTGACAAACGCTTCAAAAGTCCCACGCCGACAAGTTGGTGTGAATAGCAGTTCTTTTTGACGGAGGACTCCCCCCCCACCACCACCCACCTCTGGGCTTCATAATATCAAAGAATGCCTCATTCCTCTCCTGAGACAAAGCGAGCGGCTTCATTCAGAACAAAAACAGATCTGCTTGCCGCCTCTTTCCGGCTCCGCTGATCACCGTCCCACTCGTGTGGCGGATCAGATGTTTCCTTTTTTTCTTTTCCCTTTTCGCCTCCGTGATACCGGAGCGATTGAAGGCGGCGCGGATGCCTTGTAATCTCCTATCTGTATATCTGTGCGATAGGCCACATCAAAGGGCAGACGGTCGGGTTTGGGAGGTAAAGCCTAACAGGAACGGGCTCCCCCGCGCGGGGGCCAAGGGCAAATCCACCACCGTCCAAACAAATACAAAGGCCCGGAAAGGGGGCGGTCGGTATGGGGGAACATTGACAGCTGAGCCCAGCTGCACTGTGTTTGGGTGGCGGAGAGCAGGGAAGAGGAGCTGAATAACACTGACGAGGAAGAGGAGGAGGAGGAGGAGGAGGAAAGAGGGTAAATCAGAGAGCTGCTGCCTGTCCCCGTCTGTTCCCTCTCGGTCCATTTGTCCGTCTCCCTCTATCTCTCTGTCACACACACAGACGCACGCATAGAGAACCAGCTGGAGTCCTTTGTGAGCGGCGTCGCCATGGCGACTCACGGCAACACGAAGTTCGCCGGGAGGCTTTTGGCGTTTTACCAGCGGCAAAGCGGAGAGGGGGAGCTTCTGTTGGCCATTTGTTTACCTTGAGCACTGCAGCTGCGCCCACACACCCACCTGAACACCAGCCGACGAGGGGGAAACACGCAGCGGGAATAATGGGTGGCAACTAGCGAAAAATTTAAAGTCAAATAAACACCAGGATAACGATGCAGAGAGGACCCCCCCCCCAAAAAAAAGAATCTGTGTCATGAGATGAGACGTGAGTGAAAGGTTCACTCGGGGTCGACCTTTCGCTGCTGTGAAATGCGAGAGACACTGTGAATGACTCAATGTCGCGGTGCCACAGCCCTCAAGAAGTCCGCTGACAGCCCTCTGACTCACCTGAGAGTCTGCAGGAGGCTCGCATGTCACTCCACGCCTCTCCGCCACCGGAGGTCAGAGGTCACCCGAGAGGGTTTCTGCTCTCCAGATGCCTGAGCTCTCTCAGACACAATAGCTCACTGTGTGTTTGTGTGTGTGTGTGTGTGTGTGTGTGTGCACGAAGGGGAAGGTGGCGGCCTACGAGCGGGCTTTTAGAGGAGTATATTTAGCGTGTGCGAGGCGCTTTCGGGGAGGGAATTCTCAGCGCAAACCAGTGTTGTAAACATCCTGCACTACTGCAGCTTTTAAAACCTTTCTTTTTTTTCCCCCTCGAGTTAAACGTAAGCACCGAACATTTGTGAAATGCGCCCCCGGTGTCCTCAGACCAGCGGTGCTATCAACAAAAGCTGTGTGCTCAGTTGGCCCTTTTTTGACAGAAACCCGTGTGAACAGCGGGCGACTGCTCTGGCAGGCTCCAGACTCCTGAATCACCCGATAAGAGTTGTGTTTACAACTGTCGGCCAGCGTTAAATCTGGCAGGCAGCTCCTCAGTGTTGGGCAATACGTTCGCTCTCTTAACCCACTTTCCTGAGCTTCATGTTCACGGAGAGCCTGTTTACCTACTTTCCTCTTTTAAGGGCCCGGCGTTCTGCTGGCAACGCCAATCAGTGACAGGCAGGAAGAGACATGCGAAGAGGGTGAATTAAAAATAAACAGCGAGAGTCGACTTCTAAAACCCACTTGTTATGGATCACGTTTATTCAAGAACCACGCTGCCATCAAGTGACACCACTGTTTTATGTCCCTTCGAAATATCCAAATAACTGTAATGACACTGAAAATAGCAACTTGTTGCCGTTTGTTACACGGTCAGGTACAATCACCTTGGATTCTGGTTAAATATGTAATCCCTAAATTCCTCCGCGTACGGTACAGTGGATACGAGCTGATCTCCTCGAGACTTTTCTTACATCAGACCTGCTCTGTGAGGGCTTCACCCCGACTACAAACACGGCAGTCTTTTGTTTCTGGCCCAAAAAAGATCTGCCTGCAGGGGATAGAAAGAAAGAGATGGTCCCTGAATGTAAAAAGGGAGGGCAAGAGATAAAGGAAGAACAACGGAGAGATAACAGATGAGTGGACAGAAGAGAAGTTGCGCTGTGCTGTTTATTTGAGTTCCTGTACATTCCAGCTGCTTGGCGGGCCATGACGCCGGGCATTAGCTCCGGCGCTAAAGCTAACACGCCCGTGCATCTCACGCATGCTTTGACTGCACTCATTTCCCACAGCGTTGCTCACCGACCCGGCCGGCCGAGACTTCAAGGGCAGACTGTGCAGAGTGACACACGGCATGTGCCGGCAATGACGGCGCGGGCAACTGCAACGAGGCATGACATACCTATAAACAGAATCATGTAGCAGAGGGGCGGCGGGGGGTCGCTTTAGTCATTTCATTGAAAACCCCCTTTGTGATTGAGCAGCGTCTAAGTCTCCATAAATCCTGTTAGTGTCAAGAGAGGGAAGACGAGAGGGCAGAGCCTTAATGGCGGCATTTGGTGTTGCTAAGTGAATAATACAGCCCACTTTAGGCCAGAGTCTGACACACTAAAAATACCCACAACAAAACAGCAACGTTGCCACCACACGGTCTCCAAGTGCTTAACGCGGCTCGCTGCTGAAACATGACGGACTGTCCGCGAGCACTGAAAGTCTAAGTTATGGCGGAGTACATGAAAACATAACCGCAGGCCCGGGGGAAAAACAGCAAACACACACACACACATGAATCAGCGCTAAGTGTTAAGAGAGCTGACACACAATGCAGTCGTCGTGTCGTTACACGAAGGATCACCGCTTGCTGCAGCTGCTATTTACATATAAATGCAGCAGAATGTGGGCAAAGGTTCCATACTTTACGTCCGTCGGATGAACAACAAAAGGCCAGAACCCGATTGGTGAATATGACGCGGCACAGAAGGTAAGAGGAGAGCCGGCCGGTGGGCTTCACAAGCGCTTGAGTTCACTCTTCCAGGAATGCCGTGAAACATTAGCGTCGGGTGTTGTTTCACAGCCCTTTTTTTTTTTTTTTTTGTTCTCCCCCTGCTCGCATTCCTTCCTCCATTTGCCCTGTTTGACGTTCTTTGTCCTGACCACTTGCACATGGAGGGGAAAGGAGACACTGCCGGGCTTAATCCACAGCCAGAGGCATGCTAAAGCCATCTGGGCACAAAACCAAATTCTGCGTCTCCTATATATATATATATATATATATATATATATAGATATATATATATATATCTATATATATATATAAGGGGAGGAGGGCGGCGAAAGGGCGGAGCAGGACGGATGGAGCGAGGGGAAATGGAGAGAAAGAAAAACTGAGGGAAAAAATAAAAAGAAAGAAAGAGGGAAAAGGTAGGAGGAACAAGAGGGGCTACGGGGGGGATTTGGAACGAGAACCAGGCTACTCTGACGCATACTATCTTTTGTGGTTTCCAGTCCTGACCCTCTGACCCTATACATCCTGTTGAAGGCGTGGAGGGGGCGGGGGGGCAAGATGGCGGCTAAAGGCACTGTGCAGCTGATGCGTCCGAAGCGACGGGGACGGAGGCTCGTACCGTGGGGCAAATAGGAATTGTCAGACGGGATGATTGCGGAGCTCTATCTGTCCATCAGGTGCGATTCTTCACACCCCCCCCCTTCCTGCGTGTTTACATCCACTCCCTGCAGAATCTCATGGGGGAGGAACAATGGCCTCTCAAACATTCCCACTCTCCTGCCGAGAGCCCTCGTTTGTCTCCTGCATTCCTTTGCCCATTCATCTCTTTCTCTCCCCTCCTGGATAGAAAAAAAAAACTTTACACGGGGGAGGGGGTCCTAAAACTCTCTGAGTGGAGTCAGTACCCCTTGAACACAGCCTCCCCCCCCCGTCCCACCCCCTCCTTCCTCCCTTTCCTCCCCGTTTTACTTGGGTAGTGAAGCAGCAAAGCTCAAAGAAAGGGAGGAGAAAGAGGAGATGCATTCTTTCTCCCCCTCTCGCGGTCTCTCAGTGTCTACCGGGGGAGAGCAGTGGCTTATTTTTAATGACCGGTTAAAAAAAAAGAAGAAAAAAAAAAAAAAAAAAAAGAGGAAGGGTTTGGTCTCTTCCCCGCCGGCCGCGTCCACACACGCCAAGTCACTCAGACGCACACACACGCACACACACATTACTGTAGCCCAGTCTGGGACTTTCACAGAGAAGTCTTTAATTTGCGCTGAGGCCTGGCCTCCCACGCTGCACGGCCCAAACCACCCACTTACAGCCGCGCACCATTCCGACGCACTCCCTGCCCTGCAGAGCGGCGAATGCTACGAGAACCACGCAATTTAGCTGTCAGGGCAAACGAAAAACTCTCAACATTCTGTCAAGGGAGCAGAGTAAAAAAAAAAAAAAAAAAGCACGTCTTGTCTGCAGCTCCACGTGTGAACCCTTCTTCGGGTCGTGGTGGAGTTTGCGGGCCCCGCCTCGCCCGGCTTTAGCATGGAGGAGCCACGAGGATCATCCACAGCAAACACACTGAGGAAATCCTTTCGGGGCTTTGCTTTTCCTTTGCTCCTTCTGATGCCAAAACACAGACAGGAAGAGCAGGAACTGAGGAGGAGGAGGAGGAGGAAGAGGAAAGCCCCTACCTGACGGGGCTGTCCACCTGATCGGACACGCCAAACTTGAAGTAAAACTTCAGATTCCCCCCGTGTAGCAGGAAGCTGGCGTGTGTGTGTTCTTTCTGCACAGCGGGGCGAACCGCAGGGGTCCAACGCCGCACGCATTCTTTGCGTTTGTCGCAGCGCTGTCAGTTCCTCCCGGAGACCCTCTCTCTCTCTCTCTCTTCTGCCTCTTTTTTTTTGTTTTCTTTCAAACTCGGAGCGGGAGCAGAGGAATGAATGACATTCTCTTCCTGTGTCAAAAGACACCCAAACGCCTCTCTTCCTCCCCAAATAGCTGTAATCAAAGCATTCCGGGGGCCATAACAAAGTGGGACCAATTAAGTCGTAAGCAAACATGAACACCTAACAGCCGCCAACAAAAGCGTTGGGCAGATACGTCCTATTGACTTATTCTGCTTTAAGCATTTACAGGCAGGAAACAGCTGTTGATTCAAGTCCTGCAAATGCAGGGATTTATTTATACTATATAAATAATGCAACATGGGCACAGATGTTCAACAAATCCAGTTGCAAAAGGTTACTTACGATGACATTGAGCCAGAGTGTCAAGTTACGCTTTATTTGGGCCAAACTCGACACTTCTCTAATGACACAAATGTTCTGAAATGCAGATGAGGATATGATGACATCTAGTGAAAGATTTTGTATTGCAGGTCAAAGAAAATATTTTTTCCTTGCTTACATCTAGATAACAGTAACAATTCTTTTCTATTATTATTATTAAACCTTTATTTAAGCAGGACAAGCCCCATTGAGATTAAAAATGTATTTAGTCAGGGGAGACCTGTCCAAGATAGGAAAAACACATAATCAGACCATAGAATATGATTTACTTCAAATTCAGTTTGACGTCATACGATTTACTTTAAATTAAATTTGACATCTGAACGACTATAATGAAATGAATAAATTCAGCTTAAAGAACAGCTGTAGGCGCTGGAATTACAGGTAGTAGCCTACATCCACAGATCTCTTTAACCACATCCAGCCCATCTGTATCTGTTCATCATGACTTACACCCTAAAAAATGAAGCCGTATAAAAGAGATGCCGAGTGTTTTTGCGTTGTCAATGAAAGAGTGCAAGTTCCCACTGGCTCGCATTCTCAGACTGCCGTGACAGGATGAAGTAATTACCGAGTGGCTGGCACACACCAGCATGGTCGGCACTCATCTCCTCCAGGAAGAGAGAGAGAGAGAGAGAGATCACCAAATCCCAGATTACCCACATGGAGGGCTCCCGGTTCACGCCTGATCCCGCAGCTGCAGTCGCACACACACACTTTCTGCAGCCTGCGTGCACGCACACAAGCTGCAGGTACGGAGGCCCGCCATGTGTCGACACATGCCCCGGCCGAGCTCTCGTTTCCTGTCAAACACACCTACTCGCAAACCCTCAAAGCATGTGGGATGACAGCATTGTGCAGGTGTGTGCGCGTGTGAGAGGCCATCGGAGGACCGTCCTTCCTTGGAATAATGATTCCACCTTTGATCCACTGACACACAGGTGGATTTTTACATGCAGCAACATACGCCGCTTAGGGAGGGCTTTAGCTGTCCCTGTAATTAACGCCAGAGTACGGAGACCGATCTGTGTGTGTGTGTGCTGGTGGGACTGAGGGGCAGACATGGGGGGGTTGGTGGAGCTCAAAGGAGCATTCCTGCTCAATGAACCACGTTTGATCTCAATGCCTCTCAAGCGCTCTTGTAAATCAGGCAAAGTACGAATGTCTCATTTACTCTGTTTTGGTCTTTCGGAAACAAAAAGGTTTCACCGCAACTTAAGACCCGCGGCGTCTAAAATAACGTCTTACAGGATCACCACAAGATGAAACTTGTGTGTTGCTTCATACACTGAGTCACTCCTGCGCGCCGGTTTCCTCTAGAACGGGCAGATGCTCCCTCTAGTGGAGTGAACCTAAAGTTAAAAATTAAAATCTCTTCTTTTAGAGACAATTTTAAAAAGAGAATACTGAATGCTAAAAGAGATGTAAAACATTAAGAGGCGTATTAGTAATAACAAAGAGTTTCATTTTGTTCTGTATTGCTCTTTGAACTGGGAAAATCCTTGTTGTATTTTGTACCAAAATTATTTTTGAGATATCCAGTTAATTAAACCTGTGATGAAGGAAAAGCCCTTTATCAGGATGAACCTCGGCTTCCAGCATATGTGTCCAGCTTTCTAGATATATGAAATAATTACCATGATGTTGATTTTATTGAAGTGTCATTAGCAAACTCATGTGGGATGAGCAAAATGTTAACATGACAACCAGTTACCTTTATGATATGACGGTAAATTACATGCAAGTTTCCCAAAATGACTAACTTAGATAAAAACAACAAAAATGTGTTGGTAAGTCATTGGCACGTAAGGACGGGATCAGCTGCCATTGAGGCTCCAGTGATCCGTATCTTAGCATGTAAAAGTTTTATTAACAACCTCGTTCTCACCTGACAATCTTTATCTTTGTTCTTCTAACTCTGTTCTACTTTTGGATTACTGCAAATCTGGACTGAACTTTTTCCACGGCACAGAGGAATTAAGAGGCTGAGGAACGAGTGAAGTCGAAAAAAGTGAGTTAGCAGAAACATTAAATATGCAGGAGGCTTCGTCTGTTACTGTAAATGTGAACGCCTCATACCGTAACCCTGGACGACTGAAGTAAAAGTGTCCGCCTTTCCCTTGGCGAGGGCTTCTGAAGCTTATCTCTAACATGATAATTGCTCTTAAAAGACAGAACGTCGACGGTGAGAGTTGCTGGGAGGAGGTGACCGGGGCCAAATGACGCATTGTCGGGAAAACGGGGGGGAGAGTCTCGTGGGAGCCAACTTCAGCGAAACTGTTAAAGGCTCAAATAAAGGCTCGCTGAGATGAAGTGAGGGAAAGAGACAAAGAGTGAAAGCTACAAATGGAAAGAAGGGAAACACTGCAAGCAGGGAGGGGCTCTGGCTACACGGCACTAAACTATTCCAAACTCATAAAGAGTTTATAGCTTAAAGTATCCATCCAACATTTCACACCCACTATGTATGTGTACACAGCAGCTTCCAAATAGAAAGCAAAGTACCAGGATTACTGGTCATACCAACGTAGTGCAACTGCTCAGGCAGCTGGTTTCTCTCAACATTGGGAAAAATGTTGGGTGGGTCTGCGAATTCTGATGCAACAATTCCTTTAAACTTGTATTACATTAGTTATTTGGTCCAGAGGGTAAAATGCTACTAAACATGTTCCCTTTTGGACTGAAATACTTAAGCAACGACTCGGCTCCTTAACACTTGCCTGCGGCGAACAGTTCCATAAACCATTAAAGCGTTATCAATGTAAATGCCAATACTTTTAAACACTTCAACATATGGTTGTGCAACCGTGCCCTCGAGGCAAAAATAAATCTCAGGATGAATTTAGATTTACCGGGTTGGACCAATTTGTAAATTAAAACGAGGGAAACTAATAATCCCTCAAATCAGCAATGTGATTCAGTTGGTAAAAAATGTCTGAGCGCAAAGCAGCATGTAAAATAAGCAAAAATAATAATACTAATAGAACAGATAATTGATTGTATAAAGTTTCAACAATTATATCCCATTTAAAGTCTCCGATGGATTGTAAGTGTCAGAGACTCGCATTGGCATTATTTACAGCTTCATAATTAAAGTCGATTAATGTCGTACTTAATAACTCAGCAGCCGAGCTTTTCCCTAATTCACATGAATCCGTCATATTCTAAACACATGGCGGCGGGCTGCTCGGATCACCAGACACGCGTGTACGGTTTGTGCGTGTCCATGGCACGCTGTGCTCATGAGGGACCTGGAGCTTCGTCTGAAAATAGAAAGCTGGCAGGTTAGCGGGCGGTCAGCGAGGGGAGGGGACGGAGAGGGGGGGGGCATCGGGGGCGAGAATACGTGAGCATGACTCGCTAAAAAACAGATGGCCGGTTGAAGATGGAGACACAGGGCCGCAGACTGTTCATCCGTCACCCGGGAGGCCGTTAGGGGCTCTCCGTCCACCCCAGCCGTAGATCTCTTTTCCCATCAGGCCTTCGGGTTCAGCGCGCCTTCCCATCCCCTCTCGACCTAAATACCTAAACCCTGCAGGGGCATGTGCCGTAATGCTGTGCCAGGAGTTGCTCCGCGTCATGGAGGCCACCAACACCTGTCATCCTCCCATCACAGACATGGTACCAGAAATAGACCAGCAGAGTGGACGGGAAACACGTCGCTTACTGTTCAAAGTAAGTCAGGATAAAGGGGGGAAACCAGTTGCTCGGGCCCCGGGAGCTGAAAGTATGTTTAATAGAGAGATTAGCATATAAGTGTGTATAAAAGTGTGAAAATATATTTTTGTAATTTAAATTTGGTAAGTGAGATATGAAGAGTGTATTAATATTTTAGATCTATCACGATCAAACTTGATTTTGAACTTGAGTTAATTATAATGTGACGTCCAGGAAATTCGTATTTAATATAAACAACTTCGTCCATTTTCACTTGAACCATGAATAAGCAGAAAGGGGCGCGGCACTTAAATACACGACTTCCTGCTACACCTTTCAAAGTAAAGGCCAGTGACGTATTTTCAATAGCAGCATAAACATGTTCTTTTTTACTAACCTGACGGTGAGAAGTTTACTTACGGAGTTAAAACCCCCATTGATGTCCTTCGTTTATATTCTACCATGAAGTGCCGCGATGCCAAAGTGTTTTGCATTGCATCCGGTATTATTTTAGGGTTTAAAAGTGTGCCCCGACGCATTCACTCCCCTCTTATTTTGAAGGCTACACGAGCGCCACTTCCTGGCCGGGACTCAGGCTTGACGCAGCTCCTCCATCAAGTCACGTCTGTCCCTCTCAAACAACAGAGAACCGCCGGTGGTTTACTCACGGAGGCGCATCCAGTAGTCGCGCACGCCGAGCAGCGCGCCGCACAGACCCAGAAGCAGCGACATGACAAGGAAAGAGTCCGCGAGGAGACGTCGCGAGGAGCTACTCTCTGCCTCCTTTCCTTGTTCACTCTGGCGATGTTGGATCTTATGTCAGGATGTGGACGCGCCTTGTTCGCCCCCCTCCCCTCCCGACACAAACACTTTACATCTCACCCAGCAGCGGGTGGGACGGGCCCGTTCATCAGCAAAACCTGACGTTATAACTTTGTCTACTTCTGATGCCGCACGTATTAACGCCGATATTACAATAGGGATGTGAGGGTTTTTGGGGTAAATATATACATTTTAAAATTATTTTTCTTAGTTTTTGTATTGCACCAGCTCAACAAGCCCCTCCCCCGCCAATGCTCATTTGCATGACGCGAAATTTATATTCAGGATAACGTTTGAGTTAATACCTTTGAGAAAAGTTAAATCCATTAATAAAAGTACCAATTTAAAATGTCCCTCCTTGGTTTACTTGGTTCATGATCAGAGCACGTTTTTGGGATTGTGGTTTGGGTTTGGTTTGTATTCTTTTAAAGAGGTGTATAACTTGAAGGGATTTAGACATTAGACAAGTTGAAGTACTGATGAAACTCCCAGTGAACTAATCTAACTCAAACAGAATATTGAACTAAGTTTAAAACTACACTATGACCCACTGTATACTTTGTCTTTTGAATGCTCAGCACATTAAATACAGCTGGAGTGATCGTGACATTAACTTCCATAGAGGTGTTGCATCAACTTATCACGCAAACAGATGATTGGGTGCAACGACTGCCCCCCTGTGGTGCATTAAAGCCTGGCGCCTTTTCCCTCCCAGGACGAACGGCTTTAATGAATCACACAATTCTTACGTCTCAGAATACCATCGCTCGATTGTCATGAGCCTCGTCATCGCATCGGTGGCCCCGGTTGACCCCGGTGCTGCCACGGGGGCCTTCACCTGCAATCCTCCTCAAACAAGGAGGGAACCTTTCCAGAGCACGTCGGGAACCCTCCGGCGGCAGCAGCAGCAGCAGCTTTCTTTGCTCTCCTGAGTCATCCTGACAATCTCACACTGGCTCTGGTTAATTTGTGCGTGGGCTGGCGAAGGTGTGAGGGCAGATCTGGACGAAGGCTCCGCTTTTGTCTCCATTCCAACGGACTTGGCTCAGGCTGTCTGCGACTTGCATTTAATGCACACTGGGAAGTCCGAAGACACTTATTCCTACGAGCTCCCTCGGAAGAGAACTGTTGGGAAGGTGCCAGCGGTGTTAATTGGGTCAGCCTGTCTAGTAGCTTTACATCCACCCACTCACGCAGCTACTGCAGGAAGGAGGGGGCAGAGGTGCGCTGCTGCGCTGCTCTCAGCCCCCGGGGGCAGTGTTGCACAGGCTTTGTTTTAGAATGGAGCGGCGTTGCTGTAAACTGCTCCTCTTGCAGCTCTACGGCAGCAACTTGATCTAACTTTTTAAGTTAGAAGCTTTCCTTTTTCCTCCTGATGTATAGAAAATATGCTAAACAAGTTGTCTTCTATTAATGGTGGAAGGGGGGGCCCGGCCACGGCTCGACTGATAAATCATAAATATCGGATAAAGTAAGTGTGTGAGGGATTTTCCGGTTATTATTCCCGCTAGACAACAGATGGAAAAGGGTTTGACAAAAGCATCGGCAAGATGACCCGCGAGCACGCCTCCAACTCAAGGAATGCTCTTGTGAGCTCGGCGCCTCGGTTTTGGGCCCCGTATGGAAATTCACAGCCAATAAATTAAACATTGTCCTGTAGCCTATTATAAGAGCTCGGGGAGGAGAGACGCAGCCAATCCCTCAGCACCTCTGAAAAATAGATGGAGGATAATTGACGGCAGGTCAGCGAGCCAGGAAAACTGAAGGTGAGAGGAGGAGGAGGAGAAACAAACACTGGCACGTTTCCCAGACTTGAGATCTGTGTGTGTGTGTGTAGTCTTTCTAATTGAAGGTCAATTTGTCTTCCACCGGTTGATTTCCCCATAAGACCCAATGCCGTTGTTGTGAAAACGCAGGGGATCCACCTGCAAGAGGCCAAGCAAGGGCGAGACAAAGCAGACGGAGGAGGTGGCGAAGGACAAAGTAAAATCAACCGAATACTACGAGCTCTTCCCGGCTGTCAAAGACGGTCGGCTTCAGAATTTAACCCGAAACGACCTACAAGCGACTGGCCGGGTCGAGGGATGCACAGAGCCGGGCGACGCAGCCACAGCTCCTCGACGTTCAAAGGGAAGAGATCAAAGGACGGCCCCTTACTTGCTTTCTTCTTCCTCTGGATTAAAACGGTCATCGATAATAATGAACCGGAGGAGCACAGCATGAGCACACACACACACACACACACACCTGTCCGTGTGTGTGTGTGTGTGCATTCGTGTGAATATCATGTAATATTCGCCGCTACACCGTCTTCCCTCCTCGCTTCCTGCCAGGAGAGTCCCAGTGAAATGTAAGAATGCACGTTAGTTTATGTTTTACTCCTACATCATCATCATCGTCAAGACACATTATATTGCATTAAGCAGTTAAGGCAACAGTCAGCTACACATTAGCAGCCTGTTTCTGACCTCTTAACCTGACAAAATGCTAAAAACACAGAATTAATCATGAAATTCATCTTGGGTAAGAAAATGGGAAGTACTCCCACACAAGATGAACATCATCTCATGAACGGAAGGACACGTGTTGAGAGAGACACACACAGCTTTTCCTTCTCTCCTTCCACTCCCTGTCAATCACAGCTCTTTTTCCGAGGAGGAGAAAAGGGAAAGGTAGATAATTAATTGCAGTGACTGATGACTCCGTGGTGAAGATCTAAGGAGGTGATAAATTGTGCATTGGCACAACTGTGACAGTAATCTGGGGCAATCCCCCACCTCCGCTACCAACGGCGCTCCACATTGCCTCGTAATGAGTCACACAAATCCCCGTCGCGCCGGTTTGCGCCTCAGAGCTGCAGAGGACAAAGGTCACGGGTCAAAAGAGGTCGAGGGCCAATCGCAGTGAGCTACGCGGGGCAGACGGAGGTTCGCTCGCGGTGGGAAGCAGCAGAGTAATGTTGGAGTAGAAATGACCACAGGGCAGGAATATCTCCTCTCTGTTACCTCCACAACGACCGTTCGTCATGCGCCAGAAATGGATGTTCGCCAGCTGTGAGGCGGCTCCCGTAAGCCTCCTGAGCGCTACATCGCTTCTTACCCGACGCCGCCTTAAAAAGGTGTTTTCTTTACGCTACCAGCAAATGATTACAGATCAAGACGGTTCCATCAGCAGAACGTGTGAGAGACACCAAACACAAACTGGAAGTGGGAGAAAGAAAGGCTTTGTGTATCACGTGTTAGCAGCACCACGGAGCAGCTGTCTGGCTTTAAAAACAGAGTTTAGTCCCGACAACACCTCCCCTGATAGATGGTCTTCATTATCTCTTGCCTCCTCAGGGGGAAGGAGCTCCGAATGTCCCTCTCTTGATCTTATCAGTCTCCTTTTTTAGATCAATAACTACCACCACACAATATACTAATAAACTGAACCCTCTATTGCCTTTTCATTGCGATGTTATCTTGAATTATTAAAATATGTTGAATGAGAGAACTACAGGGAACTTCGTATTTCAATATTTCATTAAGAGAACTGAATGATTGTCTTAGAAGAGGCCAATTGCAGCAAGTCTTCACAACATTAAATACATGTTGTCTCCTTATAACCTTTAATGCCTTTGAATTGATAGAACTAGTTCAGTCCTTCTTGCAGCGATGGCGTTTGATTATGTGGCTGTAACCTTGTCAGCTATGTTCGGGGGGGAAATGCTATCTCGTAAATTGGCATAACTAAACGCGAAGGCAAGAGAGCCAGTGCACGCCAGGACACGGGCGACTCAGCGCGCACAATGCACGGGAGCGACGTTTGGATTGCGGTGGGAAACGTAGAAGCACCCAGAGCTGGAATGCTGGCACCACCCAGCATCAATGCTGCATGCGGCGAGGCGGGAAAGCCATGAGCTCCGGACCAAGACGCAAATGAGAGGGCTAAAATAAGATCCGGCAGCCAGTGAGCTTTACAGCTCAAATAAGCCCTGATGGTGGGAAAAACCCTTCTGCATTAACCACATTGTATCTGAGGAGTAAACTGGGTCAGATGGATAATAATGCGGAGGGTTTGGTTCTCAGATAACCGATGTAACTCTTTCCTTTATGAAAAATACTCAATTCAAAGTGTATGTTTTTTCTTTTTTTGTACCAGAGGAGAATAAGAAATGAAAATTTGATTTGATTGCCCTTGATCCAAACTACAGCCTTTATATAAGGATAAGTCCCTCTTTGTGCTAACTGCCGCAATGAATCATTCATTTGTTGTTGCGGTTGACACTAAACACATGTCCACGCTGCAGCACATCTATAATACATCACTGTCTCTGCCCGTGTATCAATTCATAATGCACCATGGATTATGTATGTTCACACGTGCTCGCGAGTTTGCTGAGCGCACGTTCCCACCGACCTGTGCTGCTCTGGATGGTTCTGACGGTGGTGGTGGTGGTGGTGGTGGTGGCGCGCGGCGGCGAGCCGGTCCTGGAGACGCCCGCCGCCGCCGCCGCCTCCTCCTCGTCTTCCTGCGAGCAGCCCTTCTCTATGGCGCGCACGTAGCTGTGGCTCCGCACGCGGAAGCAGTTGGGGATGGGCAGGTCCAGGGCATCGACCGCCTGCGACTCCATCTCGCTGAACACCGACTCGCACACGGCCTCGATCTGCCCGTTCACCTCCACCTCGCTCACCTGCGAGGGAGGGAGGGGATGGGGGGGGGGGGGGGGGGGGGGGGGGACGAACGGACGGACGGGAAAGAAATAAAAGCACCAACGGGGGGCATACGTGCGCGGGCGCGGGGGAGCGCAGAGGTGAAGAATGAAGATGCACAGGCGCACGCCGTCGTAGTGCAGTGGAAAAGAGATGTGTATCACAGAGGCACAAACCAGGGAAGCATCGGTCTGCTGCAGGACTCAATACACAGGGAGATCTCACTGATTAAAACTTCAGCAGGCAGAGGTTTTATGGAGGAATACGCTTAACTCTCAAATTTGGTGTTCCAATATAAAACAGTGTTTTCAGAATTTGAAGCAGCTGTATTTGCGGTTAATATGTTCTCCTCAATATTAATACCAAACGTACAAGCGTTCTTTGAAACAAGAGCCTTGGAAAAACCTCCGGCTCAATTCTAATGAGACCAATCATTCTAAATAGAAGAGTGTGTCAGGTCAAACCTTTAACACCACTGCCTTGTGAAGCTTCGAACCAGATATAGGAATTCATGCGTTATCATAAAAAGGGAACATACATTAGATAAAATGAAGGATGTTCAACGGGTGCAGAGGGAGAGGAATCACTGTAATATACACCTTCAAAGGTTCGCACAATAGAGTGAAATACTATTGTGGTTGTTTACGGGTGAGCACTGGGAAGTGTCGACGCTCGGACTACTGCGAGTCGACGAACTCGGCCTACGGCTGCGTCGTCAGCCGGTGAAGGTTTGGCAGTAAACAGCAGGGTGAAGAGAAAAAAAGACCTTAGCGGTTGGGTTTAGTGAGGGCAGATAACATTTAGGCCGCATGCCGTCCCTGGAAGGGACGTGGCACCCGAGTGGTTCGGTTCCGGCGTCAGTGAAGTGTGAGAGCATTCTGTGGCGCTTGGAGTCAGAGAGGTTTGGGGACCTCGATTCAATCCACTGACGCTAAGCCTTTGTTTTGTGCGTCAGTTCACGCTCACATATGAGAGAGGGAGAGGGGGGAGAGGGTGGGGGGGGGGGGGGACAGAGAGCCTACCAGCACCTCCTTTATTCCCGTGGCACTGTGGCAGATGCCAGGCCCAGCGTGTCACTCTGCTGCTCGGGGGAATGTGCCGCGCTAGGACTTGAAGGGACGTCTCAAGGGTCCATCGTTCAGCCGACGAGGACAAGTGTCGCCCCCCCCGGGCTTCGGAGGCGAGTAAATGTGCCCGTTGCCCGAGGCAAAAAAAAAGGTGAGCTAAGCTCTGCGGTCACTTCAGGAAAGTGAAGCCGTGCTCAAGACACAAAATGATTGACGTCATATTTAGCAGCGACCATGACAACAATAGACCTCCAATGTTTCCCTCCCAGTTCTTCAATACGTTTCACTAACCATCAACTCGAGGCAGACGTCCATCATCATTTGGATTCAATCCCATTTCAAATCATTCATAATATTTTCATGGCTGCTTGTTAATTCTTGTTTTTCATCCCTTACGCAGCAGATGCCGAAATTGAAAAGATCATTTTTTATTTTTGTCATCTCGCATCGCCGAGTATGCTGAGGCATAAGGCGCATATTAGGTTGAAGGAGCGGATCAGGGGAGCAGGGGGGGGGGGGGGGGGGTCTTGGGGGGGGGGGGGGCTTCTGCCTGCCCTCCAGTTTAATTAGCCAACCCGAACACGCCTGTAATCATCTGAGCTCCAGAAAACCGCACGCAGACGCACGCGCTAATTGGGAGATGAGTTGTTGTTTTTTTGCCGGCTGCTGACCCGATTGTTATCATCGGCCTAAAAGCACATCTACGGATGGGATTTCCTCCCCCCTGCACCACCTGATTGGACGTAGCAGTACAGGTACAGGGGTGGTAAGGGCCGACTCCAGAGAGGCGCGGGCCCCTGGGTGCCACTAACCTGGCTGATGGTGCTCATGGCTCTCATGTAGCTCTCGTTTCGTGAGCGGAATTTAGGCGAGGCCAGCAGCCCCGCCGGGTCCAAGCTGTCCAGACTCCTATTGATGGAAACCTCACTCACCGCCCGCAGGTAGCTGTGGCTCCGGATCTGCAGCTTGGGCGAGTGCTCTGTGGAAATCCTGTGACAAAAAGGAAAAGGGAGGAGAGAGAAGAGGAGGGACAAGACAAATTCACAGTAGATTAAGGGCAGCCCGGTAAAAGGCTAAATATGTGGATCAATCCATAATTGCTTTAGAAGACACTCTTATCTAATCAACAAGTGCAGTAGCAGTGAGAACCACCCGCTGCAGCTTAGGTCTGTCCTTGAAGCTCCTTCCAAAGCCTTTAGCGGCGGAAACACTCGCATGCGTACGTCAGTGGAGGGAGGAGGAACTGTGTGTAGGAAGTCTGCTTGACCTTCACATAAAAACAGATTTATCACAAACACATAATCCTCAGAAAACACACACAGAGACACGCACAGCAAAGGAAGATGAATAGGTGCCTCATTAGCGCTCACCTGCCTCCAATCTGATCGCTCAGCGTGCATCACGCCTATGTGCGCACGGATGGCTGCTACACAATTTATCATTCAGGGGGAATTAAACCTAAAAAGCTGACTCGCTTTGCTCTTGATGAACACCGTGGCCAGTAAACCCACTTCCAGAAAGTAACATCTGATCTCGAATTCACTGTGAGGCGTTACAGCCAATGTCCATTTTATGTCACACCCCATCCCATGTTTACTTGTGTGTGTGTGTGTGTGTGTGTGTGTGTGTGTGTGTGTGTGTATGAAGAGGATTTACACACACACACACTCTTATAACTCTGACCCCAGGTCAGGCCTGCTTTGATTACGTATTTCCTTCTTAAAATAGAGTGTGCTTACCGCAGAACAGCAAACTCCATTAATCCTTCTCGGATGGAAGAGTGGAGGGGCGAGCCGGAGTAATAAAAGGACGGATGAGCTTTTGAGATGCTTTTGGAAAAGCATCTGGAAGGCTTACCAGCTCCTTTTATCAATACAGTTCATTCTTTTTTTTTAAAGCCGAAGGGGTAAAAAAAAAATCCTGATTGCACACCTCAAACATGGGAGGAAGAATCTAGCGTACGGCGTTATCCCTATCCTCATCTTCTCTTGGTTTCCCTGTGCGGCTGATTATCCGCAGAACAAATGATGTCTTTTGTGGCAACTTGAATGGCAGGCCGAGCCTGTAATCAGTACCACCTATGGGGGGGGGGGTGTTCAGTCGGTCCCTTGGTGTGCCTCTGTCGAACAAGTGACAATAATGAACACATGTTCCTCTGTGACAGTCAAGGATCAGCGCTGACAAAGCAGCCTGTTGATTTTCACAGCATCACCAAGTGTTCATGTGCTCCTGGACCGCGGTCTTTTTTCCCTCTCTTCTCCTCCACTCCGTCTCCGCTTGATTTGCACCACCTCGTCTTTCCTGTCACTCGGTTTTTTGCCGCTTGGTCAATTGAGAGGTTTTCTCTGTCCACATTCTCCATCCTCCATTTCTTTTTAACTCCGCCTAGTGACTGCCTGAATAATAGTCTACAGAGTGATGACCGTGGTTGGAGGGATGGGAGAACAGAAAGACGGAGATGTCATTACTGCAAACCATTATTCAGGATGTCTGTTATTGCTGAGATATAAAAAATGAAAAAAGACGATGAAATCTTAAAATCTAGGCTAGGAATAAATTAATTCACGGCAAAAAGAAAGACCGTTAGTGACAACGGGAGACAGACAAGGATGTCATTTTCTCCAGAGCTTGTTTGTCTGCCAGCCATTTAAATGCAGGCTTTACGTGTGCGTGTTTTAATAAAGGATGAGGTTAACATTGGGTGAGGTTAAACAAATCCCACAACTTCTTAGCACCGGCTCTTCGGTGGGCAAGGACACAAGGGGTCGGAGAAATGCCTCTGAAACATACGGAACAACAAAGCTGATTTATTAAACCATTGCGGGGCGCAAACACAGAAAGCACAGCGGGAAAACAGGACCTGCTCATCCTCTATCTCCGATGTGCAGCGGTTGCAGCTTAGTTTGTTCCGCTGGGTTCCATCAGACGATGATGGCATTCCCCGGGCCAAATTCAAGTCATTAGCGGGCCCCAAGCAGTGCCACTTGCACTTACACAAGGTTGTGTGCGTGCAATGAGTGAGCACCCACTGGTGTTGTGCTCATCTCTTCCGTATGTTACACAGCTGATCAGTCACAGCCGTGTGCTGCAACGGAGAACTTGTGTTCCCTTTCAAGGGTTTGGGTTTCATGACTAGTGATGTTTAGTAAGAAAAACAGTAAAAGTATACAGTGATTTCTTAAATAATTCAGGTTGTATGCAGCCCCCGGTTACGATTCATTCATTACGGATCACACATGCGTCCTTCTGCCAAATGGAAGTCTATTTCTTCCAAAATAAATATGAAAAATGTAACCGCTGAGCTCAAGATAACTTATCTGGACTTGAGTGAGCAAATGTTGTTAGCTTGATGTGCCAACTCAGAAATCTTTTTGATGGAGCTCATGTTGTGACGCTGTGAACGCCTGATGCAACAAGAAACAATTAAAATATTTAAATGATGAAGCTTGGCAGCTTCTCAGATATTTTTTTTGAAAATCCCCCGAAGCGGCTTCAGTCCATCAACGGTCACCTTGTATTTTTCAATTACGGTTCGGCCTGTTCAAAGCGCTTGGGTCATTGTAGCAATACAAAAGCCAGCTATGTGTCACAGTCGTAAACACAGAGCAGGTTATTAAGCTGCAGGAGTCCGGACACACACACATAAGCCCGACCGCTGCCAGGCTGTAACCGACTGACTCCATCGCCCTCGGCCCTCTCTTTTCCCCGTATCCCTCCTGTCGCTTTCACTGAAACCTTCACAGTGTGAACGTAATGTTCTCAAACATAATACACACACACACACACACGTACTCGAGGGTGGTCATCTCCGTGAGGGACGGCTGTGTGGCCTTCAGGTAGCTGGCTCGTCGGGCCTGGACCTTGGGCGAGGGCTTGGGGCTGCAGTCCGAATCGCCGCTGTCTTCTTCCGCCATGGCCTTGATGTAGCTGCCGCTGCGCATCCGCCGGCACGGGATCTCGTCATCCTTCCCCAGCGGAGAAAAGCTGCCCCAGTCATCCTGAGGCACCTGTAGATGTGAGGGGAGATAATGAAAAGAAGGAGAGGACACGGGTCGGCCCTCCGGACAACCCACGACCCTAAACCAGGTGAATAAAACACGGGCTGCAGCTTTTCCCAGACATGAATACCTCCATCACACAGAGCACTTCAGACTTTAAAGGATTCAATGGCGACCGTGTCAACGCAGAGCCCGGCTTGATCATACCAGAAGCTTGTGAGTGCCAGAGGCCTTCTTTTGTCTGTCCTGTGACGAACGCGGCATATGGAAAGCAGAGAAATCGATTGTTTGGAGAAAACGTTGCATTGCGCTGGCCTCGGTTTTCGCTCTCCTGACTTTTCACACACACTAATGAAGGTAAAAGTAGGCGAGGCCGTCTCCCATTTAAGAGGGAGGGAGAGAGAGTCAAAGACAGCAGACGTGGAGAGAGAGAGAGGGAGGGGAGACAAAGGGGGGTTTTGTTCAGCAGGACCACTGCAGTCCCGATGTGAGTGGCTGTAAGGGCACCAGCGCCGAAGTGAAAGAAATGAGATACAGAGCGAGAGTCATTCAACGGACCGGCGCGTAACCAGGAGACCGAGCTGACTTTGATGTCAGGGGCAACTGCAGACTGCGGTAACACCTTGTGAAAGCTCGGGATTATAATGGCGTCCAATAGATTTAACGTGTTTGAGGAATAGAGGAAGAAATTAAATATGCATGCATTCATGCTTTCGAATTGTCGTTCACCTCACAGTAAAGTGCATCATTTCTTAAATTTCACAAGTGCACAAAAAGGTTTGGCATTCATTTGAGAGTGCGCGTGTTAGAATGAACATGGAATACGGATTACAGGGTTCTACCCCGACAGCGGAACCAAATGGCTAATGGTTTTATTTTAAGGATTTAAGGTCTGCAGACTAACTCGCCCCGGCTGCTCTCCCTGAGAGCCTGTTTTTTTCTCCCCTCTCTCTTTCAAGAAAAAGAGTGACTGGCTCTTATTAGGCTGGGAGAAAGCGTTGCTGTACTGCAGCGACATCATCCTTCCTTGATCCGCTCACCGGTTTCTCCAGGCTGTTAAAATGCAAGGCCACACGGAACTTTCTCTCCGTCTTCTATGCTTCTTTTCTCGCTTTGTGCTTCTTGCCTCATTCACACACCCTGTTTGCTTGTGACCATTTCCATTGTCTCCTCACCTCTCGCGCCGGTTATTCTTACAGTAGCATCAGTGAATGGGATATACTGCTTTGACTACATGACAACCATCAGTACAGGCTGCATGAATGTCATTTCATGTTGCCCAGAACACGGTGTTCCTACCGTGCTTGTATACATGCGAATATGAAATGCAAATTCAGGATGCTTGTATATAAACCTGAATTCAGACAATTGATTTGACAAGTAAAAGCATCAAAGTAATCCACGCAGGCACATGGAGGCAAACACAGAGGAGCTGATGACATGTGATGGTTTTGCCAAATGTTTTCCGAAAAATCAACGTGACACCAATAATTACTCAGGGAATGAAAAGATGAGGCTGCTGCTTCCCCAGAAGTCTCCTCTAAACCCCCCCCCACACACACACACACAAACAAACAGAGATACGTGCAGGAGCGGATGACGGAGCAGCTGCATGAAGCATGGCGCGTGACATGCCGGGGGGCGGGAGGGGGGGGGGGGATGTGTGAGCTGTCCTACCTGTAGGAAGTGGCAGGTGCGTCCCTGCTCGGCCTTCACTAGAGCTTTATCGAGGTTGACCGAGGCCTTCTGGTAGACCTCCCTCGCTCTGCTCACCGTCAGAGTAGAAGACCACGAGCTCTTCTTCAACTGCACCTGTCCGTCCTGGGATCCCGCCAGCGGCACGCCACCGCCGCCGCCGCCGCCGCTCCCGGAGCACGTCGAGCACTTCACGTCGTTGTTGCTGCGCGACGTCTTGAGAGAATGCGCGCTGATGGTGTTGTAGGACTCCATGAAGTACTGCGACTGCGACTTTTCCGGGTGGCGCCCCATGGTCATGACCCCCGTGGGCGGGCCTCCACCGGTGCCGCCGTGGCGATGGTGGTGGTAGAGGCACATCTCTCGGTCCAGCGTGTCGTCTGAGCTCCAGTAGCCCGAGATGGCGCCGCGCATCTTGGGCTCGGACTTGGAGCGGTCTTTGCTCTTGCTGCGCTTGCTGTGCTTCAGGGTGCCCGTGGACGACGGCGGGTCGTCGGGACTGGACTTGCTGCCGTTCATCCTCCCGCCCCCTCCGCCGCCGCCGCCCCCCCCCGAGGGCCCCTCCAGGGAGTGGGACTTGGTGAAGAGCTTCTGGACCGAGTGAACGAGGTGGCGTATCCGCCCGGGGCTGTCGCTGCGCTGGTGCTCCACTGCGGTGCGCTTGTACTGCAGCGTGTGGTAGCCCTCGCGCCGCACCGGCGCCTGCCGCTCAAACTGCTCCAGCAGGTTAGGAGGGACGCGGTTGTTGTTGTTTCCGCCCCCCTTCCCGCACCCCGTCGGCCCGACGTAAGGCACCACGGCGCCGCACTCCCCCTTCAGCTCGTGGTGCGAGCTGTAATGTCTGCGGGGGAAGGTGCAGCTGGCCAGGTCAGGGTACGCGCTGCACTCCGCCTGGAAGGAGTTGCGCTGGGTGTAGCAGGGGTGGTCGCTAGGGTGGGCCTCCCCCGGGTTGAGGAAGTAGGACCGGCGGTCCGAGTGACCCAGGGTCATGGAGTCGTAGGAGGGGTCGCAGGTCACCGCGTGGTGGTGACTGCGGCTGCTGGACAGGCCTTTCATCGTCATCGTGGCCGGGTCGACGTGCACATCCAGTCTGCACAGGCCCCAAAACCAGCTCTGAAAGGAAAGGAACACATTGGAAAACAGACAAACAAGTAGAGGAGACAGAATTATAAATACACTCGAGGCACTGCGTCGTCTTGTGATTTAATTTGTAAATCCTTTTTGGCCGTCCTTCACAGATGAGAGAACTTGATGTTGATGAGACTTGGACCTGCTCTTTTAGTTTTGCTCTTTGAATCTCCAAAAAGGAGAATCTCTAAATATAGCCGCCACTTGGGACGTGGCCCTGGAGCATCAAAATCCGTCCTAAAGCTTCCACTCCCACTTTTCTGCTCTCTCTGCAAGACTGTCAGAGAAAATTACAGGAGAAGAATGACAGAGAAAAACTAAAAAGACGAGGTAGGAGGAAGAGTTCAAATCTATTTCAAGTTATTTTGTTCGAGGACGCTGTTAGAAAGGACAAATCGGTGATGCAGATACTTCGACGTCCTCTGCTAACGTGCGGGAAATTCTGAAAAAGTGCATTTATTTCAGTTTTACAGTACACCTGCTCATTGTGCACGCATGCACTATCCCCCGCTCACAAGCACAGCAAATGATCACATGACTAATCGCGGCCCGGTGCAACACTTTCCCTCTGTACCTCCAGCTCTACTCGAAGGGCAAACTAATTGGCCAGTAAAAGCCAGCTGACAGCTTGTGGGCCGGTCGAGGCAAGCGGCAATAAACGACCTTTCCCTTACATGGTGACATGAAAACAATGGCATCCATCAGGGCCCTTAAACTGCCCTGCTTACCCATCGGGGGGGGAGGGGGGGGGTTAGATAGCCGCTGAACCCGCGCGCTTTCCAAAGGACTGGAGGTAAAGCTAACGAGACAATAATAAGCGCCCAGGCGCAGCGCTGTGGCCGAGTCTACGCGGGGAATTCATTGCCGCGATATATAACACTCTGCCAAAAGGCCACCGTGGTAAATACAAAAATTTAAAAGTGAAAACAGGAGGAGGACCGGGAAGAGTGAATGGCGGAAGCGTAACAAGAGAAAGGAAGGGAGGCAGAGCAGGGGAATGAGATGTCATTGCAGCTCTTTGAATGCACTGAGGACACTGTGTAGGGCACGTGGAGGAGGTTTAATGACTACAGAGTGTTCCACATCTATTATTTTGTTTGACGTGGCTATAAACTCGATTCTGGATTAATTAAAAAAAATTGGGGAAATGATTCATGCAATTTCCTTGTAAACCGGGGCGATCAAATCACTCTGCGAGAGCCAATGTATTGGACTCGTATTGTCAAAAGAGTAAATAAAAGAAATTACACAGCGACCAATAACCAACCCCGATTTTCTCACTCACACAAAGCACACAGACGTGCATAGTGTCCTGCTTCTCGCGGGGCACTTAAAACGTGTCCAGCCAAAGGTATTCATTCCAGTTGACACAGATCCCTTCTGTTGGCCGCTGACGCACAGAATGTGACCTAAATAAAAGGCCCTCGCGGTGATGCACAGCAGCGTGTTTGTGGCACAGCTGTCTGCAGCGCTGCACTGAAGCTGAAGACGGGTCATACGGTCTCCCTGCCTGCTAGCCACACACACACACACACACACACACACACTGAAATACAAATACACAGTGCATCCGACAGGCTGGATTTTTTTTATGTAGCCGCTTGCTTGGAATTAAGTGCAGGTTAGCGGCGAGAAGGAGAGGATGCGCCGGTTCTGCTGCGTCAGTCAGGTGCGACCTGGCGCGACGCGATGAAAGCTCCTGCTGTGGTCGTGTGTTTGTTATGCTGCGATGTCCGTCGTCGCGGACTGACCCCGCTGCGTCTCTACCTGTCTGGTGAACTTAACCTCAATATAGCACATCAACATCTGCACAGGCTGCGTTGGAACTCTCAGTCAGTGATACACAAAGACGCACAAAGGTTGTAATTGGTCTTTCCGTGCATGTTTGTCCTTCGAAGAATACGCAGGGCGTTAAAGTAGCAGCTACTTCCAGATTGCTCCGCTGTGATTGGACGATTCCAATTCGTAGGGTAGATTTAGGGAAAGGTCATTTTTGGAGGTCTACATTGAGCCACACCAGCAACACAACAGTTCCATGAACTACGGTCGTCTAAAATCCTCGCTTTCCCCAACACAAAAACAAGAACATCAAAGAGACTCAAACTTACTTTGTGTGAACAGGCTGTGAAAACTACAGAGACTTCATTACATTTCCAGCGATTATGTGCTGAACAGCGAGGTGTGCAAACAAAGTGCAGGAGCGGATGAAACAAGTCAGGCTATGAATGTTAATGCCTATTAACACCTGTACCGCATTAGCACAGCAGGCAAAATTCTACTGAGATGCCGAGCTTCTTTGGGCTCCGATGAGATAAACAGAAAGTACATTTTTTCTTCTCTGTCGTCTAACAGCAGCCAAACTTGAACGCAGCATCCCAGTGGTCAAATCTACCCTTTTCTTTTTCTTTACGGCTGCAGCTTCTCTCGCGGGCAAAATAAAAGGCTGCTTGCGGCGAGTCTACGTTCCTCGACCCACTTCAAAACGCTGAGTGCATAAGAAGGAGCTCTTGGCTCACGGAGCATCTTTGAGGCCTTCAAAGGCCGCGAGGCTACGAAAGGTCTCCTCTTCCGGCTCAAAGAGAAGCAGTGATTTTTTTTAGTTCGGTTGAAAACACCAATCTGCTCTGTAGGCTTTCACCTCAGTGGAGCTCTTCTCATGTGTGCGCCTGCGTCTTTATGTTTTGGACCGAAGGAGAAGACAGTACAGCACTTTAGCTCCATTTTCTAGGTCATGTGAAGTTTTGCCTATACTTCCAAGTATACGCCGTGGTATTACGGCGCAGACTGGACACGAGGGTGAACGTACATTTGTACATGTAACAGTGACAGAGAGCATGCGGTGGACAACGCTGCCTTTAAACGGTGCCAAACAGCGGCTGTTGGAATCTCCTTTTTCTTTTTTTTGGCGTTTCCAGATTATGTAGAAGTGGCTTTTAGGGAGGTCAGGAGAGGCTGAGAACGAGCAACCTTAATGCTTACTGTTAAATTGACCTAAATGATAGATGACTGTCTTCCTGCACTGTGCCTGTCTGGCATCAACGAGGTAATACTGTTATATTATGTGATGTGCTTCATAAAATATACGAATGTCTGCAAAAATCAATGGAGCACATAATAAAAGTCAAAGAAATTGAAAATTGATGGAAGTGAAATGCTTATTTCACAGAGGGGCGAACTCTCCCTCCACCTATGACAGTATATCTCGACTGTATCAGTACATTACACCTTACAAAACAAGCCTTCACGGTAATATGCATCTTTTAACAGAACGAAAAGACGTTGCTTGAATCAAAGCATACAAATACATATTCACAGCGCAAACGGACCCCGGCCCTGTTGTGGATCCAGTTCCCCACGGCGCCTAATAGGCGTGGGTGTGCTCACGGTACCGGGCTGCGTTATGAGAACACGTTCCTTCATGGATGGATTGAATTTCCCAGTTTCCAGAGGACGGCTCCTTTGTCACAACCAAGCTAATTAGGCCGACTGTCAGGGCTCTCTGTGACAAATGGAGTGACTTTGTGGAGTTATGGCTCGCTCCCCGCCAAAACGCATTCGGGAGACAAATTCCTCAAGCGATGAGGTCTTTTTGATCAAGGTAAACAAATTAAAAGAGGCATTAAGTCTAGAGAAGGAATGGTGTTGTTTGTCTGCAGGCAGAGCCGCCACGACGCTCGGGATACGGAAAACGGTGGTGAAAAGAATAGATCATTCCAGTTAATTCACGATGATTGAAAGTGCATTTCTATTTACAGCTCAGCAACGGCATAATAATATTTGATATGCTTGTTGTTTCTTTAAGTTACATTTTTATTACCATGAAAGAGGAAAAACATTGAATTAACTGGAATTTTCTAGATTCTTGCAGGAATACACAAGGCGAGGTTGCTTAAATTGCTAACGCTGCTTCCTCTTTGTGGCCTTTCTCCTGTGTAGCTGCTGCTTCTTCATCACCACTGCTATTTCCACTCAAGCAGTTGCTTATGCGGCGCAAGCTGAACACGGACAATTAAACCTTACAAAAACAAAAACAGTTTGTATATTCATCTGCCTACTCACAAAAAAACGGTCATGCATAAATTTGCGGGCGTCTCGCAGAGGGGGCCTGTTGTTTCATTTAAAGAAACTTTTAAAAAAACATCCCCCTGCTGGAACAAACCGCGTGGTTGTGCGCATGCAGCTTTTCTGCAGCGCGCACAGTCACTTGACGCTGCCACGCGGCATTGGCATCAAACTGCTGCCAGAGGCGTCCAGAGTGTCAGGTGATTTCAATCAACTGATCCTACAGTTAATTACATGTCAGGAAACGGGGGCGGGGGGGTCTAACCCACAGTCTTCTTGCATGTGTGCCGAGACACGCGTATCCTATGCGACGCGCGCAAACACGCAACGCCACGCGCCCACGCGCTGCAAACACGCGCAGTCACGCACAGGTCGCTGAGGGAGGTTTTGCGGCGCTGTGCAGATTTGAGCCCGAACCGAACACGCTGCCTGCACACAGATGCGTGCAGCAGGTGAGCTGCCGAGGCCCCCCCCCCCCGGATGATCTCACATCACTACTGGGTCACGCGGGTGCAGCGCATGGAAATTCCCCAACCAATTCCACCAAGACGGACTCAATTATGTCTCCTGTCACTTCGGGTTCAGCAAACGTCTTTCAAAGACTCAACACGGGGGCCTGGTTTGTAAACTCGGATCACTGAGACCGTTTCCCCTTTGGCGGAGAAAAGTCACTGGTTGTGTTTCGTTCCTGTAGATGGGGAATGTGGTCAACATGTCACCCGGGTAATGGTTCATTCCCACTTGTTTTAGATGCACGTCTGCTTCTAATAACCTCTACTTTGTTTATAAGATGGCCAGAACATTAAGCCAAAATCCCAAAAGCAAGAACACTCATCAGGTGGTAAATGATGCATTTGCTTAACGGCAATTCCACCATTTTGTTCAATATTCATTCATGTTCAGAATGTTCTGTTCCTTCCTTTCTCTTAGGGTCAACCATCAAGTGTGCGTGAAGACTTGTTTGTCATACTTATAAGGGCTTAAAACCCGAGCAGAGTGACTCGCCAGTCGTGACAGCACAGGAAATATTTAGCTGACGGAAAAAAATAGATGGTTTTGTCTGAAGCGCAATATCCAATATTCTACATTTTGAAAGACAACTCGAACTTAAAAAAGTTAATATCATCACTGTTGCAGTGTTTTACAGTGTTATAAAGAGAACATTATATGTCTTTCCTTCGCCGCACAAGTACAGTGAAGCGTTTGAATTAGAAACAAAGAAGCGAGGATGTAAAGCCGATTTGCTGCAGAGTGTTAAATAACGAGCGAGCAAATTAACTGTGAAACGTGCTGCTCATTGAGCAGTTAAATTAGCTTTCATTTCATAATTCGCTCAGGTACACGCGGATAACAGCCTCTGACTTACTGGTTTACTGAGGTGACACACGTCACATTAAATAACTTTTTGAACATTGTTATCGTGGGAAACTCTCCGGCCGTCCACCGCGGTTAAGAGTCTAATTTCGGCAACGGGGAGATACGATCTTAAATTAGTCTTTGAAAGGCGGGAAAAAATCATTTAACTTTAGTTTATGGTGAATTAATGAAGTGGGACGGCTCAAAGATAAGCAGGTTTTAGCGGAGAGTTCCTTTGTGCTCTATATTAAAATATATTATGGCCTCATTAAAAACGTACTCATGAAAAACATTTTGAACGACTGAACCACTTATAGGGCCGCTTAAAGCTCGCGTTGATTAATACAGGTTGGTGATTAAAAAAATCATTGGGTATCAAGAATGTAGCGTAATGAGAAGCTCTCACGCGTCTCCACGGTGTCAGAACCGTAGCTGATGTCCAGCTTAACGTCCACCCCAGTTTCGCGTCGCCTTACCCCTTTTCCTTCCTCTCTACCTCACTCGCCTCCCTTTTCCATTATTTGATCATTCCTCGTCTTTATTCCTCCCCCTGCCCGACCGACCGCTGTGATTGTCGGTATCATTGCCACGGCGTTCTTCCCACCGGCCAAGATTTACCTCATTGCATCGTCCCTAATTACACACTCATCCGCTGCCTAATCTACATAAACACACTCGCCAGAAAAAAACGCTCGATGTTGGAATCCCTTAATGTCTTTTTGCACAGAACAACATTGAGATTTCAGTATTTGAGAATTATGTTCATTTGAAGGGCGTGACTGAACAGGTCTGTGATGGTACGCGGCCCCCCGTTGGCTCCCGGCCCGTCGGGTGGACGGCGTTACTTATTTTCAGACAGGCTTGGATTGATGACCCCCAGCCGGCGGAATGATACGTTTTCAAATGGTAAGCTGTGCTCGCTGCAAATCCGGCTTTTTGGCTGCCGGCCTCGGGCTCCAGCGTTGGCTCGCCGACAAGACCTGAGCCAGAGATGGCGTCCCATGCGTGATTATATATTAACCACTCGCGGTAATGACGCCGCGCGGTCTCCATTCGAACTGAGCTGCAGCTGGTGTGATTATTATGCACACTCTGTTTTGTTCTGGAAAAGGTTTTCTAAATGATTATTTCCTTCATGTATTACAACTGTGTGAATTGCCGTGTAGCAAATAGAAATTCAGGACACTCATCAATCCGTAGTTAAACAAACTGACTCTTAGAGACGTCTGACAAAAACACGTTGTTTCAATTTAAAATGTCAGCCTGATAAATAACAGGATGAGAGCGTGCAGCTCATTGCACATTCAAAGATCAGATAACATATAATTACTTTTGAAAGTCAGGAATAAAGTGGTTACATTTGGTGAAAAGGGCCTATTGAAAGTATGAGACAGTGTTTAATGGTTGAATGACATCTCAATAATATTTTCTGTGCCTCGATCGCAGAGAAAGCTGCATGTTCCGCCCTTAGGCCCAGTCTGCGTCTCTCATTTAGTATTAAGACGGAGTTACAGGGCGGATTTAATGCAAAAAGAAACATCCAGCCATCTTTGCATAACTCCTGCTGCAGAATCCTTAATGACTGACAGACGAAGAAAAAAGGAAAAAATGTCAAATTCATATAGTAGTTACTTAATAGTTCCTAATGTATTACTCAGCATCCTTGAAAATGAAGATGATTTTAATGTAAGATTATGATGTTAGAATGAGGTTTGTGTGTAAAAAAGGACCCGTTTGTGCTCCCTTAGATTCTGCAGCACACTGGTAGAGGGATTGGACTCGTGCCTGGCACAGTAAACATGTTCAGCACTTTTACTTGCTAATAAGCACTTTTGCACACTTTTTAAACTGTTTATCTCACCAGCGCCATCTGCTCTGTCACCAGCTGTTATTATACAAAGAGGAAACAGCATTTAATCCAAACGGCCTCTGTGAAAACTCTTTTTCATTTTGTCTGTTCGCCTCATCTTTCCATCATCCCCGTCGCTCTCTGCTCAGCGCCGGTTTCTCTTTCCGTCTCGTTCTTGTGGCCATCGGTGGTAAGCTGTCAACCGTGACCGTTTATTCCATTCGAAAGGTCAAAGGTGAACCGGGAGTATGCAGGTGTACAAATTGACAGCATCCAGAAAGCGACTTTTTTTTAATGTACTGCTCACATCAATGAACCCACATCAATAAAAGTTGCATACATACTATATATAAGAGCAACGTCGGCAATAAGGATCTAGGGGAGAAAAAAAAAAAACGTGCCACTCACCTTCTTTATGGTCTCATTTTTGGCATCTTTTTTCTCCTGTGCTTAATTCCAGGCTCCTCGTCCTCTGCGCGAGCACATTTTTCCGCCTTGAAGTGAAAAAAGACAGGATCCATGGTTGAGAATTCATCACTACATGGAAAATCACTCCCGCGGTGCTCTGGTGGCCAGCGCGCTGGTCCATGGTCCATGCGCATCACCGCTGTGATGTTGCTCCCTGCGCTTTTTCCACACTCACTTCAGTGCTGCAATTACTGGGGAAATGTTGGGAGGATGAAAACCTTCTTTTGAATAAAAAAAAAAAAGGGGGGAAAACCTGGTCTTCATTGAGCAGAGAGGGTGGCTTAAAATACATTTGAATATATCCATCAGCTAAGCCGATTGTTTGGCTGTAAAATCATGTAAAAACATGATGTTTTTGATCCTAAAGCTCGTCTTTCAGGAAGCAACATCTCAGGGATATGGCACGACGGGAGGAAGGAAAGGCAAGAAAAAAACAAGCATGCGAGGGGGAGATAATTCCTTTTAAGCCTATTTGAGCTTTTTAAAATCTAGCTTGTTAAGTCCTAGAGGTGTTTCGGGGAGGGGGATTGTCTCAGGGCAATTACTCTACGTAACAAAGAAGCACATCGCCAACACTCGCCCCCATTTCTTAGGACACAAGGCCTGTCGTGTTTTTCCTCACATGAAAAAGCCTTGTGCAGGAAACATCCTGCTCTGAGACGTCTTATACAATCATCCCTTGTAATAACCTCGACCGGATTCATAATTGTTCATTTAACAATTTGCAAATCAGTTCACTGGAAAGCATCCAGAAAGCATTTCCTGATACCCCATTAAGGTGACGAGGAGGAGGCGGCAGGTACGGTTCATTCTGGGGCCACGCAGCAGATGGTGTCTGTCCGACCCTCGCCAGGTGGGACCTGGTTTGGACAGGTTGCACACACACGGGTCAGAGTGTGTGTGTGTGTGTTGGGGGGGGGGGCAAAGCTCCAGGGGGACTTTAGGTCCTTTTCACATGACAAGGATGTAGCAATACAAAGAAAAAACAAAGTTCATGTAAAGTTGGTGCATAATTGTTACAGAACTATGTGAATATTAGCTATTATTCTATACAGCTAGCTTTCTATTGGCAACTACAGCACTCTGATGATGTTAGTATGCTAGAATATTATTAATAACTCCAAGTTACTGTGATGGTTCAGAGAAGACGGTGGAAGATAAATTAATTTTATAGCTGTTGGATTATTGAACATTTTAGTGATCTCAGGGCAACTCTTCAATCCTTTGCTAAATTAGTTTTCAGCAATAGAAGATTCTCTCACCTAACGTAGAAAACTCAATTTAATAAAAAGGACATTTTGATATATATAAGTAGACTGCTTCTTAGTTTCGAGTGATAAATGAAAACAACTTCAGTAAAGATGGGATTTTACAGCTTGTGTCCTCTCTTTTCTGTCAATCCTGTCACCTCTGCAGGGGAGCCTTTCAATTTCACACTCTGCTGGGGTGCATAACACACACACACCACTTTAACACAGGTAGAGAAACAGAGGGTGGATGGGGAAGTCTGAGCCGTTAAACAAAAACGTATCAACACAAGTTTTCATGAATGAGTAAATAACCCTGGGATGAACAGAAATGGATATTTGTGACACGCCATCGGCATGCTAATAAAGCTCTCGCTGCTCTCGGCACAAGTAAGCAGAATAGGCAAAACAGACCCAGCGGCCATTCCCCTACTTTCAAATCAACAATGTGCTGCAGATTAGGGAGGGTTTTCATTACGGTGAAGTCTCTGCATTATGGTGTAGCAACGTACGTGTGCAGATTTGACTTGAAGTAGTTGTTCCAAGCATCCGTCTCCAGTAAGCTTCCTGAAACTGCAGCTCTCTAATTCACTGTATTCACGATCTGCAATCTGAATAATTCATGAGAGAACAATAAATCCCCCCCCCAAAAAAAGAAAAAAAAGGTCCGTCAAAAGGAGAAATGACTGTGACCTTCTGAGCAAAATAAGGGAAAGTCAGGAGAGCGATAGACAGAGAGAGAGTTATAAGAGGGATGAAGAATGACAGGGGAATGGTAACAGTGAAAAGAACGAGAGGGGAAATAACGATCTACGAACGAGAGAAACATTTCCACTAAAAAAACAAAAAGGAAAAAGAAACTCCACATGCTGGAGTGTGATACGGAAATAAGGCCTTCTGTATGCATGAATCTCTTATGAGCACAATCAATGGGGTGAGCGATACATAAAAGATGAGGCCCAGTTTGACCTGTGCACTGGAGGGGGGGGGTGTTATGCAGAGCCTCGGCCTGGAGGAGATGGAGGCTTACGACTCCCTCGGGGCATCCTTTGAAGTTCGGGCGGATGAGCACGGGCTCCGCCCGCGCTGCATTAACCCTCCGAGCCCCAGCTACGCTTGCACACAGTCAGCAGCGGCGGCGGGCGGCCCGCCAAACCCGGCCCGATGCGCAATCTCCACGCTGCTGTGGCACGGACGCATTATACGGAGCCATTATTCAAACTTGAGCGGCCGATAATCTCGTTGCTTTATCGCATCTCCACAGCAAGCGTGACTTCGCGGCAGTCGGCTGCTTACTTTGGACAAAAAAAGGGGGAACTTGTGGAGCGGGAGATGGAGACGGGATTCCTTATCCGGCAGCAAAAAGCCAAAATAAATACACAAACAGGCAAAGCTAATGGATCTAGAACAGCATGAGCAACGCTGGGTGAAAATCAAACCCACACACCTGCGTGCAAACAGCACGCACCGCGCTGTTTGCACACGTTGGCCTGATTGCGCGCTCTGGTGATAAATAGAGGTGAGTCACGTAAGGAAAAGGATTAGAGGGGCTGTGGAAAAGCACAGAATTATTGACGGGAAAGAGCGGGATTTAGATTTAGCAGCGGCAGTCAAGGGAGCTTCTGACCCCCTCCCCTGCACGCGTACGCTCATACGCGTGAACTAGTGGGGATTCAGCAAGAGCGTCTCAGGTCGCCGTGGACCGTAAATCCATGCTGCGCCCCGGTCTGACCCAACTTTCCCTGTTAGGTCTTATCCCATAGCTGTAAACACAGTCGGCTATGAACATACTGCAACAGCCTTCAGACCAGACCAGTGTGCACACAGCGTGAATAAAGGATTGCATGGACACAGTCAGTGAACTTTTAGAATCGCATCTATTCGCAGAAAAACGTACACTAATCCGATGCAAAATACACCCAAATCTCTTTGTGAGTCAAATAATTCCAGATTTTAAATACATCACGGGGCGATTAATCTAACCAGAGGCTCTTACCCTCTCGACAAAAAATAATAAATTCCCACCAACATCTGGCTTTTGTTTTTTTTTTAATGTCTTTTTGGACATAAAGCCTATTTATCCAACAGCCCATTAACCTAAAAACAATCGCACGTTGTTCAGAAGTGGGGGGGGGGGTAAATGATGTGACAGGTAATACCTAATGGAAAATGTGCTTTTGTTTTTAGGTGTTTTTACAGAAGCACTGAGATGTGTGCAGTAGCTGTAATTGAAAAGTCTGCGGTGTGATTTTACAGGCGGGGGGGGGGGGGGGGGGGGGTTGACGGCACCCCACCTGGCTGGTGAGACTTCCAAAGGGACCACTTAATGAATCCACAGTGCTGTAATGTGAGAACCACACACTGATGACAGGTCATTTTTATTAAAAACCAGGCCTTGGTGGAGACATTTGCATGAACGTGCAGAGGCACAGAATCGAGATTTGAATGCACTTCTCGGTCTTGTGACGAGTGTTTTCCAGTCAATGTGCGCAGAGGGGTTATTTATTTCTTTTAACATTCTGATCTCAAGCATGCTGATCCGTATAAACATAAAAAAAAGATTGAGCGGCAGCAGTCCTCGTCTGACTCAAGGGCCCCAGCACCGGGGCGCCTTACGTTATTCAGGTCAGTGAACTGCAGTTGAGACGAGGAGGAGCGCAACAAATACAAAAACGAGATGCCACATTTTCTGTCGCAGCCTTCTTTTGCGTATTTGTCGTGTTTGTGATCATTAACAGGAAAATTCTAGGATACTAGAAAACGTATGAAAACAGTCCAATGTGAGCAGCACGTTTGGCATTAGCATAAAGGCCTGTGGTGTAAATGTAGTGGGGGAGTAAAGGAGACATATGGCGCGTGGCGTCTCACTGTGTGAATGCTACTGGGTCTGAAAGTGAAAAGGATACCGATGTAATATCTCTAGAATCATTTCAAGACTCGGAATAATCCCCCAGTTTCTCATTTTACAATCAGACGCAATGGATTTTGACTGCTCAGATAAGCCCTGCTGGCTATTGCATTCTGCTTCCTTTCACTGTCTGTTAACTTTTTCGGTGTTAACCAACAACGGCATATTGTTGAGCTCGCTAACGGACTGAATAATCAGAATGGAAAAATGGACTGAAATCGGAATTCTCCACACTTTCTTTTTTTTGAAGATATTCAAATGATACTGCAGCTATTGCGTTTTCCATTTCACGGGCGACCGACTGAAGCACGTCGTCACCTTGTTGCCTTTAAATGTTCAAACCAGATGTTTTCCCCCTTTTCAGCCGGACACAGAATGCAACATCAAGGAATCGACACATGGGGTTCTTTACATCAATAGACATAAGGACGGCGCATTGTGTTAGCAAGTTCGTATTCTCGTGATTCAGGCTTGCTTATTACTGGGTGTTCGGTATGTGCACATATAGATGAATATGCAAAAAAAAAGGGTGTGTTGAGGCAAAACGAGTGTGTTTTACACTGTCAGGAATTCTCGTAAGTGTCCCATATGGTTAAAAAACAAACTCCGCTTCAACAGCACTGATTGGATTGTTAAGCTCGTCTATGCTTTGATTCACGACTCAAATGCTGGGAGAAAGAAACGCACTGGCTAAGAACAAAAGCTGGGATGATTACAGTGAGTTCTTTTAGGACCATAGAATTTCGGATTAATTTTCCCTGACCCAAGATAAGCCCAAGTATTTCCTAGTTGACAATGACAGTCGTTGAGAGACACTAGTTGAGAGACAGATTACTGGAAGACGGATGCCACAAAATGCAAAGGTGAGACGTGGGTTGTGACACCGTCTTTTTGTCCTCGGTGTCTTAAATGTCTTTGAATGGATGAATCATTTTGGTGATTAAATGTCCACTAGATAAGTACACAAGTGCAAAGAATAACGGCAGAATAAAGTAATCAGTTTGACTTTGAAAACGCTAAATTGAGGTAATTAATTCTATTCAATACCTTTTTTCAATAATACTTCACCGCTTTGTGCTTTTTTCGACGTCCCCCGTGACAATCGTGATTGAATTAAGAAGCGTGAGCAGCCCAGATGGTTCCCTCCATCTAAATCTGAGAGCGCGATCGGTTTGACATTCATCATGTCAGAGACGGGCGTGGCGAGGCGAGGTCACCCACCTACGGATGCCCACCTGCAGACCCCTTCCTCTCGGGGACTAAACGCCACATCCTGCGCACACTCCTGCCAACACGCATCATATCCATGAACACCGAGGCGACAAAACGTCGCACAATTCCACAGCGAATACAACGGTCTCCCCCTTATGGAATGTAATGGGGACACTCCTCCCCTACGTCACCCTCTCTGTTCATATCAGGCCGCCTTCTTCGGCTCCCTTTCCAAGCATAAGGCTCCTTATTTGTGATATTTTCTCCACTCTGTGCCACTCTTTTGTTCTCTCTCATGCATAATCTGTCGGTTTTTCCCCCGTTTTTTCTCTCCCCGGCTCCCTCTCTGACTCCATCACTCTCCACCGCTCACTCAGAATAACAGCAGCGATCTATCAGAACACTTTCTGTAACCGGAGGGCAATTTTCTAGACCTGTCAGAGCATCAGCCTTTCGCTGTACTGTACCAGGCCACTGTTGTAATAATAACGCCAGGAAATCTGATTAACACAGTGTAGCAGAAGCAGGAGCAGCGATGGCGAAGAAGCCGCCGTCAAGGTCAATGATTTCTTCCAAATTCAAAAACGTGTGCCGAGTGACGTGGGCGGACGGTGAATGCGAATGCTGGGTCAAAAGAAGGGCGTCCTCGGTGATTAAGTGGAGACGCAAGCTACGGACTCTAATCAGGCCAAATCAATGTGAACTAATCCGGTGCCAATTAAGAAACCGGGATCCGACGGCCAGGACGTAATTCAATCTCCTTTCTAGCTGTTAAAAGGATAGATTCAAAGTTCCGGACACCAGCCAGATGGATCATTCTTTCCCAGCCGAGGCGTTCCGTACTACGCTCACAGATCACGAGACAGCCATGAGGCGTTTTAACGCATCGGCCCCAAAGCTCAATGGCCAATAAACGGGGCCTAGCTGGTAGAAGCAAACGGGAGGGGTCATACGTTTTCCTTCACCCTGATTGGCTTATCTTTGTCATCATTTCTCTCAGCGGTTCCCTTCCTTCCCGTTTCCCATATCATGGTTAAAACAGCAAAAGAAATATATGCAAAAACTGTTCTCCGCTCCCCGTCCGCATGCACAAATAAATAAGTAGTGCACATTATATTCTTGACAAAGGCTCAAAGTGGGTGTGTTTTTTTTTCAGAGCAAGCCAGACACTGTGGAGAGGGGGGGATTGTTCGTGAGTGAACAATTTTCCCAAATATGAACTCTGTCTTGTTGAATATCTCTTAAATTATTCCGTATGGTACTTTGTGTGGGTGGGTCCGGTGTTATTAGCTGTAGCTGCCTGTCCACGCTGTAGTGACAATGCCAGGATTTTGAACATAATAGCAGCAGACACGGAAAACAAGCAGTTTCTTCATCGAGCTGATTGTTGCTGTCCAAGTGAAGGAACACCTAACACCATGCGGGTCTGAAGGTCATGCATGTGTGGCCCACAGGAGCCGTGCGCTAACACACCGGAGCTTCTCGTCTAACTATTTCAAAGTCTAAACTCCAATCGAGTGGTCGTTTGAAAAACACTAAATCCTTTGAATTAATAACACCGCTCGCGTAAAAGCAACGTTCTCAGGGGAAGCAAAATTCACTGACTATACAGGTTTTTGAGGTTATGCAACTCAAGGTTTCAGTGGTTTTGAATAATTAACATGATGTATGCAAAGAGAAAAAGTATGTGTGTGGAGGAAGAAATAGGAGAGAAAAGACCAATCTAATGTCCAGCAGATATCCTATTAGATCAGTTCGCAGTTGCACCTCGTGACACGCGCCGTTAAATCGGCACATCGAGGGAGGAGAACAGCCCCCGTGTCATCGGCAGCAAAGTAAAGTGGGCCTGAACGAGCTTCTAGAGGACCCCTCGGACGAGTTACGGCCGAGAGACAGATGCATCTTACAGCTCAGAGGACCAACAAATGAACAAACAGATTAGGTAAAAAAGGGGGGGAAAAAAATAAATCATGTCGTGAGACAAAATGAGGACTGTGTGGAATTCTCAGGAGACGTGGTCCAGATTGTCAGACAGACAGGCGGTCTATAGCATTTAACAGACACACACAAGACAAATGAGGGAGGATTATAACAAGTGTTTTTAAATACCGGGGAATACAGCAAGTAGAAAGCGCTTTGTTTTTGAGCGTCATGAGACGGGAAGGCGCTGAATTACGTGAACTAAAACTCACCGCACCTTCAAGTACTCGGTAGCACGTCATCACAGCGCTCTGACAAAGCTTACCGGCCCCTGGATGGTGGAATACAGTCTAACAGAGCAATGCTACTTCTATTATTATTATAATTTCTTCATCGCTTAGCTTTATGAGCTGACCTCAACAATATTTTTTTGCACACTGTCTGGACGCCGTCGATAACAATTCATTCTTTTTCAAGCATTTATAGTTCACTTCACACATTTTCTTCAAGCTTTGGTTTTGTTTATTTACAACCTTTTACAAAAACAGCATGTAAGTATGTTTCCAACATTTTTGGATAATGTTAAATAATCTCTCAAAATTGAATCATTGAAGTTGTGTAATACAGCAGTTGGTTAATTAAAATCAGGCAATGAATAGAAATGGTGAAACAATACCAGCGATGGCCACGATAATCCACGGCAAAGATATTTAAAACAAAGTGCCCTGTAATGATCTCGTTCGAGAGGAAAGCACTCGTTACTAATGTAACAATGTTCCTGCTGCAAATGTCTGCTGAGGCGGCAATCTCAAGTTAAATTAATTTTAATGAGAGAAGAGACCAATTTATTAGAGTACAGTCTGCAATCTGTACACATAGAAACAAACATAAGTGTTCACAGCCTGCTCTAAACAATTATGGAATAAACAAGATTTAACTCATTTAAAAGTTACAAGATAATGAATCCTGACCACTTAGAGGACTTCTTGCTAGAGTAGATTTTCCTGTGAACCGTGAAGTCCATTTTATCCATGAACTGGTTTAAACTTCTCATTAATAAAATACTAATCAAGTCTAACGTTCAGGAGTTGCACCATCTCTGGCTCTTGAGATGTAGTTTGAGTCTGGAGCGCGTTTGATGATGTGAGGTTAATCAGGGTGAAGGGATGACGTCATTCACGAGGCAGCGAGCGAGCCGAGGCGGGGAGGTTTTACAGTCTCATGGATGAAGACAAACGGGGAAGGACAACAGCAACTTCTTAATGTGACTTCAATCCTTCAGCACCACCGTCAAAGTGAGCAGATAATAAAACGTTGGGGTCTCTGCTGTCGTCCCTGTGCAGCATCGCATGATCGCGTGCACCGCTGTGCACACGTCCTGGTCCTCGCTTGACCTCAGGCCTCATGCTCCATAGTACTCATCTACTTCCCTCCTTGACTTTTATTCATCTTAAACCAAACTGCACTGCTCCTCACCAGCTTGGACACAAACAGTCACTGTGAAATAGGTTTGTCTGCTTTCTCCTTGTATCCGATGACAAAGAGCGCAAACATTCTGTCAATGAGGGTACTGCTTTACATTGTTTGCGGGTTTGTGTCATGACAGGAATAGATCCCAAGACGTCATTCTATTCTCTTAATAGTGTATTAAAACAGATATCCTTGAATAAAATTGAAACAGCTGAAGCTCTCGCAGACACACTGCAGCTTTCAGACATCTTTGATACTACATACAATGAATGGGTTCCTTTTATCCTGTCGTTTGCCAACTGCTCGTCAGTTTGTACGTTTTTTCTATTATGCCTCTGCACCAGATTCTACTTTTAATACACACAGTGTATTAGTGTAATTCTAGTCTCATTAGGCCGACCCCGTCCCCCGTTTGGAAACTCACAGGCGCCGCACTGTGTCGACAGCTCCTGAACATTTGTTGCGTCTGACGACTCGACCGGATAAATAAAAGATGGCAACACGAAAGAGAATGTGTAAACATTCATTCGCGTGCTGAGACCTGCCGACGGAACGCTCGGGCCTCCATCTGGCCGACACTAGCTGGCTCTCTGAACCAGCCTCACGCAACATAAAACAACGAAACGCGCGCGCGCACTGTGCGTGCTGTCGCCCATTAACTCGTTACCTAATGTGTAATTGCTCACGGGAGTCTGCGGGTTGCGCATTTAATGCAGCGTGGGATCGCGCTTACGCGAGAACGGGGTCAATTGAAAAAGAAGCATGACTCATTAGAGAGGATGGAGCTCGGGAACCTTAAAGGGATTGATTTTGGTTTATGAGCAGTTTTGTTCACACTTTTCTGTGATTGAACAAATACACCTCCATGAGCCAATAAACCAACGGTACTACATCTTATACTGTAGGTATTTTTATTATATGCGAGTGCCGGAGGCACGAGTCCCTTCTGGGTCCTGGTGAGAGGAGCCCTCTTTGATCTCTACCTCAGATAACCTGAAGAGAAGGTAGGTATCAGAGGGGAATATAAGGGGATTAGACATGCTGAACAAAAAAAGGCTTAGACGGAGTACTACACAACCTGGTGCACGCACACATAATCTCCCCCCGTGGAACACAGCGGTGATAAGAGTCCGTGCTGGACGGGTGGAAGTCGGTCCCTGGTGGGATGTCTCATGTTGTCTCTCATCATTTCTCTTTAAACATATTTTTGGGGATGTTGTATTGATGCCCAATTTGATTCCCAAATCAAACTTCTGACACAAAACCCAAAAAACTGCTGAGTAAAACGGAGGGTTAGAAGCTCGGAGATCAGCAGTTACAGCAAGTTGAGGCAACCAGGCAAACTGGAGCATCGGAACTGATGCACTGTTTCACACAATTTACATCAAACCTCCATCCATCAATCAGCTTCCGCTCACCGGGTGACGAGGACGCCGCAGTCGTCCTTCGTCACCCGGCAACGCTTCCCAGCTCCGAGCTCTGATATCTAATCTCTCGAGCCTCCTCCGGGTCTTCCCCCGGGGCCGCTCATACCACTTGGACGTGGCGATAATAACCTCTAAAGCGAACTGTCCAGGCGGCGACCCGAGCATGATGACCCAACCACCTCGGCTCGCACCTTTTTTTTCTCGCCGCAGGAGGAGCAGCATCTCCTCTCCCGGGCTCCCTCCGGATGACGTCTGACGCCTACCGGCCGCCGTTGCCGGGGAAGATCTCATTCGCCAACCCGAGGCGAGGGTCAGAAGGTATTGGAGCCGATTGGAGCGGTGACTCGAGGCCTGTGCCTTGCGGCTCGGCTCCCTCTTCGGCGCAGGTATCGCCTGTCCATCAAACGTACACAAGGTCTTCATCCGTAAAACAACGTCCCCTCGGAGCTTGAAGCTGTGCGAGTGTTACCTCGAGAGGCGACTGGAGGGAGAAACAACAACACCTTTGTGGCCCAAACACGTCCACCCTCTTGGCTGCACTCATACACAGCGGTCGGTAAATCATTTTCATCGATGTTCGCCCCGGGGCAATCAGAGGATGTTGACTCAACATTACGGTCGGGTGTAGTTTGTTTTAGGCCTGTGGATAGATCAATAGACACTCATTGATTGTTATCTATCCTATTACATACCTCCAAGCTAATTGTTATCTATAGCAAATTCATCAAACTGTGTAGTGAGGAGGCCTTAAAATTGCCAAGCGTTTGGAAACATGAGAGACTGCAGAAGTAATGCTAATGTTTAACGGCCAAGTACAGTCAAGATTAATAAATGGAGTTCAAATCTGAAGGAAATCCTCGGCCATTTATCGCAGCAGGCTTCAAACAAGTTAATTACAACGTTTAACAAACCGAACATAAGCAGTTCTTTAAAATATATTCTGAAATAAGAATAAGCACTTCTATCTTCTTATCCTTTCTTTCACATCATTCCTGCTCAGGTTGCAAACAATAAATGACTAATGGCGTAATGATGCACATGCAGCAGCACCACTTTGTTTTAATTCAAGTGACTGCAGAAATTACAACAACAACACAAGGTATAATGACTCATGCTTCGGTACGTTTTGTTTTTGTAGCAACCTTTGTGTAAACCAAATGAGCGAGAGAATTGCGCATGCTAGGTGACACTCCTCCCCACTACGCAGGAACACACACACACACACACACACACACACACACACACACACACACAAACACACACCTCTTTTCCCCTGACCTCCCTCGTACACAACAAATCAGCATGACAGACTGCTCATCCCGCTGGCTGCCTTCTCGTCAACGCTGGCCCAGATTCCATCAGATTATACAAATGACATCATCAAGTGAGCGTTTTTTGAGCGGGTGCATGAATGACGGTATTTTGGCACTGGGGTTTAAACTGCTCCGTGTACCAAAAATACGCCTTTGACTACGTTCTGCGCCAATCCAGATGTCTAAAAAGGCCTCATATATGAAACCCCAAAGACCGACAGGGTTTCATCCCTCTGAATAAATGCCCAGTGACTTTGGAGTAACGTGCATCTGTTGTTCTGGGGGCCACTGAACTTCAACAGCTCGGTATGCTGAAATTCGTCCCCTGTGACTCGAGGCTCATTTAGACGAATACAATCCCACCGTGCAGCAGGAAACAAAAAGGTATCGGGACTTGATTTGGCTTCGGCCCCACGGAGCCTCCTTTCCCCTTGCTGTGGCTTTTCATGTTTGATGGAAAACAACATTCAAGAGGTTGCAGAAATATACATCAGAAAATACATAGAGCTGCAGAAGCTTTTGTAGTGCAGAATCACGTCAATGGGATCTGAAGAAAGCGATTACTGAAATAAAGCAAAGGGGTGTTTGGGGAAACATTTGCCTGCGAGCCCGTGAGAGGTCGGGTTGGTTTAAGTCTTTGAGGGACAGCTGAGCAGCACAATGCAAAAGACACTTCTTCTGGCTTACTACGACAAGAACTGCCAGTGTTTTGTCAGCAGTGGTATTTAAAAGTGAGGAACATTAACATTAATTTAGCCACTAAAACCAATAGATTTGTAGTTACAATCATGTTGAAGGTTTATCAAAAAAATATATATATACCTTCTTTTCTCAATCGTGTACACAAGGGATCACATTTCATTTGGATCACAAAAGTCCTGCTCCTGTGTCTGTGAAAGCTTCTGTAGATGTCATAGAAATACTACAAGCTTAACCATTCCATAAATTGTATGATAATTATGGCTGATAAAGACCGTGAGAAGAGTGTTTGTTGGCGTTGCAGCGTCAAGATATTTTCTCACTTAGCTTATTGGAGCCTGAGAAAATGCCCTGGCTTGTCACAGCAATCCGAAGCTATTGGCTAGTGATGACCCTGACTAAGCCATTTTCTGCTGCCTGTGCATCTCCCCCTCTTTCTCTCTCTCTGTGCCAGAACCGCCAAGGAGATTTGGGTGTCCTCACAGATGCCAGAGTTTCATGCTTTCGACCCGCAGGCTCTCCCTGTCTGTCTGCCTGGCATTGTGGAAAGCATTTAGGGAGGGGAAAAAAACCCAGCATCCTCTTCTCGACAACTTGCTAATTACTTTACAAAGGCTTGCTTGCTGTCTATAATGCATTAGATACATCTCATTCCAAAAAGGGACAATGGCATTAATTGATTTGCTTTCTGGTCTCAAATGAGTGAGTAAATAGCTGCCTGTTTGCATTTTCCACTTGTGCTTCTTATTGCTGAGGCATATACAAAAGACAAGACAGGAATTTTTGAGCAAGGACAAACTTTTTGAGTTGTATAATCCGGGCCAGACCCGTTTTATCCAGACTATGCAGTTCAATAAAAAACCCGCCTGAATGGAGTTAGTAAAATGGAGATTAAAATTCAATTAGAGTTGGGATGAAACAACTTTAGGTCCCCACCTCTGATTGTTGTCAGGCGGATGAATGGTTTGATGATTTACAGCTTAGCAATGCAACTTGGACAACACCTCAACGGCGGATGGTAAACATCATGCGCACTCATCCAAGGATCCTTTTGAACAAAAACTACAGTACACGTTGAACTGAGGCAAACAGGCTTTCAGAATGCGACGAGGGGGAGGAGCGACTATTTTAAACGCTTCAGATGGTGGTTATATACAACTGAAAACATTTTAGACTGTGAAATGTAAATATACAATAATCTCTGTTTTGGCATTTTTTGCACAAGTAATGCAATAAAAATATATATATATATTTGGGGCTTGTGTCGGTGTTTGCTCCAAGGACCTTTCTATAATTTCATAATGTGTCAAAGCCAGCTGTAGAAATAAAACAACAGGCAATGCTGATTTACGCTCAGTTATCTTTGCAGGCTGTGAACTTGTGTTTGCTGAGCTTATCGCGGAAACCTTGCTCCACAGCAGCGTTCATTAATCTACGAGCGCATGTTGGCTTTTGAATCTGTGTGCGTGCTTGTGTGTGTGACACTATGTGGGAACAGTCGGAGTGCTGCAGTACAGAGAAACGAGCGGTAGGATGTGCAGGAAGCATGAGACGCTGTCCGTGGTGCTGAAGTCTTCCTGCAAGCTGCATTAACTTTCTTTCTCCTGCAAACACACACACACACACGCACACACACACAAAAGGTGATCTCTTTGCAAACCGTGCATCCACAATTCAATACTAAACCTGTTATTATGTAGATCTACATCTACTGAAAATCGTATTTACCCGGAAAGGCTCAGATAGAAGTGGTAACCACAAAAAGTACTGAACAATAACATGACGAGAAGCCATCTGATTCAACAACCATTGCTCATTTACCAAAGAACTCTCTCTTTTGCACATGTGAAAAGATCTCACCGCTCACCTTTTGTTCCTTCGCTAATTGAATTACTAATAAATCTCAACACTAAATTCCTCTGTCACAAATGAGTGGGTGTGGAGGTCAAGAAGACAAGAAGAGACTAAATGAAGACGACATCAACGGTGGGGTCTGCCGATACGTTCCCCTCTCGGCAGAGCAAAGCTCACTGTGACTCCATTGCTAGGACAATCAGAGTTTGTAAAGAGGCACAAGAACAATTTGGAAAGAAAATAAAACCTACTTTAGCAAAAGGGCAGGTTTCCCACTTTGAGGTTTCAATTACCAAAACATGGGGAGCTTTGCCAAAGTAAGTCAACAAAAAAATGTGTAAAATGGACTCATTCTTTTTTTTCAACAACAGCGTAATAGAAATCATGTCGAGAATTTCAATCTGCAATAATTTCAAACAGTTTTAACGCTTTATGATCCATCAAAAAGAAGAAGAAAAAAAAACATGACCAATTTAGCTTTTTCCTGCGGGTGCCAAATGACTAACAGTGAGCCACTGTGCATGATGCAAGCGCACCAGAATAACAGGGACCGACTTCCTGTTGGTATTGCGTAGTTAGAGACATTTTCAAGTTTGCATGGAGGTAGATTTTTTTTTAAGCAAGAGCAATTCCAATGATTAGTCACAATTAGGCCCTCTGTCCGTCACGGTCCATCCATGCATGTCATTGAGAAGATGTTTTCCCTCTCCCACCTCTTCCATGGCTGCCACCTTGGCATCGGTCACGTTTTGGCTTCTTGCCAAAGCTTTAGCCCCTCCTTCCTCTTTTTTCTTCCCTTTTTCCTCTCCCTGCAGCCAAAATGCAACATGGTGATTTATGGCTGAACGTACAAAACACCACCCAAGGATATGCGTTTGTTTTACACAATTTCTTTTAATTTTACAGACTTTTTTTCTGGGTCTCGTGAAAATCATGAAAAGGTTTTAGCTGGCTTCTGTAATCCGTAGAGACAATCATTTGACAAGTGATTGTCTCTATAAACCAAGAGATAATCCCGGAAATGCAAACATAACATTTGGTTTAGTTCCATTCGAATTATTGTTTGGGATAAATTATTAGTCTTAAAATGCGTCTGATTAAGGAGCCTTGATCCCGGCTAAATTTTAATTAAGATATTTGTCAACGCTACGCCTGCTTGCAAATATTAAAAGGTCATTTAAAATGAAAATAGGTCACTAAGTAGATTAAAAACACTGGCAAAATGTAATATGAATAGCCAAAAACTAAATAAATACTACTACATCTTCAATCAGGAACCTACAGTATTTTGTCCACTTGTTTCCGTGCAAAAGCAACCCTGAGTACCATCACCAAGCACTCACTCATTCACACGCTGACACACACACACACACACACACACACACACACACACACAGTCGCCATCTGTCATGCGGTAACCTCCGCGAGCTCGCTTTCCCTCGCCGGCCCGCTGGGACACATGCCCACTAATGATTCCATAACTTCGTTACCACCTCATCGTGGCGGTCGGTAAGCGGCATTGCTGGATTTACCACTGTGTAATGGACTAGCGGGTCCGGACTCGTTTGCTTAAACGGCCGTATTGATTCACTGCACCACGGCCGACAGGCCGATGCGCGGAGGCAATGCTGACCTCCACCTGCTCTCGAGCTTCTGCCGTCGTCGGCAGAAGTCTCTCGGTACAAACGGAGTTTGGTGTTTCCACACGCGGCTCCATAGTTTAACGTCACACTGGGGAAAAAATATCACAGCAAAGTACCTTGCCAGCAAACAAAAGCAAAAGCCAGGATTAGAAGACCGAAAGGAGCAGAAAATTGGCGCCAACTGGCTGAGCGGAAGAATACTCTCAGATGATACAGCATGAGGAGATGATTCCCAAGTTGTCCTCTGCGGTTATTATGTAGGCCAAATTGGCATTGTTTTACACAATTTTGAGAGGCTTACTGGAAGACCTGTGAAAGCAGTCTGTAATGGTTTCAAAGGAAGAAATATTCCCCTAATGCTAAAGGGTTTCCTTTGAAAGCGGCCAGGAAACATTACAGCAGCTGCTCTGCATATTTATTTCAACCTACTGGGAAACCTCTCAGAGGGAGCGCCATCAAACGGAAAAGGGCCGACGTGGAGCTCAGTACGAACCAAACAACTCGTGTTGGCTGAAGGGAAGCAGCTACTAGACGTTAAGAGACACCGGTCACATCGCAGCGAGCGCGTGGACATCGGAGAGGGGAGGCTGACAACAATTTAAACCAGCCTGAGGACCTTTTGGTTAGGAAATGACCAGTTGGTCTTTGGAGCAGATAATCCCTGAAAAGCTGGTCTTACTGAGGAAACAATGCTCCCACCCCCAACATGAACAGCATCGCAGCGCACACAGTACCATGTATAATGAAGTGTACCTTAATGAACTGTATTAATGTTTGTTCATGGCCTTGCATGTTTACCGCACAAATCAGCTATAATAATTTGCAAAGGTCAGTACAAAAGCTGCATTGCAGCGACAATACAGACAGAAATGATAAAACGTTGCTGCGTAAATTCATACATTTCACATTTACTGCAATGCATGTTTCCCTGTACTAAAGAGGACTATCCTGTGACACAGTACTTTCAGAATAAACTCACGTGTGCATCTTCTGCACAGTATATTAGCCGTCTCCTCCTGGTTCTCCCGCCCGCGTTGCCCCCCCCCCCATTCACTGGCCCTTGTGCCTGATTTAGCCCGCGCCTTGGGCCTGCAGCAACTGGCGGTCGTATAGAGGGCCATGTAAATGTCACCGTCTCAGAGGCTGTGCTCTGCAGAGCGTGAAATGAAATCTGGCAGAGTTTTAAGGCCTTTCCTCACATTCCACAGTACACGGGCCGTATATAAAACTCAAGGATATGTTATGATCGTATCTGGAGTCCCCCCACCCCCACCGTCACGTCTCTTTTCTTTATCAATTATTTTAGTGTCAGGTCAAAATTGTTGTTTCCCAACCCTATTAATAGGTTATTAATTAAAAAAAACAGATTAATATTGCAGTCATGTGTAATTGGATAGCTACGCTGTTTCTAAATAATCCGATAGATCATGCAACGTTATCATATTTACTGCTGCACATGCACACCACATGAAAATGGACATTTAGAACCATTTAAATGTCAATCACATCATTTCGGTTTCTAAAAGAATAATGGAAGAGACAGAAAAGCTGCGGGCACCGAACGCTGGCGCAGAAGGACGATGAGTAGTTCAACTGCAGGAAATGTTCCCTGTAGGGTTTCTTCTTCTGGGGAGATTGGCAGCACGCTTGAGGGGCTCTCTCTCAATTAAAATCAGGAACGCCAAGAGGCTTTCCGCCTGAGCTGACGCCATTTTGGATCCAAAACAACTGTGTCAAACCTCACTACTTAAGTTCTGCCTCAGACCATCTCGTGAGAGATCTCATTGTCAAAGATTGGATTCGAGTGACTCTCTCGATTGTGCACATACGGCTCGAGGAGAGAGAATAATTAGAATTCCTGCTCCCACACCCAGGCTATGCTGGCAATCTTTCTAACTATTGCTTTCTGTGAACTGCCAACGTTTGGGTGAGTTCAATAAAATGAGAAAAAAAAACTTAAATATAATTAAAATAATACAACAATTTTTAAAAGTGAAAAATAAAGGCTTACATCACAAAATATCTACCTTTTAAAACACCCATTGTTAAAACGATCATCTCTTGCTCATCACCTCTTTTCATCTCTCAAGTCGTGCACTTAAACCTGGCCCTTGTGGACATTTACAAATTAGATCTCCCATTCCATTTAGAGCTGTACCTCTTGCAGCTTATCTTGTGTAACAGGCTTTTAAATAAATCCCATAGCTTTAAATAAACAGGAGCTGAGCTTTCCTTAATGTTGGGTCACACGAGCCAACCTTACACGAGTACCTCCAACGGTGACTCCGGCAGGCGTGACGCGCTCATGCCAACCACTCACTTCCCTTTGCTGAAGGGAGAGGATGATTTTTTTTTAATAATTATTGCTGAAGCACCCCTTGATGAAATTCTGATAAGTTAGCTGATAAGTAAAAAAATATATAGTATATACATATATATTAATATTTTGTAAAGGCTCTGAATGCACATACAGACGCACTATGGGTCTCAACCAATGAGAGCATTGGGGGCGGGCCTAAGACTGCTGTTCAAGCTCACATGAACCGGCTGGCTGGCCCAGCCACACGTTCACATTTCTCAGAAATAGCGATAGGGAGTCTGCGACCTTTTCCCCATTTCCCCGTCCCTGCCAGTTTTACGCGGACATTTTTATTTAAATAGAATATTTTTTTATTTTAAGGATATTACATTTTGTGTAAGGGTTTCCTTCAGTATATTAGGCAGATTAATCACAATTAATTGCATAAAAATCATGCGATTAATCGGGATTTTAAATTCGTTACCAAGCATTCTTTTTTAGATTTTTTCTTTTTACAGTAGATCAGTTTTAGAAAGTGATAGAACAAAATGAAGGCAGATCTCGGTAGGATTGCAAAACTCTTCATCAGTGTCAGAGGACAGAGAAAATGTCGCATACATTTTTTTATTACATGGTGAGACACTTGTGGAGGTTAAAGGGGTTGACACCAGGTTGATTTTGTCTCATTGCTTTTCCACACATCCTCCCTGATGGCTGAGGCTTACCAATTGCTGTGAAAATACTACCCTAAAATAATTATCTTCCCTAAAATACTGGAATGAAAATATTATCATACATAAAAAGAAGCCAGGAGTGCCTGTTCAATAACAAGCGACTCACACCAACAGTAAGATCTTCTGTCTAGTGACCATCTACGTTCCTTGTGTCAGCCTGCATGCAAGTTGTAGTCCCTCTGGTTTTACTGGTACACATGATAAGATTATGGAACGAGGAAATAAGCATCCGCTACACCACCGGCTTTCAGTATCGATTAAGATTAAGCTACTAATGATGCTTGGAATCATGGGAGAAAACGTTGCAAGTATGCCGAACTGTGGGAAAATATCAACATAGCCATTTCTGAGGCCTTATAATAGATGAGTGCCTTTTTTATTATGCTGGCAAAATGTTGTTTCATAAAAAAAGCTATTTGAAGAGGAAATACGTTGACTACACACTCACATGTAGAGGCCTCACAAGTGATGTAATGAGGGGCTTCACAAACCTCAAGGAGCTGTTCACTCACACTTGTGAGAGAAAAGTGAATATTTGAGGCTTTCGCGGCAAGTTGTTTTGACAGCATGACTGCTGTTTGACTTTTAAAGTTATTAGATGTACAGATCAGGTTAGAAATAGATGTGGAGGGACTCAGCGTTGCCAATAGGAAGGAACCTTGTAGTCAGTTCCTTCTGGGTCTTTGAAGTTGCGGGTGGACGGATCTGCAGTTCCTTTGACGCCTCATCTCAAAAAAGCAAATACATCAAAATGAACGAAAAGATGCGAGACTAAGATAAGTACTGCAATAAACCCAAACTAAAGAGAAAAAAATGACATGCACAGCTGTTAACTGATAAGGATGCTGCAACCAGGTTGATCTTCCCTGAAGTTCATCAGTGTTATCTGAGTGTGTGTTTGTTTGCATTCAATGTGCAATCAGAGTAATAGTGATGATGATGATGATGATTATGGAAAAATTGTCTATACTTATTAAGATTCCAAGCAAATTGATACTGAATCGTGAGTCTGTATGATCCATTTTCAGCCGCTGATTCCACTCCTACACTACAAATCGGACACATTGTTGTTGGTATCGGTTTGGAAGGTTATACATGCCGCTATATTTCATTAAACACGTCCGCAGAAAGTTTTTTTGCTGAAATAACTTTTTCCCAGAAGAGCTATTTGTTCGCTTTCGAGAAGACTGTAAACTAGCTGTCAGCTCGCGAAGAGTTTGTCTTAAGAATGGCAACAATAAGAGGACCATCGGCCCACACTTCACTACTTCATTCCAGCATAGAGGGATAAGCAACCCCCCCCCCCGCCCCCCAGTGTCCGGCCGAAGGCCTCCCTGCTGGATTATGTTACCGAACAATGGCGGCGGCCTTTAACAGTCGGAGCATGCTCCAGTAGCTGGAAGGCATACAAACACTCTGCCCCTTTCCCCTCCCCATCCAGAATCGCCTTTGTCCCCCATGTCGAGCGCCGGGTCTACAGTACGTCTTTATATCGACAGTTCCTGCTGGCAAATAAGGCAAATAAAAAGCAGGCTTTCACACCAAAGCACACGACACAGGCATGGTTGGCATCACGCACGCAAAAGCGACTCGGTGTCACTGCATGCTTTTAGAGTAAGAGAGGTGAAACCGCTGCGTCTGCATCTCCTCGCGGATGAAAAACAGACACGACAGAAGGTTTGACAGAACTGGGGGGTTGGGGGGGGGGATAAGGATGGGATGCGACGTACTGTAGGAGAATGTCTGTTCATAATGTGTGCAGAGAAAGGCACACTATCATCACAGAGGGAAAGCCTGAGGCGTAGAATGCACAAGTCCTGCGGGCATGGAGGGAAGCCGCGATGGTAAGCAATGCTCCTCGTCAGACATTCGATATCTGTGACTTAAAGGCTGCTGTGGCACACACAGTTCTCCCTGAGCATAATACAGCAAGGTGACATCACCAGCGGGTGCAACGTACTTTGCCTCAGCACAATATGATGGGGATCGGTTTGACCTCCAGTTGAATTATATTTGTCAATCAAATGAATTGGGCAGAAAAATGAACACGTTGCAGTGACTGCTGACATTCAAGAGAAGGAGGAAACATTTTTAGGAATAAATCCTCGGGGAACAGGGAGTGAATAGAACTCAAAAGGCAGATGTCACAGGGGTGGGATTGGTATACTCTTTTTCAAGCACTGGTAGTGAGGTGATAGACCTGTAGCTTCCGTGAGTCCAGGCTCGACGAAGGAGTTCAGATCTCTCTAAACCTCTCAGTCAGAGCACACAAACACAGCTCGTTCTCCTTCCTTTAAAAAAAAAAAAAGATCCACAGGAGAAAAGATGAAGAAGTTAAACTGGCTTGCTGATGGCTTCAGTATGACAAAATAGCAGAAAAAGAATTGCTCGAGCTGAAGTTATGCAGGGGTCCTTGAAGAGTCCCCTCGAGCTGCGCTAGTGAGTCTTAATGGTGCAGAAGAGACGACTCTGCCACAGAGAATGTCCTGCTCTCACTGAACCCCTGAGAAGCAACAGCAACTTGTGGGACCTGACGGGCTCTGCTCAGTGGAACAGTGAAGTGTAATTAAAACCCGACAAAAAGAAAAAGAACAGAGCCCGGCACTACAAGGGCGTCAGAGAACACTGCTGTAGCTGACTCATTATTGCTGTCATCCACAGCCATCATCGCAACACCGCTGTGACTCCTGGCCTTTCCTAATAAAACCTGAGGGGGACAAGTCATGAGTAACAGCTATGTCATCACTGCGCGTTGCACAATCTTCTTTGCTGTCATAATCCCTTATTTTATTGTAAAGCCTTGGGGTGCTGGAAAGCAATATTTGCGCCACTAGTTTTAGCGCTGGGTCCTTCTATAATCTAATTTCAGGCTGCCGCGGCTTCCAAGACGGCCTCGAAACAAAGCGGCAAACACAGTGGGCGAGGTCGTCTGGGCGGACGGGGAGGACACGTTGACGTTGGGAAAACATCATCTGCATTACATGGAAAAAGCCGAGGCTCGCTAAATGTGGTATTTTTTAATTAAAAAAAACAGCCTTTACCTCAATATTAACAGCATCCTCAATATTCCACAGGCGGCATACGAGCGGCCGAAGCAGCGTTTACGGGTATTTGGTCGCAGAGTGGATCTTGTGGGGTTTTAACTACAGCGCAGACTGGAGGCCTCCTCTAATTGACATGGGAATGAGAACAGGAGGTCCCAAAAGACCTTCAAATCTTTGGATCCTTCTCACTCACATCAGGGGACGGAGATGTATGAAAATGATAGAGGGGAGTCCTCCACAGCTGATAACCGCATCAAAACAAAAAGCAAGCTAATGAAGCAGAGGCGCGAGGTTGGCAGTTCAGCACAGAGTGCATAATTATCTGTCGGGCGAAGAGGAAAGGCAGCTAATGATCACTCCAACAACCCGTCCCCGCAGTCGTCCAAAGCCACTGCAGTCAGTCACACGGGCGAAATGAAGAGGGCATCTACCGGGGGTGATGGGAAGGGGGCCACAACGCTCGGGGCCTTGTGTTCGACGAGGAAAAGGGGGAAGGAAACGGTTTAAGGAAGTGACACGGGGACGAGGGAACGGCAAAAGACTCTTCGCTGTTTCTGGAAAATAAGAGAATGCGCTTGGAAAAACGCCACACAATATTTTGGTTCCTGTATTATTTAGGCCCTTGATTAATTTTGGTGTAGGGGGCCAATAGCTTTCTTACTTGATTGACTCTTTCAGCCACGAACCGTTTCAATTCTCCCGGAGTCAGAATAACAATTTACTTTTTCCCCCAAATTGGCTCAGTGGCCCACTACACACACTCTCTCACACACACACACACACACACACGATTGCTGCAGTCTGCAACACAAAACAAAACACTCGACCAGATCACGACTCTTTGCTGTCCTTTCTCCGAAATGGTGGAACGAGCTCTCTGAAGACACCAGGACCGCAGAGAGCCTTCACATCTTCCACCGCAAACACAAGACACACCTCTTCAAACTCCACCTCGACTAAAAACAAACAAATTGTAGCACTTAGATTGTACTTATAATGGCACTTATCTATAGCAAATTGTAAATTGGCTTATTTGACAAAATCGCACTTTCTTGTTTCTTGCTCTTTGGAGTTTGTATCCCTATGGTTGAATGCGCTTATTGTAAGTCGCTTTGGATAAATGCGTCAGCTAAATGACATGTAATGTAACACAGCTTTATTTTGGTAGACAAACTTGGGCATTTATATTGGACAAGGGTCCATCCCAATCACAGCTGGAGATAGTCCCTTCAGATGTAATTACATTTGAGGTCATTCAGCTGATGCTTTCATCCAAAGCAACTTACATTGCTTTTTACATATTTGCCCGGGGAGCAATTATGGGTTAGGTGTCTTACTCAGGGACTTCAACATGGGACATGGGGCAGCCAGGACTCAAACCACCAACCTTTACAGCCCCTGGTGCACCCTCTCGACCCCTGCGCCACAACGACAACCCAAGCACGTAATGTTGTTCCTGTTTTGCCAACTGGATTTCACAAGCTACTGCTGCAATATAGACAGTGTTTTAATGACCAGAATCACACACTCAGTCCGGGGCAATGCTGAAACCATTCCTAGTGGGCAGAGAGCCACAATGAACGCATCCAGCAGATTGACGTGGCCATGGGAAGAAGGCAGGGGGCGGGAGGGGGGGGGGTCTCCGAAGCCATCTCTGGAGTGTGTACAGCCTGCAAGAGGAGGAGGTGATTTGATGGCTCATCTTGCTCTGACCATTGCTGCATCCTGGTCCCTCACGCTCAGCTTCCACGCTGTTCCCAGAAGGTCCAAAACTCTGCATCCAATCTTTAGAATAGGATGCCAAAAGACGCAATTGCTGCCGCGGTTGTTCAGGCTCTTGGCAGGATAATGGGTCTGTCTCGTTATCACTTACGGCAAGGGGGGAGGACGGCGGTCAAAGGGTCGGGGGGCGGGGGGGGGGGATGCAGTCTAACAACTTTGTCAAAACGAAATCACCCGTTTTCTCTCATCGTCTGGGTTTACATGAAAGTTGAGGGGGAGAAAAAAGACCCAATGAAGGCAGCGCAGCGCGCACAATCTGACAGGGGATCAAGGAGCACGAGGTTCAGGACTGCACGCGCGAGATGAATGATACAAATTAAAAAAAAGTCGGGCTAAAAATGTTTTTATAAAAAGAGACGAGTCCGTCCTCAGTCATGACAAGTGTCAAACAAATGTGCCCGCCGCACAACGTAAGAAAACGGGACAAACAATTTGCGCATTCGGTCCCTACCTTTCCCAACGCGCGGCCCGTCCGCGAACCCACCTCCGGGTTTAATCCTCTGGCTTGTGCCGGAATCGCTGCTTTGCCTTGAGGATGCGACGAATCTGGATTTGCCGTAAAGGACGTCACCTGGACCGCAGGGTCCCGCGCACTGTAGCGTGTCCCCGCGTCGCTCCGTCTGCGCGCTGCAGAGGCATCGCCGCACGTCTCGAACAAGCGCTTCGCGGGAACGGAGAGAGGGAAAGCCCGACATGGAGTCTCCCACTTGGATTCTCCGCCGGACCGCTCAGCCAAATTAGACCCACGGGGGGGGGGGAATTAGAATGAACAGTAGCTTCTTTGCAGGGTAGAAATGGGTTCAATAAGCCAAACTGGCGGGGTAACTGCAACGTGAAACACGAGGATCCGCCAGGTGCATTTGATTTATTACTAACTAACTTCATTTGCAATGCAACTAGTGAATAACGACTTTTCATAATTCAGCCTCATTATGAAACATGTAGGATTCTACTGGATATTCTACTTGTGATCAATTATACAAAATATGTATTTACATGAACATAATACATTAATTTCAGATTTCAGGCATTCATCGTGACAACTGAGCAAAATCCACCTGCAGAAGAAGAAAGCTCTGAGTCCCTGTCGTTGACCTCCAGTTACAGTATATGTCTGTATATACAGTACACACACACACACACACAAAATATTGTACCTGAGCCTTCGGTGTCGTCTCGCTACATGATGATGATAATATATATGTAATAACCTCATCATGATGCCACAGTTAGAGGTTATTATTTGTTTTTCTGATTATCGCATAACACTTTACCATTTAGTCAAATTATATAAAACACTGAAATATAAAATAACTACCTAACTTTGGGATTCTAAATATATATCCTGTAAACGCCTAACCCCTGTTTGCGTGCTTTCATAATATTCAGGTTAGGGCAAATTTTCAAATGTATCCACCATGTCTTGCGTTCATAAATAGGCTTCAAATAATACGTATAATAGAACACAGTGACATTTGTGTTATCGAGTATGAGATCCGTTGTTGCAGTGTTTCTCATTCAAATCTCTCCCGCACACACACACACACACACACACACACACACACACACACACACACACACGCACACACACAGAATGACAAAGACAGTTGTGCTGCTCACTGCAAGCACATCACACGCACACTTCCCCCATCACTCTCTGTCTCTGTGAAGCAGGGATGCTGATGAATGACTGGAGGCTGCACTCTGCAGGGACCGAGCTCTGCGCCCGCCAGGCAGCCTGGATCTAATAACAAAGTTGCATGCAGCCTGCTTCAATGGCATAACCCTGGCAACAGCAGCGGCGGCAAAGAACTTACCGAAGGCTCTGGGTGTGTGTTTCTATGGGCTTTGGGTGACCAGGCATTACACCGATCACTGATGTGATGCTGCATAAGAAAATGTCAGCGCGGCGACATTATGGGAGGGGGGATTTATTACAGGCCGAAGCCTTTTCATCAACCAGCAATCAACAATTTATTGTTGGCAGACAGTCAATAGAAGCATTCCCCGGAAGTGTCAGTGAAATCAATGCTCCCCCCCCCCCCCCCCCCCAGAGGTAATGAGTGGCCACACTTGCACTGCATTTAAATAATATCGATGAACTGTGTTGCCAGTGAGGCAAGGGTGACCTGGATGTGACTCATAATTTGCTATGAATATTTGGACCATTTTCTCCCTTTCGTTCCCCCTCTTGACTTTAATTGTCATCGTGATGGTTCATTTCCAACTGAGGATTTTTTTTTCTTGGACTGCCCGGCTGCTCGCAGTCGATCTTGGAGAGCTTTCCTCAAAGAACCACAACCCCGCTCTCTATAACAAGGCCTAAATTCAAGATCATTTTCCTGTGCGTGGCGTCTTTAAAGGGAACTTGCGTTTGTGCAGTGAGTCCCTCAGGAGCGCATGTGTGATCTTATTTGCGTCACAGCATCTTGCAAGTACAGTCCATCCAAGACGCTGGCCGTCACATCAAATGGTGTGAAATGGCTCCATCAAAATGTGTCTAGCGGCTGAAAAACACTCATCTGCACATTATGAAACAAAATCCCATCCACCAAGCAACGCAACAAGATTTTAAATTGAATCACTAATTCATTTTAAAGTGTAACCGAAACAAATAATTCACTATATATTTAAAATTCACGACGACAGCACTGTTTGAGCACAGATTTCAGGTTAAATGTGAGCGACTGAATGCGTTTCGTGGGTCCAGGATCCGGTCCAGGGCTAATGCCAGTCCACATGTTACGTCTCTCTCTGGCTCAGCATGCAACAGCCAGCTATTTATCAATAATTCATACCAAAGGTGGTAGTTGCGAATATACAAAAAATGACAAGAGTGTGAAGAAAATATAATATTAATTTGTTCTCATAATTACCATTTAATCACACTTTGACTGTTGGTGTTGAGTCTAAAACCATTAAGCTCTCCTTAACAAACAAAACTCCATGAGGAAGCTATTAGTATGTTTATTGCTTGTTACGTGTATTTCTACAAACCAGTTTCAGCACTGCACATTAACAGTGTGCTTTACATGCAGTAACTAATACATCTTGTTGTTTTGTTAATTCATTTGATCAAACCAATTTAGGATGTTGTAAGATGTAGCACAAGCCACATTAATGTAAATAATTAATCTGCATCATTATAAATTCTGCTGCCATGGCAATGAGAGTCGTGTAACAATGAAAAGCTCAATTCGTATGTTTAAGCAAAAAAATAAAAACAGCAGATATAACTTGGTTTCAGCTTCACCTTCCCATGTTTCCCTTAATTGCTGCTCACTCTTCCTCTGCTGCTTCTCCCCGAACAAATAGAGACTGGAGAGATTAGCAGATCTCAGCAACGATGATGATGAAAACAGTTTTCCTGGACGGGAAGCGCCCTCCCACGATGCATTTTAGATCAATGCTCATGAAACTGCCCAGAGGGACGTCTGCAAACCTTTGATGTTCCCTTGAAGGCTCTATCGCTTTTTTGACTTGATTTAATTCGGGCCTCTTTGTCTCGAAGTAAATTCATTGCATCCTGTAAAAGTGACGTGTTAATATTATCGCTTCGACCTCGCAGTTTGTACGATTCCATGCAAAGAGCAAACGACGTGAACGCGATGGGCTCAAGGAACATCAAACATGTTGCATTCTATAATTGCCCAATTACATCTTTTCGCTCAAGAAAATCAGACGTCATTCCGCGTATCTGCAACTCCTGAACCACATGAAAGAGCTGAGCTAATGAACACTGCTGTAAGATGTGCTGATAATATGTAGACCTTATTTAACGCATGTAGTCACCTACTTATGTTGTTTTCTGGATTCTTCTGCAGCCATGCAAACACTACTAGAAGCACTAAGAATAGAAATGGCATTGAAGCTGAATAATTCAGATGCAGGGGGTGGAATACATGTGATTTTCTATGAGGGTTTAAAAAAAAAAGCCCAAGACATGCTGTTATCACAACAGCATATTTCCTCCACTGAGGAACGTCGCTTTGTGTTTGCATGCAGAGACATTGACTTGTTCAGCGTGTTCGTGTGCGTCTTTGTGTGTATGTGCACCGGTTGGGAAGGGCCACTTTACAAAAGGATGAACCCATAATGTAACAGTCCTCTAGTGGGTCCAGTTCATTCAAATGCATTTTGACATTTTACATCTTGAATGACTGATGAGCGAGGAAGTCTCAAGAATTACCACCGACACAGAAGTAAAAACACATTTGCAATCGGCAGAAGCTGTTTCAGCTCACGCGTGAGTCTGCCAGGTCCTCTTTCCATTAGCATCACGTTTAGTACATGGTGAAGGCCGGCGTTTTAATGTGAACCCCGTGCAGAAACAGCTCTGTTCCCCCCCATCGGGATCTTTGAAAATCTAAGCCTCCATCTCCCCGAGCAGAACACGCTCTCTTCCCCACATTTGCACGCCTGCACTCCTCCATCCTTCTTTGGGACTTGTGCTTTTCACACTTCTTTAAACTATACAAAAGAAATTCCCAGCGAAGTATTAAATATTGAAGAGCAGAAGTGAAGAGCGATAAAAAGCGCTCGTCCTTCAGTGCAGCGGGTGGGTGCGTGACGGAACAGGAGAGGTGGATTAAGGCGAACGTCGAACACCGTGGACGCAAGGAGCCGCGCATTCACGACATCACTTCGGCCTAATGAGGCGACCTGTGCTACGTGATGTCAGCATAATCTACAGCCCGGCCTCTCACAGCAGGCCGGCTTTGGATTGTTGAAACCACCGTTCCTGAGAAAATGAGATCAAACATAACGCAATATTAAGGTTTAAAAAATGAACTTTGCTGTGAATGTTTGTTTTGCAACTGTCAGGCTGCGATGCCTCAAATAATGCAAAAAGATGCAAAAAAGAGATAAAACCTCATGGTTGGGCTATATATGTATCTTATAGATAGGAAAGTGGTACCTATGTTCTTAACTCCCGAAGAAAGAAAAATAGATATTTACCAAAAACTCAAACGCTCCTCTTTCTGTAAATAGGCGACTCTGCCATTCAGTACAACATTTGTGTTTCGCATTGAGCAAATGAAAAGAAGGTCTCTCTGCAAAGCTGCTGCACACATGGAAGTGCTCGCCCTCAGGTTTCTGGGGACGGTCTCGCCGACAGGCGATGTGCAACCTTGACTCGGTACGCTTTCCGCATCTCAGCAGGCTTTAATAACATCGAAGCTTTGGATTTCTGTGAGACTCCCTCCTCTCCACTCCCCCCCTCCTCCACCTTCGGAAGGGGTTGTTTGAGTTGGCGCTCTGGGAGCGTGTCGGTGCTTCCTGTCACTCTGCCACATCCTCGCCGTGGAGACGGGAGCGATTCCTGCCTGAACCGCTCAGCAGAAGGTGCTGAGACAACCGCGCGGCGACTGCATTATCTTCGCTCCGCTGCTTTCTCTACGCTTTCCTTTGCCCTTTGACCTCTCGTCTTCTCCCCCCCCCCGCTCTGTTTCTCTTCGTCGTCTCCGTCTGTCTCGTCCACTGGACCCTCAGCTCACCGCATCCCAACCGAAGCGACGGGAGTCAGAAGGACTCGGCTCGTGTTCACTAAAGGGTGTCAGATGGTGTCACCTTCATCATGACGTCCCTCTACTCTCAATAACAGTTTTTTTTAAAAAGCAGACTTTAACTCAAGTGCAGCTCACTGTGTGGGTTTAAACTTGAGGTGAAACAGACCGTAAATTTGCTCACGTTCTCATGTTTATAATGAGGTAATTATGTGGTCGGGGTTACAAAACGCTGTCACGCTGTTCTAGCTGCCAAACCAGTGGCAATTGAAAATGTGTGTGAAAAGCATTGTGTGAGCGAGGGAACTGCGTCTGGCTTTACCGACGGGGGTTTTTAATGGACCACAATGCACTGCAGCTACACAATACATGCGTTACTGGAAATAATGGGTTTATACTTGGAAATGTGTTGAATTAAATGTAGCAAAATGAACCTTGAAGCTCTTTTTCATTACAAAATACAGGAATGGAATCATCTTACAGGCAGCTCCAGTCTCCGTGAGAAACTATAACATGCAAACCTGACCTGAAAATCAAGCAATTCCACATATGAGACACCTTAACAATGCCACTAAAACCACCATGCATTCTGCTGCTGGGAGTTTATGGCTCTGACACTATTGCATCCAGAGATGAAAGAGGGGGTGGGGGAGGGAGGATAGAGAGTAAATCACGGAGGATGGAGAGAGAGAGTGGAGGCTGCGTGAATGACAGACGAGCCGCTGCATATCTCCCACCAACAGAACCCTCGGTTACAGCGTGTTTTCCTTAATGAGATACACCCTCCTGTGATAGTACAATGAATCACCCCGCAGAGTCACATCACGGCACGCGTGACGACCGTGACGTGGAACCGAGTGACGGGAATTCTGACATCAGCTGGGACGTCGCATGCAAACAAAAGTGTATGTGACAGCACACAGACAGAAGGGGAGAAAATAAAGGAAAAGCCTAAATACAGCTGCGGAACAGCCTCAGTGCTCCTTGGCAGAGGTTCAAGTCTCTGAGAATCGATTCGGGGGATGAGAACCATTCCTTGGGAAAGACATCCCCTAATTTGGTGTTTTGCTGATGCAGAGCCTAAAACTAAAAGTTCAAAAGCGTCTGCCTGCAACCCTGCAAACACTGCGAGCAAACAAGACTTGGAGCTGCTGGACCACAGATGCTGATGCCAACCCGTTCTCACCTCCAATGCGTCACATAATGCAGCCGGTCGAGGCTCCGCGGCGTTCCTCATTTAGAACGTCAACGTGACGCTGTACGACACGCGGGAGCAGCAAAGTTGTGTTGTTGTTTTATTTGAACCTGGAGCAACAGACAGACCAACACACAAGTCCATCCTTTAAGTCTGTGTGATTACATAGAAAAAGGTCTGAAATAAGAAAAACTTTGTGTGGCAAAGTGTTGGTTTTTTTCAATTTTTCTGTCCTGTAAATGAGAGATTTATCATAATCGTCCTCATTTGTTATTCTCAAATGATTTATTATCTGACCTCTTATACTACCGTCATTTAACACTGATTGCATCAGAACCAGAACCAAAACCCCAATAAGAGAATCGTCTTATCAAAGATGGATATGTTATTTTATTACACCAGCAAGTTTTAACAGGAGTGCTATTCTTGGTCCTAATGCCCCAATAATAGAATTTTAACCAATGTCACCCTGCTTGTCTGAAGGGTTCCGTGGCATCAAGCTGCAGCTCCTCACTAGTGGGCTGCAGAAAGGCTGTGAAGTCTTCTTTTTCACATCCTAAGTTCTGAAAAGGGGGCATGTGTCCAAACAAGGAGGCTCAGCGATAACGCGGCGCAGCAGCAGACAGCAGGGAGTACCGGGGTCACACGGAGGAGCGAAAATGTCATTTCAACAGCTTACAGACCAAAGTAGTGTCATGCGTGGAGATTTATCTCTTGTGATGAGGCAAGCGGGCGGGAACAGGAAGGAGAATGACTGGACGTGATCGCTGCTGCCTTGTCGAAGGCGGCAATTCACTCTTACTTTCCCAACAAACCCGGTTGTTGTGTTGTTCCTTTTTTATGCGTGAAAAGTGGTCTTTAAAATCTGCTATTATTCAGACATAACAGCGCAAGCACTTCCCTATTAAATCGACGGCCCTGTGACTCGCAGGAAGTATTGGCGTCTTTCGGAAGCGAACTCACCTTTGTCGTCCTTCGGCATCCTCATTCGTAATCAGGCCGCCGCAGCCGCCGTTATTGGTCATGGCGGACTAATTGTGACATTAAAGCCGGTTCTGGAGGGACCCACAAATGTGGTTCACAAATCCGGTGTGAAAGTCACACGGCACGGCTTGTGAGGGGATAAACACTGCGAATACACAGAGCTTGTTAGTCATGGCACCTTAATTAACCAACGGTTCATGTAGGAACGTCCCAATTGTCCAATCTGGTCTGCAGAGAAACGATGCCAAGGAAGCCGCTGCCCTTCGAGATCTTATTATTACATAAGTATATAGGTTTCTTTTTGTCCCAGTGTCAGTTTTAATTGCTTTCTTGCTGGCAAACCGCCATAAACATTTTGACAGTATTTCGACAGTAAAAAGTTTGGAGGTGCTGTGAGATCCTGTGAGGCTTCAGTGTCGCCGAGACCTTCGTGAGTCATGAAGCGGATCATAATTTGTTGCCAAAGTGACAGTGATCCTTCACAACACCCATCACGCACATATCCTTTATGATGTAAGTGATCAAAGATGGCGGGCGTGTAATTGGATGTGATTTCAGTTATTAGATGATGAGGAGCCAACAAATTGGGCCTTGTCCTCTGCCAGCGGAGTGAGTCACAGCCGTCAGTTGACTGGAAAGAGTCATCCAAACACAATGTGGGATTACAGATCAGAAACGAAGCCAGATTCTGTCCTGGGCATTTCAACAGCAGTGTGAAGCGTTCTTTTGGTAAATTTAGTCTCGAGCTTGTTGGCTCGTTGGTCACGAATAACTGCTGTTCACAAGCATCCATTCAGATCGCTCATTTTCCCCCACAAGCGTCAGGAGTTATGACTCAAATCTAATGCATACTGTGTGTGTGTGTGTGTGTGTTTGAGCTTATTTTCAGGCGGCGACCGAGTGCGTAGCTGTGCACGTGACCGCACATATGTGTGCAGTGTCACATCAAACCTTTAAGCTCTCCCAAGGAAGCTCCACATGAATTATTGCTAAGCGTTAAATACAAAACACCACCAGGGCACATCTGGCGCCGCCTGTGGGAGCCAGCAGGAGAGGTGCGCCGGGTCGGGTGTTCCCTTTTTCACAAAGGTTGAGCTCCAGCTGTGCTGCTGTGCCACAGCCTGCCCACAGACTCGGTCCTCACAGGCGGCATAATTGGATCATGTGAATAATCGCACAAATGGACACGAGCTACCTGTTTCTGTGCCCTACTGGAGGCAGGACAATCTAGTGAATAAGCTCAAATCCATACAATTGTGAATCAATGTTCTGCTTGTAGAAGTATGGAAATAGAATAAAACACTGTGACAAACACCCCACAGCCACACTGTCGCGCAATGGTGCCACTGTGTGGAAGAAAACGGCACACGCAAGACCTGCAAATAGCAAATCTATCAGACTCTTTGTTACAACACATTCAACTCCGCCCCATCAATGGAAACGTAGATGGTAAATGGTGGAGCAGGAGACTTTCAATAGCATCATTTAAGTAATGATTTCCCGGTCTGCTCATCCACTGGCCTCATTACACCTGATTTAATTTGATGCTGTACTCGTTAAACGATGATCGTCTTGAATCAGCAAAAGAGATTTGAAGGGAGTTGAACCCGGGGCGACGCTGTCGCCATCCTTATCCAGACCTTATCTGTTGACTCCACCAAAAAGGTTTTAAATTCGTAAATCAAAAAATGGCTTTAACTAATGGGCCCATCCTGTTGATTTGAAAAGCTCTTTTTGTGCTTCTGATATCTAAATTCTTTCCAGATGATGTCCTGCTGTTTACTCTTTAGCCGACTCCAAACGGCAGATAGTTTACGACAGGAGAAGATAAAGGATGATCAGTGCAGGGCAATAAAAGCGGGTGACACAACATGGGGCATATCTTGCCGAGGCAAGTCATGGCAGTTGCAATCGTTCTCATATCTGTGGATACTGGACTACAAAAACCATAAAGACAGGACGAAAGTGGACAAAGGAAGAGGCCGGTTTTGGATTCAGGTATTTTCATATTGAGAAGGTGGATACGTGGCTTCTGTTAGTGGCAGTAATCCTTTGTGGACTTTTACCCTCAGACGATCACCATGGTGAGCCACAGCCCGGCGCGCGTTGTGCTCATGTTCGTTGGATTGTCGGCCTTCTTAGTCTCCATCACGCTCAACTCTCTGTCGGGATTTGGTGCTAAATCAGGTGAATGTTTCTCCTACTAAATCACAACTCAGTCAAACGCGTTTCCACAGGCCCGAGTGATGACCTGTGCTTATCTGATTACAGGTGTTTTCAAGCAGAGCACGGAGGACGTGACGCTCAAGTACACGACACCCATCACTCCCGCCCAGTGGGCTCTGTTTGTTTGGGATTTCATCTTTTTTTGGGTTTTCGGCATGTTTTTATACTTTTTAGTGGGACTTTGTCGAAGGTAGAAGCGCTTATCCCATTTTCAAAGGCAACTTACCCCCGCTGGCTGCATCACGCTGCATAACTGAGCCTATTTCTTAATGCTTTATTCTCATCCTGATGATGTTTTATTGCGCGCAGCAAATCACTCAAACTAGTCCAGAGGTGATTTGGTCTTCCTCCGTGCAGTCGTTTGCTCCGCGATGTCGCAGATTGCTCCGGCTTTGTATGAAAGCGTCTGATTATTTCCCCGGGCACACAATTTATTTGCTCGGGTGTGTTTTCTGTCACGAATAAGACAACCTCATCCTTGCCCATCATCTTTGCATCCCCTGGGGATTAATACAGTATCTATCTATCTATCTATCTATCTATCTATCTATCTATCTATCTATCTATCTATCTATCTATCTATCTATCTATCTATCTATCTATCTATCTATCTATCTATCTATCTATCTATCTTTCTCTCCGCAGGAGGGCTTACAACTGGATGTACACCACGCCTGCAGTGCTGCCCTACGGGTTTCACGTCTCTTTCATCATCAATATTTGCTTGAACATTACATGGCTGTTTCTGTTTGACAGAGAGTAAGTGGGCAAATTCCAGTTGGCAACACAAATATGTTCCTTTATTTTTTTATTTCAACATGAAGAGCAGCTGCATTATTTTTATTTGTGTGTGTGTGTGTGTGTGTGTGTGTGTGTGTGTAGGTTGTTGCTGCCAGCGCTGATCGTCTCCACACTAATGACGCTCACGGATTATATGATCCTATTCTTCTCCTGTCATGGACTGAAGGTCTATGGAGCGTGGTTACACAAATATTACAATGCAGACTTCTGGGTCATCAGAATATTGGTAAAATGACCTCATGGGTCTGTTTTTTTGTGAAAGGATCATTTTTGTCTTATCTCATGTTGGCATCAAAAGGAAAAAAACATTTAAAAAGAAGGAATTCTTTGGTTTATAGACACTGTAACTAAAAGAAAAAGATAACAAAAAAAGATAACAAATTCTGCACACAGCCCTTTGGACTGATCAAGGAGACTTTCTTGTCGGACATTTTACACCTGCGGAGTAAATGTTTTAGTAGTGGCCTAAATTATGGTACATTTTACCTTCACTGTAATTGGACACATTGATGTTGCTCTGAATGAATGTGGAAACATCGATGCAACTCCTCAAAAAACAGTGTCCACGTAAAAATGAGTCGTTGTACTTTAACATCCATATTCTGTCCCCGTCCACTGGAAACCTTGTTTCTCCACATTTGCGGACTTACATTTCGTAATAAGATGCTATAAACGTATGGGAGACATAAAAGTGGTTTGATGATTCTTGAAATTCTCTGCAAAAAAAAGCAACCACTAGTTTTTGCTGAAAATGTCAAACCTTTCCCGTAAGGACTCATTTCATCCCTCAGTTGGTTGCACTCCATTTGTTAAATCCCACCGCAAACCGCTGACACACTACAAAAAGGTTAAAGAAGTCAGCCACGCCCCCCTCGGCCATATCTGAAGAGGCAATTCTCGCCAAGATGCCCGGTCCGGCTCCCTGTGAAAGGTCTGTGCGCGAGGCGGCTGCGGCCTGAGATTAGGAGGCGAGAAGCAGCCGAGCACCTGCACCTCCCTGCCGTAGATAAAGTCACATGACTGACCAGCATCCCGTGCAACCTTTAAGGTTAAAGCTGCAAGAAATCTGCCACATACTTCAGGATTAAAACGCCTGCCTGCCCGTGCACGCTTCTTGAAGTCTTCACCTCACTGTGTTGGAGCAGGTGCAGAACGGCGTAGCAGTGTATGCGACGTGGGGGACCCTCTCCACGCTGCTCAGCCTGACCACGTACTTGCAGCATCAGACGGAGACCTTGAGGTGTGACTGTGCGATGCTGTCGCTGCTGCTGCTCCTGATGGAGCTGTTGGCCTGGTGAGTCTCAACCGTCTCTGCCCCCCTCCCTCCATCCTCCCCCCCACCTCACACCGGGGGACACTACACCAGCAAAGAGGACCTCAATCGTCTCTGTTTGCCCTGCAGGTTTCTGTTAGAGAACTTCTACCTCGACGAGCACGTGCGTTACATTGTGACCATCTACCCCGTTGTGATCCTGTGGTTGACCGGCATCCTGAGCAATTCGGACTACCCTGAAAGTCCGGTTTACATATTTGCAGGTACTGTGTGTCATTTTAACTTTCTCTGTGCACCTTTCATTCATCCCAATTTGGTTTTTAATCTACTTTTACCCTCACCAGCTTTCATCTTGGCGATTTCCTGCATGGTCTTCGTGGCACGTGTTGCCATGGTAACATGGAGGCATCACAAACAGCCGCTATACAGCGACAGTAGACCCAGTCTGTCACCAGTGGAAATAGCCTTAACACAGAGTAAGCTCTTTCTATGAATATGAGTTAGTACTGACAATGTAAGGAGAGATACAAAAACTCTGCGTTGATACATGAAAAATGTAAAATAATAAAACATTAATGCACATCCCATAAAATAAAGAACTTCTTCAACAAATTAACAAGGTTTTTTTTAAGCTTTATTAAAGTCTTATACTGAAAAAATGATGGGTTGACGATGAAATATTAAAAATTCATTGAAGTAGAATGCAAGGAGAAACAAATATATCCAGATAAAATAATTCAAAGAATCCATGTTTACTTTCTCAAGACATCGTCAATAGACATAAACACTATAAGATTACAAAAATGTTTTATCAATGCTAGAATACAAAAAAATGTGATCCAAAGAGCTCACATTTACGTAATCGGACGCTCAAACCAATGTTTTCTTCATTACCACATAAATAACAAGAGTTATCTTAACTGTTTAGAAAACAAAAGCATAAGATTCACAATCATAGTGTAAAACACACAACAGCACAAAACCCACTTGGGAAGCTGCTCTCTTTTCTTAATACATTTATAAACAACATCAAAATATGTTTTTTGACCAATACATATTCGGTAGAGCCCAAACACATTCCTGTTAGCGAATGAAAACTTAAAATCGTGCGCAGATGTACCAATTGAGGAGATAATTGTCCAACACACACACACGCACACAGCCCCATAAAGCAACCACGTGTAATCAAAGACAAGCCATAAAAATGAACAGCACCAAAGTCCGACCCGTACGTTCGACGTGACAAACATTGTGCCTCTCTATTTCCTGAGCGGTGGACAAACGCCATGGTGAGGCTCCAGATGTCTTCCCTCGCTGTGGCGCGCGGTGCCCACGGAGTGATGCGCGGTGGGAGCGTCGCCCTGGCCGTCATCGCCCAGGTGCTCTCAGACGTCTTCCGTTACCTCGCAAAGGAAAGCAACGTGCCCAACGGTGAGCGACTCCGCGGGACGTAGCCGTCGCGTCACCCGGGAGGTGCGAGGAGCAGAGGGGAGACGTTATCGAGCGGATGTTTGAACACGAGAAATCATGCGTAACGTGAAAAAGAGTAAAAACAAAACAACCTGTTGCATAAGAGATTTTATTTTCTGAGCTGTTCTCAATGGGTTAAAGTCCATGTGTGTGTGTGTGTAAATCCGCTCATCAAATCGTGTTAATTGATACTTCAACGGAATTTTTAACGTAATGGAGAAATGCCAAATGTTCATGTACCGGCGCTTCTCAGACCTTTGCTCTGACAGTCGTGTTGTGGGATTTTGACCCGTATGGAGGCCAATGAAACCAACGAGGCTACAAAAAATCAAAAATCAACACACTGATGTACTATCGTATTCATGCCACAGCCACGATGTGTATTACCACGCATCTCAAAGAAGAATCCGGTGTGATACTTTGTTTCTCCCTCGGCCCTCAGCTCTGTTTGCGACCTCGCCCAGGAATGTGAGCGAGACCTTCCCCCTGGAGGTCACCATGGACTGGTGGTCTGACAGCTGCTGGCTTATCATCGACTTGTGGTCCAAGGGATGGCTCTTGTATGCGGTGGTCAACATTATTGTGAGGTAGCCCGAGACGTGTCTTCATGCAACGCAAGGAGCATTTTACCCAAATACAACCGCCACAAAAAAATACTGGAAAGATATATATTATAGTTGTTAAAGGTTTATACCTACATCTGTTTTTTCTGTCTTTTTGTTGTTGTACATGTTTTCGTCTTTTTAAATATTGTTTTTGTTTATTTGTCCGATTAAACTTCCATGTATGCGTAGGCATACAGCTTAATAGCCAATAAAGCCGACTCTGCCCCTTAGATCATAACTCTGAAGTGCCGCGTGTGATCTCAGCTCAGTGATATTTTTCCCTCTGCAGAGCAGACCTCGGCCCTGAAATCCACCCCCCGGTATTCTATCTCTCCTGGACCGCGATTAACGTGGCAAGGATTTGCTTGATGTATCTATGGGACAAACAGTAAGTGGATCCAATTCTCTCACAGCAAGAAACGTGTGTGTGTGTGTGTGTGTGTGTGTGTGTGTGTGTGTGTGTGCGTGCGCAGGTGATAAAAGCTGCCGTTGCTCTTCCACAGCGATCTACTGGGAGCCGTCATACTGGGGTGGGTTCCCCCATTCCTCGGCTTCTACATGCTCTACGTGTCCTGCTCTAACCTCAGAGCGCACGAGGCCTGGCTGGCCGTTAACAGGCCCCGTGCGCTCTCCTGGACGCGTTACCTGGTGAGGGCGCTCTTCTGCACCGGAGGACACGCCGAAGCTGGGAACCACGTCTTCATTCATCTGTGTTCTCCCTTGACGCAGACCCAGAACGGTTTGGCGGCGTTTGCCTGGTGGTCTCTCCTGAACGCCGTGCTGGGTCTCGGCATCGTGCTCAAGTACAGAGCCCGTGTGCCCGACCCACTGACGAGCACCTTTGTGCTCACCGTCGTCTCCTCCTGCATCATAATATGGTGAGAGAAGAAGAACTGGAGGCTGAAGGCGAAGGGTCGTGTCGGATTTTGCAAGCGAAATCGTCTGAAAAATGTCATTTTTAAAGAAACGACTGAAAATGTTGCAGGTTCATCCTACAGAGCTGCCTGTTGGCCAAGTACATGCGCTACGTATTCAGCGTTTATGCCATTCTCATCGTGGGCCTGGGTGCCATGTTCACCAGAAGCTACCGTTTGCACGATCTCGCCGCAAACACAGTCTATTGTGGTGAGACGATGTCACTTCAGTACATTTATCGACCAATACTGTCTTCTGTTGGTGGTTTACTCCGTTTTCGTCTTATCTTCAGGTTTCCTAATGCTTCTGATGACCATCATGAACTCCATCCATTCGGTCTCCACGTGTCTCGGCGCGGATGAGTCAAACAAACCCGCCGCCGCGGAGCCGTCCGTCCCGTCTAAGGGCCGTGAGACAGTGTGGCACACCGACCTCAGGGGCCCCGACGTCAAGAACGGCCCCTTCAAGATCTGAGTTCACGCGATAGAAGAGAACAATCACACGAATCCAATCGCGTCGAGCAGGTGTGCACTTTACATTAATCACCAGGAGGGAGCAGCACAGACCAGCTTCAAAGCACAGTGGTTCCAGATGTAGAGAGAAAGTCCACATGTTGAGCACGCGATTAAAAACTGCATTTGATCAATTAGATTAACAGATTAAAAGGATATCATCTAGTGAGGTTCATGGTACTATTGTTTTATTGAGGCCAAATTGCATTTTCGTCTTCTACAATAAAGGAAGGAAATAAACTATTGCACACTGGAGCTCTCAGTCACAAACTGAATCATAATTGCTTGTTATCTTTACTGTCGGTTGCCCATGACGATGACCTTTTTTTAGATTGTCGAACAAAACAAAAGTTCATTAAAACCCCTGCATGACCTCTCAGGAGAGATAATCACACGGCCAAAGTTTACAGGCGCCCTCCGGCTCGATGCGGCGTTAAGGAACGGATTATCAAACACGTCTGCTGGCGACGACGCTGCGCTTAATAGAACCCAACCTCGGATGAAAGCAGCAGCAGGAGAGAAAAATACAGCAGGGATACAATGAATGTCTCCATGGGTGGACATGGTGACAGATCAATTTCACCGGGAGAAAATCGAGAAATGTGATGCAACGTGGTGTTCGTCCCCTCGAAAACAATTTAAACTATAGATTTATGTACAACAAACTAGACATAATGTTACATTTTGCTGCTGGGGGTGAAGTGTTATTACGGCGTTTACAGACAAAGTGGCCTCGGCTTTGGTTGTTTATTCGACCGCCTGATTTTGGGGTAAATTCTGCAGAATTAGGCTTCCGAACACGTTTGCTTTCAGGGTCGTTGCAGAAGGAGACCAAAGAGTTGGAGCGCGCAGAAGTGGAATCAGATCAGTGATTCTGCTTCCAGAAACAGTGAGTTGCAGTACATTTGGAATTACAGAGCAATGTAATCCTGGTTTTATTCAAAACTTTTTTCCAATTCCTGGGTTGATTTGTAGGTTTTTAAGCAATTGCTGCTCTTCTATTACAGTAAACCAAATATTTTGGGGTATTTGACTGGATTTCGTTGATAAATTAAGCGTTTTGAAACTGGAAATATTGAACAAACAAGAGTTTGAACAAACAAGATATTGCAAGAGGTCCCTTTGGGCTGCGGGCAATGATGATATGGACGTTTCTGTTATTTTCTGTCAATTCTTTGAACAAGGGATTAACTATATATCAGTCAGAAAAACAGTTGGTGCAGCAGCACTTTGGATGGCAAAACAGAATTAAAAAGGAAGCGGGATGAATTTGGAGCGTGTACCCACACTCAGTCAAACTGCTGCTTTGGCTCTTTGCGGTGAAATATAATAACTGCTATTCAGAGTAAACGCAAGACTCTTTCTAAACTTCCAGCAGAAAGCCACTTTCCGGTGAGTCAGATAGTCTAGTATTTACACCCCTAACAACATAATGCATCAGCTTAGGTGATTACACGGCCTCATGCCCAGCTCGCTCGGTACCATCACAATGCTGCAGGGAGACATTCTATGAAGGGCAGAAGATTACAGTCCTCCCATTGCATTTACCAGCCAGCATCAGATCAGGCCACAAATGTCCTTTAGGACAGAAAGTAAATTGTTCCACTTTTTATAAATACAACCAGCTGTTGAAAGTCATTTCAAGATGTCCGGTGATAGTGTGTGTTCGGGGCGGCTGCCAAGTCCATTAAAGTGTTTCGTGGCTGTGACTGCTGCACTGTTGTGTTATCCCCATTTTTCCTCCAGTGTACTGAGGCCAAATCCAACGTAGAATAAAACCACTCGGGGGAAAAGGCAGACGCAAAGGAGGGAACGGAGGTATTTTACTGTCTGGCAAGCTATTAATTGTTTCTATACTCTCCGAAGACCCCTTTACCCAAAAGAGAAATAACCTAGATATGCAAATATGCGTCAATTAATTTAATACATATAATTATGCAGAGAAATTAGATTGGTTTAAGAAAAAGAAGTCGAACCATGTGCCGCGTGCTCCCTATTTACGTAAGCCCCCCTCACTCGCCAGCGTACGGCTAAATTAAAATATTGAAGCACGCTCTGCAACGCAGATGAGGATCAATTATCTCTGACATTCGTGTGAGTGGTCTTAAGCCTCGACAAACAGTGAGTAGGTGGAAGTTATCAATACAAGTAGGTTTAAACTCAGTGAATAAATGCATAAACATGACCTCGTGACTCCACTTTTAGTGCATTTGAATGATTTAATTAGATAAACAACGTAACGCTGGCCTTTGTGTTTGAGCTTGAACTTTGAGGTTTATTTGAACTATTTTACTTTACTTTTGCAAAATCAGCTGAACTTTTACCAGAAATTATGAAAGCTTTAACGGTCTTTGTAGAACTTTTTAAAATGTATGTCAATATAAAAAGTAACATAACTCACTGAACTCACACGGTAAACAACAAAATAGATAAACAAGCTTAAAAATACATTTTCCACCATCATAAAATATGGCGTTTTATGACTTATTAAGAAAGTCACAGCTTTGGTCATCGGCAATTCGACAGTTGTCGTATCTGTTATGTAAAGTTTTGGTAAGAAATTGGCTCATTTCTCAGGAGCTTTGGGGTTTTCTTTGCTTACAATAATCACAGAACGCCTCGGACCTGAACCTGAAGGCTGCGATGGACAACTTCTGAATGAACGCCAGGCCACTCGGTGGGTGTTTAACAGCGTGCACGCGTTTCAAAAGAGGCCGACAGAGAAAAACCACATGCACGTGCACAGGGTTTGACACGTCGGCTTTCGCTGGAAGCAAACAAACTTCGATAATCCTCAATTTTACAACTGAGGCACAACTTGCAAACTGTGGTAAAACAATTAGAATATATGTAAATGCTTTGAATTTAATGAGTCCCAAGACACAGTTAAACTAATTAGCTGCTAATCCCCGACTCCTATTGCTCCATATTTAAGACAAACCCAGTCGGTCCAGATGTTGAGGACAACAGACACCAAAGAGCGGAAATATGTGGGAATAATTATTATTTTAAATGGATGATTTTTTCTTTTTTTAACTGAGCATCGATACAGTCTTCTAGGACACAAACCAAGAAGGAACTTGATTTTAATCAAAAAAATAAAGTCTTTAATTAGCAGCTGTAATTAAGGGAGCGCTAATTACGGAGAACACTGCGCTTTAGTGGTTTGTAAATGACTTACTTAAAAGATAGAAACACGACTCAGTGTAACGTATTTAGAGGTAAACCTGAACTGAATTAATCAAAACTTTCACATGTCTGCAGATGTTTTCTATATTTTTATTGTTGCATTTATTGCCTATTACTAACTCACATGACTGGATAATCCTTGGACTTTATGTTCATTTCCTGCATTGAATGTGACTCGTGGGCACTGAGTGTGTCCATCGTGTATTGTGTAACTGTCGCGCAACGTGTCAACACTGTTTTCTTTTCAAAGCCCCCTTTCTCTTTGCTGCCGCTGTACACAATGAACAAAGTCTTTCTGACTCCGAAATGCAGGATCTTAAAAAGAGAACACACAGACCCAGAGGTTTATGAGGGGAATGTCAACAAAATGCAAAACAGAAGCGCCTGCAGACGAAGCGCCGAAGACGAAGCGCTGAAGACGGCCTGAACTGCTGCTGAATAAAATAACAAGTGGAGCGTTCTGCGAGTGCAGCCTAGTTTCTCGCTTAATTATGAAATATTCAAATGATGTCCAAATAACAGGACGCTTTGTGGGGTAACACAAAGGAGCGTTTCGACTTCTAGGTTGTGCGTCGGTTCATGACAAACCAGCAGACTTCAAGCGCGCTGAAGCTGCCACCACGATTGAACGGCAAAAGGAAAGATGAACTCAACGGCTACTGTAACGGGTGTTATATTTGGCTGGTAACAAGCAAAGGAGCGAGCTCATCACCAAAGTTACAGTCTGGCAACCCAAAGGGACTATTGGAAGCAGAAGAGGCGCTGGTTGGCTGACTTATTAGCTATGCTAAGCTAACATCTGCTGGTTTTAGCTTTGTATTTAGCCTCTCTATCTCTCTGCAAGAAAATGTATAATCTTCTTCCGTAAACAACCCAGTCTCACAGCAAAACGTGTGATAGCTGCGTTGTGCAACGTGATATTCTCACGCTTTCTCCCCAAAATCGTGACAATACTACGTTTTATTTCGGCCCATTCATTTAAGTTGCCTTGCAACTACGTCACTAGAAACTAATAAACGGAAGGTCTTCTACATTCTCTGATAGAAGAGTATGAAAATATAACTCAAACTTCTCGCTAGAAATGCCATTGAAATGCATACAGTGCTGATGCTTTCTTTAAATATTGTGTTTTTCACAGATAATAGACCGACAGTCGGCCATTTTCTTTTTTTGGAGCTGAGGGAAAGTTGATAGTCACGTGACCTAGTTGCAAATCAAACGTTGTATTGTCACGCTTTTCTCCCCAAAAAGCGTTAGAATACCACGTTGGTCCACAACGTAGCTATTACACGTTTTGCTGTGAGACTGGGTTGCCTTAAAATGTTAAATGGCTACGTTGACTGTAGATGGATAAATCTAAACCTCTAAAATGTTTGCAGTCACAAACCTTAATGCAGACATTCTCTTCTAATGGGTTTCGGCATGTTAACAGAACACAGGCGCTCAGCGGTAAAGATGTATTATTATTGCATAAACAGTAAAGCAATCTGCCCCATAAACCCGCTGCTTTGAGTTTAAATATTTATTCATTTCTTGAGAGAGAGAACAGGGCTCATGATCAATGCATTGCATTGAGTTTCCGTTGAAAAAACATTCTTACAGAAAAAAAGATAATGATGCTATTTGCATTTTGTAACTTTTCAAAACTTAATTCTCAAAACTTAAATGCTGCCACTTCCTGTTGATCATGTGACTCAGATAACGGCCCAAATGGTTATAGGGGGAACATGAGGTAACAGAGAGAACCGGGAGGTATGATTAAAAACCACATATTTAAAAATCCTTTGGGAAAATATATTTACGGTCTAAATTTTAAATATAGTAATGAATAATAAAACATTTGAAAAGACTCTAATTGTTATATATCATATTTAACTGTGTTTTTACTTAGAGAGAGAAAAAGCTAAAATCATCTTTTTCCAGTTTATATTAAGGTTTGATGTCATGTATCTGCAAAATGCAATCAGGACAAAGGGCAGGACACTTTGCTGGATGGTAAAATGTATTATGCAGATACCATTCATGCATATTTATGCATGTAATGTCCTGGGGACAGGAAACACACGGGCTCAGCGGAATGGCCCCAGAACACTGACAATACTCTAACATGAGTATCTGTATTTTCCGTAATTTGCAAATCAACAGCGTGGAAGCATCATAATCACATGACATCAACCAAAAAAAAGGAAGCTCAGCGAAACCAAATCAACGGCAGAAGGAAGGGAACTTAGCTGAAAATAACCAGCCAGCAGCGTATGTGAACCGCAAGCAGATTCACATCAAACGCCGTTGTTCGTCATTGAAGCACACGAGCGACGACCCAACAGATCCGACACCAGACGGGACTCCCGCTGAGAAGCAGAGATCCCAATCAATGGAAAGGTTAAAATGAGACGTCGTGCCGCCGATACACCTTCCCATGAGATCGGGTCGGAAGAAGACACTTCGATGCGTCATCTCTGACTTCATATTAAACGGGGAAGCACGAGGACAGTTACGTTCCTCATTGTTTGGTGCTGGGCGACGGATCAATTCCAAGCATCTGACTCATTGCGCCCCTAAGGTCCAGGCTCTCTGATTGCAGCAAATTACAGACGAAGATGGCCCTTCATACTGTTACACAAGTGCTCCCGGCACACTGGCTTGAGCCTGAGATGACATGTGAATCACACAATTGGGATCTGTGTGTGTGTGTGTGTGTTGTCAAGGCCCAGAAAGCTCTATTTCTTCGACCGCACTATTTATTTTTAACCGAGCGAGGCGAGAGAGGGATTGCAGGAAAGCGGCCGTGGCCCCAGACACATGAAGAAGAGTAGAAGATGATACGTCCTGACAGCAAACTGTGCGAGCGCGTGTGTGTGTCCGCTACCCAACACAAGAAGAAGTGAAGAAGAAGAAGAGGATTGAGCCTCGTGCCGTAACAGGCCACAGTGGAGCCATCTCGGATGAGTTATTGCAATTCCAAACCACACTTCTTCCTTGTTGTACTTGGAGAAATGCTAATGTCATTTTAAAGAAATATGAAGCCTCAGCCTGTTTTACCTTGGCCGGTCCCTAGAAGCGATAGATGGATCGCTCTTCCAAGATCTTCCCCGGCACATGACCTTGAGTGCTGTATTCATTGTCTTATTTTTAGGGCAATACCTCAGGCTATTCACTTAAAAGATTAGTCAGGGGATCACTTCAGGCATAACATCTGAAATTAGACCATTTCCAGTCAAAAAGACCCCAACAGTTCATTAAGTATTTAAATTAAAAAGTATTCTTGAGGAATAATTAAATTAAAATTATGAAATTAGGTTTTGTTTTATGTGTGCGCTATTCTTTTCAATTATTCAGAAGATTGTAGTTATTTAAGGTATTTAATGACAGGAGTCAGTCAAAAGCTATCAGAATTAATTTAAAGTTAAAGATGTCTCAAACTGCAACCGTTCCACTCGATTTGTGCTTAAATTGAATGCAGAGAGGAAAACACAGCAGTTTAAAAAGTAACACGCAGAATAGATTATCATGCAGGATCATTCTATGGTGAAGCCAAGATGCAGTGAAAAGAGATTCATACTAACTGTCATTTAACCACTTGAATTAAAAGACACATTCGTGAAGAAGATAAACTCGTCGTGAAAAGATTCTCCCGTGAGTGTGAACTGGATCCATTTTTAGGGTGAAAGGCAAGCGCATCATGTTTAGACTGATGTCTTTAATCCCTTTCATTTGGAGAGTTAAGGGACCAAACATTCACAATTCATGCACTGACTCATTGTGTTTTGAAATGCATTGCACGCAATGTGTCATCTCTGAAAGGGTGTGAAGTCTGAATACATCATCGGCGTTGTGGTGACAAGAAAATGAAAGAAGGCCGGAAAAATTCCTCAGTGAACGATATGCTACATGTATTTACTTAGTCTTTCCTTCAAGAATATACATTCAAGTTGACAGATGTCAGCGGCAAACAGGGGAGAGAGGGAAAGCTTTACGGACCTATTTATTCCCTCAGAAATTCCATTAAAGATACTAAAAGCATCTCTCAGTCATCTTTATTGTTACAAAATGAATACGCTGTGGAAGAAAACGTGTTGTTAACAGCAACATATCAAATAGCTTTCCACTAACAATGCATTTATTCTTCTTGTATTACTTTAAAAAGACTGTTTCAGAGGACAAGAAAACAACAAAACAGGATTTCCAGTCCTGCAAGTTCACCACATGGGGTCAGAGCAATTTATCAAGATGACTGCTGAACAATGAGGACGTTTCTGTCCGCCACATTGTGTGCAACGCCTGAAAAAAACAGCCGGGCTATTGGAAAGCCTGTATGTGGTTGTATCAAAACCAAAGTACTGACACATTGAAATGCTGACCTCATGAAGGCGCTGAAAGGTAATGGATTACGGAGGTGATAATGGGTAATCCGGAGTTTGACAGCAAGGACGCCGGCGCAATCCATCCTAAAAAATGTCAACGTTTTTCAAGAAAAGCACTACAGCAAGAACAATTTTTACTTCATTTGGCAAAAATGTGCAAATGTAAAGCAGCTTTTCACCATGTGGAAATGCTTTAATGAAGCAATTAAAGTTTCTTCTTAATAAGCACAAATCCATGCAGGGGAGGGAGCGAGGGAGGGAAGGGAGGGGGTGTAATTCAAAAGAACAACCATGACAAATATTTCCTGAGCATACATATGGTTCATGTACGGGAGATTCTGCTTCTTCATCAGAACATCATTCAGGACCTCCGCTGCGTCGTCGCTGCCATTTATTGAATCCTCCCTCATTCGCCTTCATCTGGTGGCCCAGCGCCTCCTGCCTCAGCACATCACAGCCTGACACCTTGCCGGTCTGAACCTACTCCTGCCTCCCCAGCCACACACACACACACACACACACACACGCACACGCAGGCGATGTCATAGGCGTTGGCGGTACACGGTGCAACCAGATATCATTAACTGATGCACGACAGAAGGGCTCAACACCATCACGCTTGAAGGTATAATTTTGCTGTTCGTTCAAGTTTAAAAGGATAAAAAAGGATAAATCATGAAACTGTGACAGCTGCCCAAATAGACCAAGGTTACCTGCGCTTTAACAGTCGATCACTCAATTTGTCTGACTCAAACAGTCTGCATAATTTGAAATGTTTACCAGCAAAGTCTGTTTCTCTCCTGTGCTGTGAAGTTGTGGCTGCTCACAGTGTCATATTCTGGTACTAACAGGAGTAATTGATGACCGGCTGTTTATGGGGATGAGACCGGCCGGGCGGGACAAGGTCAGTGGTGTGATTTGCAGAAATGTGCCAAGACACCGTGTGAATAAAAAAAAAGGCTTCCTGCCACAGACAAAGAAGAGGGCTGAGGAAGGGTGATGCTTTTCATTTAGTTGGAGTAAGTTGAGTCGCAGCTGCTCCAAACAGGACACACTGTAATTTTGCCACTGAGGTAATTGCCCGGCTTAATTAGTGCTCACAATCTTCTTTTTTCTTTTTCAAAACAAAACTACACCGCATGATGCAGGTCCATCTTGTTTCTCAGCACATTTTCTTTACCAATCATCTACCACCTGGAAGTGCAAGTATGCGGCCCGTTTTAATAAGGAGCACACTGACAATTTACGTGGGTTACATTACTGTAGCCTTTATAGCTCCGTGATTAGCGGGGCACAATTTCACAAAGCAGGTTATTTGGCACCGACTGCCACTGCTAAGCTGATTTGATTTGGTGCATCGGCATCACCTGTAGGAGGGAGTGAAGTGGGAGGCGGAATAGCAGCGGGAGAGGTAAGGGGGGGAGGGGAACGGTCCCTACAGCTACTCAAATGTTTCCCTCGAGGAGGCGGCGACGTGATAAAAGCAAAGTGTGCCTATACATGTGTGCAGCTGCATATTTCATGGTTAGTTAGCGAAGCACACTCATCCCCTTTCAGCAGATGTTTCAAACAAATCCCATGGATTTGGAGGAAGCGAGAGTAGGCGCAAGGGACAATCAGATAAGCACTCGTGGTACTCTCCGAGGTTGCGGGACTAAAGAAAGTAGAAAGTGCCCAGTGGGACGTTCGAGATGCCGCAGCGGCTATAAAGCCAGGATTTCAACATGGGACTCGATGCAGCTTGTATACTGCCACAAATAGTTTGTTTTTTGGTAATGAACAAGCCTCCCATGGCGCTGGCAATGGTGTGAAACCTCAACTTTAAAACGGGTTCTCGTTTATCATCGTTTGCCATTGGGATTCATAGAGAGCGGAGGATACCAAACAATCCGTTTACAGGACGCACTGTTGCTGTAAAAGGACCATTGGAGGTTTGTTTCATTTTGAGTAAGTGGTGGACTGGGGGGAGGGGGTGGGGGTAGGACGACACTGTCCTCTTGTATGTCCTGATGGTCCATAAAACATGACAAAATGCCCGATGCCGTGGCCCCATGTGCATGACAACGTGGGGCAGGGCACTAATGGGAAGGCCCCACAATGGAGAAAATGAGATGCGGTGCCTGCAGCGATGCCAGATGTTCACTAATGATTATATTTGTACTGTCGTTATGCCCTCTGCATAATCAATGATGGGAAAAAAAATCACATAATGTATGGTCAGCTGTCTCGGTTCTCTTGGATTTACAGGGACATCTTGTTACGTCCTTGTAAACCCCGAACTTAACGACACTTTAATAAGATTTTATTCTGACCTACGACATTTTAATTACCCTCACCATGGCCCCATGTGGATCCCGGGGCTGTGTTCACGCATCTCTTCTCACATGACGTACTTCCAGCCAGTCATGCTTGGTGCAGGCCATGATATCGATGAACCTGACCCGCTGGCCCCCGCTCCCTCTCCAGCTTCTCACTAGATTGAATTAGAAATTAAATGCTGCGACGATCAGAAGAAATGAGATTATGGCCTTTATTGTTTTCATACAGAACATGAACTTCCCAGATGATTAATTAATTCTCTGGCACTGCAATATAAAAAATTCCTATTTGGCAAAACTCCCTCTTGGATGCCCTTCAAGTGGACAAACCCTGACGCAGTGCCCTCTAGAGTGGAGAAAGGGGGAAGAAGTGCCAAAAACCCAGCGCAAAATGTACAGTCTATAGACTGGACTATGTAACAAACTAGAAAATGATGTAACTCGGGGATGAAACTGTTTCAACATAAGTGTACTTTCTGCACTACGATGCGCGCCGTAGTTCGGACACCCATATAAAGGTCCCATAAAAAATCATATACATTTACTTGGATCAGCCTCGGTGGTGAAGAAAATTCACATTAAAAAACAACAAATAGCCTCAAACAGATTCCTAACTGATATGGTTTGTTAAGGCAAACTGTGAACCGTGGTTTCCATCCTCACAGAGCCGCGCACGTTGATGCGTGACACATTATTTAAACCACTTTGCGCGAGATGCGCATCAATCTGCAGGACGTGTGACAAACGCAACGGGGTCGAAACACGGGTGGCCGCGTGGAAGTGTAATCCATCCCAAAGCAGCAGGACCCGTGTCCCCGAGCCAACCCCCCCCCCCCCCCCCCTCTCCGGTGCCTGCAGAACACGTGTAATTAAACGGCAGGGAATGCTCGCTAAGCGGCACGAATAGCCGCCCGGCGACTCGGGAGACGACGCATCGTCCATCTCCGCACCGCGTGGCTCTGACGAAGCAGCCGCGGCGCGCGTAAAGTCCACACCAAAAAAAAAAAAAAAAAAAAATTACTCGCGCGCGCAAGTCTCCCACATGCTCGGGAACCGCAGTCTCTGCCGCTAGAGTCGGACCGGGTCTCATCCCTCCACCCGCTCCACCCTCCGCCGTCCGCTGTGTGCTTCGTTCGCTCCGTGCGCGTTTCTGCCGTGTCCGCACACGCAGCCGAGGCGGTTCAATCAGCGCATTTCGATGGAGAGGTTGACGCCGAGCAGACTGTTGCCGGACCGTTTAGTGCCAAACCGTTAATGGGTGAGTTGATTTTTTTCCGGATTTGAATCGTTGCCGACGAGTTGCATTTATCTGACAAGGAATAGCTGTTTTTTCTATAGTGGTGTCGGTCGAAAAGTGAGCGTGCATCATTGAGATGTTGTGTAACAAGTGTCTCTGTGTGTAAAAACCTAATGAGACACGTGAGTTCTTTCAGAAACTGTAGATTCCCGTAAATAACGCACACATGAATCTGTTGATTATGACAGGCTTCATCTGCTTGGATTGGAATTCCACTGAACTACTAAAACGATCATTTTAAAATGACCCGAGTCAGAGGCCACTTCTATATTTGCAAATGTCAGCTCAGTGAAGCAATGGACCGATGAGCCTGCAACCGTTTCACAACGAAGAGCTCCACGCAAAGAGAAGGACGTCCACGCCGGTGCTGCTGCAAAGCACGAGGTTGTAAGAGGTTTTGGAGACGATGAAATGGAATGGAGGAAGCCCCCTGTATCACCAGGATCATGCAGCTGACAGACATTGATGCCTTCAGTTGTTGATTGAACAAGGACAATTTTACCCCACAGAGAAAATATCTATAATGCATTTATATTTCTAGAAAATGACACATCAAAATAAGTTACCAACAGCATTCAGATGCAGTGTGGTTTTCTTGCAATTCGATACATAAGATATATGTTATTTACTGATTCATTATTGTATTGACATGCACGTGCAGATGTCCCTCTGCTGCAGCTTTGTGCTCAATATTGAAATGATTTTATGTTAGAGCTATCATTTTCCCCTCTTTTCTCCTACGTGCATTACAAAGTAAAAGCATACTTGTTGTAATTAGATGTTAATCACACCCTGTCCCCGTTTAATTTGTCATAGTTAACTAAAAACCCCACAGGGCTCTTCAGCAAATATGCCCAGTGAACTAGCTGACACTGGCAAGTCGCACGACAGTGACTGATCTGAATTGACACTTCACCCACCTAGCTGTCTACAAAAACACTCCTCAGTAGAGACGTCGGTGGCTGCGATTTTGTCTTCTACCCCCCTCCTCTCACATATGCACATATATATTTGCGTGGCGCCTTGTGTGTCTCTCTTTCACAGCGTGAGTGACAGCCGCTGTTTGAGGGGTGGAAGCGTGCATGTTTAACTGCCTGTTCCCTTCAAAACGGTTGTCCAATTTCATGGCTGTTGGGCTTGTTAATAGACGCGGGGAGAAGAGGGGGCAGAGGGCGTATCGATGATCTTCAGTTGGACCCTTTGATCAGAAGGCATGGTTTGCCAGCAGAAGAAATCGTGTCACGTGAACAAACCGACTAACAGGGTTGTGGCGCGATATATTGATATAATCCGTCGGGATGACTGACTGATAACAAGCAGATGCTTCTGATACGACCCGCATGCACTCCTCAAACCAAGGTTAGCAGAAGTGAAAAACAATCTGTGTATCCGCCCTTTGAGGTGAAGGTGGTTCGGGCCATGCCTCACCTTTCCACCACGTTTCATGAAAGTGGGGCCAAAGGGTTTTTTTCGGTGGTGATGAACAAACCAGCATGTTATTAACCTCCACGGTGGAAGTAACTCTGAGCGGCTCCACTGCATTTTAATTTTTTTGCAGAAATCATCAAGCCGTCCTTGGAAATTCAAGGATCCCTTCCATTGATTTGTGCTTCAGTAACAGAAATGTCAAAGAACGATCCCGTTGATTAAATCCTGAAATTCAAAACCAAAATCAATTGGGGACAATTTTTGCTATTATGTGCACTCATTATGGACACTTTGATTGGGATCAACCTGAGCACGTCGTCTGAATCCCGCCATTACAATCTCATAAAGAGAAAACATAATTCCTTTCTATTCATATTCATGGTTGTGGTTAAAGCTGCACTTTAAAAGGTCAACTGACAAAGGTCAGTGTGATGAGGGGAAACAGTGGGTCAAGGTAAGAAACCCAGATGTGTATTTTAAAAAAGCACGAGAGCATTGTTGGAAGCAAGAGCGGTTCACAGGGAAATAATACAGCACGAGAAGTAGTTTAAACTGATTAATCAATAAAGCATTATAATTCAGAATTTAAATTAACATATTATGATATTGTCGGATGAGCCACATCTGAATATATTTTCCAAGACACGATGCATGAAATCATCGTTCCCCCTAGTGATGCTGCTGAAAGCTATGCTTCTGTGAGTGAGATGCACCCACGTTACCATAACAATATATTCTGAGCCAAAATAATGGATTCCCAATGTCAGATGGATCTTTCTCTGTTCGTTCATTTCATATTTGTTTTTCCAAATAGTCACATATAATAATTGTTTTTCTGTTATCATTCCAGTTATGGTTCAGTTGATCTATTATACAATATATAGCCGTTTGTAGGGTGTAAAGATCAATACCACACTTAACAACATCCAGCTGGCCGAATGCTTGGTTGGTGATCTGAGATTTTCTTTTCCTTTGGACCTCATGTAGTGTTTACTTTGAGACAAGCTGAGCCTCTTCTGGGAATGTATTGATAGAGCTGGCATTTTGAATCTTTTCTTCTGTGAAGCAGAAATGGAGACAATCCCATGTTAATACGCAGCGTCTCTCCGACATTCTCCCCTTTTCCATGTGAAAATAGATGCTGTCTCTGCAACCCCTTACAACACAAACACAACTCCCTAACGTTGAACGGGGGGGGGTCTCTCTATTGAAAACAAATGAGTTTGCAACAAAGACTCTGTTTAATGCTGCATGCTCATTTTGCAACAGAGGTCTCACCTTGATGCAAATCAAAGGGCAGCAGTAAGATGATGAAACTGAATATTTATGGTCTCTTGCAGAAGTCGAGATGTCTCAGAGTACTTTGGAGCCTTTTTAACAGCCGATAAAATTGTACTTGAAAGTTGTAGTCAGGCTGCTTCACAGCTGTTAGAAACTCAAGTGCGTTTTACTATCGTGAGCAAATCACTAAAGTGCCTCCCTGGTGAATGACACAGCGATGTACACTAGTGAATTTCAGTGCAACAGTGCAAAGCCACCCGCCAAAGCTGCGTTTTGTGTTTGAATGGCATCTTCAACGTTTAGCATTTATCGTTGAATTTCATTGAACTTTTATTGAAAAAACCTTTTTACAAATGTGAGATACTTGAAAGGTCACATTGAAATTGCCTCTCCCTCTTCTCTCTACCGACTGCAGAATGCGTCAGCTATCTGCAGAAACTCAACCGTCTTGGCCCTCGGCTGCGGGGCCGTGAGCAGCTACCATGACGTATCCCAACACCAGCATTCTGACAGCCAACTTCAGCGGCGCTTTGGACGGCCATGACTCGGGGGGAAACATCTACCGGCCCTTTTCTGTTTTCAGCGTGCTCACTCTTACCTTGCTGGCGATGCTGGTGGTGGCCACGTTCGTGTGGAACCTGCTGGTGCTGGTTACCATCCTGAGGGTGAGGACATTCCACCGCGTGCCGCACAACCTCGTGGCTTCCATGGCCATCTCCGACGTGATGGTGGCCGCCCTGGTCATGCCGCTCAGCCTCGTCCACGAGCTGAACGGCAGGCGCTGGAAACTGGGCCGGGTGCTCTGCCAGGTGTGGATCTCCTTCGACGTGCTCTGCTGCACGGCCAGCATCTGGAACGTGACGGCCATAGCTCTGGACCGCTACTGGTCCATCACCCGGCACCTGGAGTACACGCTGAAGACGCGCAAAAAGATCTCCAATGTGATGATCGCACTCACGTGGCTGCTGTCCTCCATCATTTCCCTGTCGCCTCTTTTCGGCTGGGGGGAGACCTACACAGAGGGGATGAAGTGCCAGGTGAGCCAGGAGCCGTCCTACACGATCTTCTCCACCTTCGGGGCGTTTTACCTGCCGCTTTGCGTGGTGCTCTTTGTTTACTGGAAGATCTACAAGGCTGCCAAGTTTCGGATTGGTACCCGCAAGACCAACACGATAACACCCATGGCAGAGGTGATTATTCCTTTTCTTCTGCTCAGATGCCTCACTGATCCCTCTTTAAATCCCCTTGTTGTGGTATTATTATTACACTTTGAAACCTTCAAAGAGCTAGCCGTTTGTCGGTAAGGTTGGTTTACAGCACTTGGTTTAACGCTTATGTTGAAGAGGAAATACAACACAGCACACAGACGCCGCACAAACGACACTATTCGCAAAGCTCGGTGCTCCAGAAAACCTGGAGACAGCTTCACCCGGTGTAGGTTGACTGCAGATCCAGGTGAGCGCATGTCCCACCTTACATAAGAAGCTGCTGTGCACGCTACGATGAGGACGGGGTGCCTCACAGCAGATAAGCCTAGCAGGATTCAGGGTGGAGGAGGTTATGCACTCCCATTGAAGGGATGTGGGAAACAGCCAGCCGAGGAGAGAAGAGATGGAGGAGAGCAAAGCCCACAAGCGGGGGAGAGCGCTGATGCGGAAAGGAGCATAATGCCCGGGGAAAACGCCCAGCATCAGAATCTGTGTAGCAAACGTGGGGGAAAAGGGCCGTAGGGAGAGAAACATGTTTCTGTTTCTGTAAGAAAAGTCACTTCTAGCAAGCAGGCCGAGGACAACTTTCTACCCCATAGGCAGGGCACCGCTGTGACCTTCCTCAGTCAACGAGACAAGAAATACCAGAGCGCTTACGTGACAAGACCTGTCGATATGCAGACGACGGGCAAAGGACACGAAAATATCTGCTGATAGTAAACGCAGAGTGGAAAGAGAGAAACAAGAGCACGCAGCCCCAAAGAACGCCGCTGTTCAAGCCACGTCTGTTGGTGGTATTCAAACTCACTCACCCACTTTTAGCATTTACGGGATATTTCATGGCACCGCTGAAGACCGGTACAGGTTGAAGCCCAGAAGAAGGGCTCATGGGGCAAAGCATTAGACCCACACTCCATTCACTCGAATGACAATCTGCTACCTAAGTGGCCCTCATCAGTCGCAGGGAAGCGAAGACATGGAGAGGACCGTCATCCCTCATTCTAGGGGGGGGGGGGGGGGGGGGCTGCAACGGGGACACTATGAAAGCTCAGAGCCTGCAGGAATTGTAACTCAATATGAAAGGTCTGGTTGTGCGCGTAGTGAAACTGACAGTGTGAAGGTGTAGTGGGAATTATGATATACTAAGGAAGAGTTCAAAGGAATGAAAATGGTTTATCGTGACACAGTTGTGGATTGACCTGACTGTCAGTTCTGTATTTGCTAAATTGAGCAAAGTATAATTCTATATTCGGAAGAGTTACTGAAGTATTAGTATTAGTAATAGTAATGGACGAACTCTCCATGAAGCCAATCAGAAGGCTTTAATAAGCAGCTGTGACCGGCTGAGTCAGAGAACTGATGTGGACATTTTATTGAATCAAACGTTTGGGGTTAAAAATAAACTGTGCTGACCTGCAGTTTATGACCAATATTTATCCCTCTCACTGATATCCCAGACCCCCAAAAATATCAATTGCTTTGGATTTATTTATTATTCTGGTTGACGAGCTATTAAACAGCAATCAAGGAAACCCGAGAATCGGATGAATGAGCATACGGATGAATAATTGCCGCGATCCTGCTCATTACCACCAGCTTGTTAATGTGCATAGGCAGAAGGTAGAAAGCTATAAATACCAACTCGGGCCTTTTTAATGGACATCATTTAGTCGGGCAAATTTACCCCCTGAAAATTGAGTCGGCTCTCACTTTTCACCTGCCCATGTGGTGGTTATTACGGAAGCACCTGCGCTACAGAGATTACGCCACTTTCAGACAGCAGACGCCTCTTTCTTTCACCTTTGAAAGGCTTCTTATGAAAATCATCAAATGTCTGAACACTCTCAGAACTCCACAGAGGCGATGAATGTTTTACAGAAAATTCTTTTGCTTATGTATGTCATCCACGTACTTTAAAAACTTCCCAGAGTCCTCAAGATACCTATCAGTTATGAGAGGGTGACATCATTTGCCCCAAAATCAGGAGCTCGTGGACAAGGAGAACCAATCACGGAACACACCAGCCGTGCCTTTTATTCATCTGGTGGACTAACTTCATGTCAGGTTTCATTACACAGGCAATCGCTCTGGTTATAGCAATTAAATTGAATATGTTTTGATAGTCATATTGCTTTCCACAGATATACCCGTTGCCGGTAGCCGTATCAGACGAGTGTCGTTAGCGAGCCGAAGTTTATCGTCGTCATCGGAGAGACGAGTGTCTGTATGTTGTAATGTGAGCGATGGCATTCGCACGCAGGTTAATAAATATCAATTCATCCATGAACACCCACTCAAAGGTATTTATAGTACCCACGTGCCACCAGAAACGGGGTCTACAGATGTGCACAGATTGCATCTGGGCCAAGATGCAAATCTTTTAACGCCGAAGTACCAAAAAGCCGTAAAATCGACCGTTTCATTTCACTACATATAAAAGTGGCCTAATGTCAAAATCAATTGCACACTCACTTTCATTCCTTGCATTATAGATTGTATTGAATCCCAGAGCTCTGTGGAAACCCGTTTGTGTTTGTTGTAGCTGCTGCCGTTGTACCGGGTCACACGCGTCATATTAAATAAAAGACACTCCACTCACATCGCTATCCGCTCACTCTGCCGGAGTAAAGGCTGCCGAAGGTTTTTGATGTTTTTTCTTTTACATTTGAAGCTTTTATTGAGGTTTTCGGACACAGCGTTGCATAAATATGTATGAATTCCCAAATTTGAATAAAGTTATTCATTGGGTTAAGTGGGCCTTTGAAAAAAAATAGCGCTCCAAGCATGTAACTCCTGAATTAAACCACAAATTGTACTTTTTACATTTAAACAAACAAGAATTGAATTAATTATTGAACAGAGCCGTTGTTTCCAGTTTGTGCACGCTAACCGACTCCTCTGTTGACCTTCATATTTATGGTCATCTTCCGGTTTGTCAGCACTTGGAGAAGTTGGTTCAGAAATGAAAGCCTCCTTCACAACAGCATTACGCTTTTAACCTCTGCGCTCTGCTGTAGATGGACCTGCAATCGTCCATTTCATCACTTATAGGCCCAGCTGACCCGTATTGATCCAGCTGCATTTACTCCGGAGTGAGAGAGCTTCTCCATCTCTAGATTCCTGTTCAGTGGTGGGCAGCATAGAGTGCTCGTCTGTTTAACTCTTCCGACACAGTTAGAGGGTCTGTATGAAAGGCTGCTGAAGGACCCGCGCAACTTTACCTTGAAAACAAGAGAAGTGAAGTTAGCCTTTTGCTGTGTGAAGCAAAAAAAAACAGGAGATTATAAAGTCTGCAGATTAATGTTGCCATTTATTTTTTTGCAGTATGTTTGTGAAATTGGCTTCTGGAAAATGTAGATTAAGGCACTGCTCTAGTTTTACGTCCTGTGTCTGTGTGTGCGGATGTGTTATGAAAGAATTTGCTTTGGCTTGTTGATCTAACTGTCGATTCCCATTTATTTTCAGCCAGTAATCCATCTTTTGTTGAGTTGACAAAATGGCCTGCATTGTTGAAGATATTAGTTTTCTATTTATAAAGGCCTTTATAAAAACATTTGTCATGGTCACAAGGAGTAATAAAAATCCCACTTGTTCCAAAAAAAATACCATTTATTTTGGCCGTAAGATTTTTTTCTTATGTTTGAAAGGATTAAGACTAAAACAACAATTCACAAGAGAAGAAAAAATGCCCCCAGGTGGGTGTGAGCTTGTTAAATAAATCAGCGTTGTAACCGAGTTATCCTCTGATCACTTACCTCCACCAGGTGAAGGACGAAACGCATCCACCGCAGATGGTGTTCACAGTGCGCCACGCCACCGTGACCTTCCAGACCGACGGGGACACGTGGCGTGAGCAGAAGGAGAAGAAGGCGGCCTTGATGGTGGGCATTTTGATCGGCGTGTTTGTCCTCTGCTGGATCCCCTTCTTCATCACCGAGCTCATCGTCCCGCTGTGCTCCTGCGACATCCCGCCAGTCTGGAAGAGCATCTTCCTGTGGCTGGGGTACTCCAACTCCTTCTTTAACCCGCTCATATACACCGCCTTCAATAAGAACTACAACAACGCCCTGAAAAACCTCTTCTCCCGGCAGCGCTGAGCGGGCGCTCCGCGGCGTTGCTCCTCCGGGCAGAGAAGGACCGTCTGTATGCGTCACTCAATCATCCTCAAGATGGATGATAACCAGAGACCGTCTGAGAGAAATATGTGTGTTTTATTTTTGGGTTTTGTTTGCTGGCGAGGGTACCTCACGGCGAGGATTGAAACGCGCGTCTGAGCTACTGGGTCGACAAAGAGAGGAATAAAGGGGGTCGCGTTGCAGGTGGCTGTGGTGGTCGAGGGTCCATCTGCGAGTTGGGTTCATATGTGGAGCGGCTGGGAGTGCTTTCAAAATATAGATGGAAGAAAGATTAAAGAAAAATCTTTTAGAACTGCTCAAAAGAGCCTGATAAAAAAAATGTAAAAAACACATTTTTTATTTTCTAAACTATCATGACCTGAAATCCCTTCTGTAAGGAAACCACCGTTTCGCTGAGGACACATGAACTCCCTGGCTTCACATGTAACTTATTCATACAGACTTAGATAAACGTACAGCGTCTCCACAGCCGCCGAATTCCAATACATCAATTCTCTTTGCAAATGCAACTACAGAAACCATTGGTTTTGATGAAGCAGGAAGCGCAGAACGAATTAACACACCATTATCTCCAAATAGATGCACTGTTGAGGAGCTGCGGGTACGAACCAGCCACACTAAATAAAGTCACCAGACGCAGAGGACGTGGGGACCTATTCGAAGCATCGCAACTACCGATGTGATCAATAGAAATTAAATCGACAAATGAATAAAATAGCATGGCATTTTTGTGTAGAAGTTCATGTGATGCATGTTTTTAAATGACAAACCTTTTTTTCCTGCACACATTGCTTCTTTCTACTTGAAGCGTCCAACACTGTAGCAGCAGCAAGTGATCGATGAGCAATTGATTCCCAGAAAATAGTTGTGCTATATGGAATTGAGCTCCCGTTGGAGAGGAACATGAAAGTATTGAAAGATTCTCGTTTAAAAAAAGGTGCTTCTGCTGTCGCTGTCAAGTGAAAATAATTTTTCTCCAAATTTGGTGATTTTGAATTGTTCAGATCAACTGAGGGATTATGTTTTAATGCTAACATGAGTAGCTCTCTTTAGTGTGTATGCATGCTAACATTAGCCAGTTGGCCCTCAATACAAATTGTAGCTGATGTAGGGATTCGGTCATCGACGTGATGACGGTGGGGATCATCGATGTCATCACACATCATCATGATGGGGGGCTTCAATGTGTGTGTCTATTCCACGCCAATTCCTTTTGAGACGTCTCACTGAAAAACTCAAATGGTGCTATAGAGAAAAGGTCAGGGGTCATCACCAAAGTCAAAGGATTCATCGCAGCAAACGTCATACAAATCCACCCAGTAGTTCTGGAGATATTTCCCTTTGGACCAGGTGGTAGACTCAACGACATTGTCGTCCTCAGCAGTGGCAAGGCTAAAGAAAACATAGTGGTGGAAAAGGGGTGGTTTTAAAGCTTAAAATGGGTGTTTTAGCTCATGAAAGATTATATTTATAGCGATGCATAGTTTAACTTAAAGAATGACAGAGAATACTATGAAATTATCCTTTTTCTAGAATTTATTTTGTACACAAGTTAGACTACAAGATTGCACCTGGTCTCAACCCAACCGTATTCTTTGACCCTGATTTAGAATTACAGACCTTAAATGACATGGGTTATAAGTCAGAGCAGTTCATCATTTCAAATATAAATAAATAATAGCATCAAATCAAAAAAACAACAACTACATACCGAGTTATACAGAGTATTTTGTCATGAAAAAATGTATCATGAAAATACGCCAACAAACTGCTGTGAATATTGAAATGCATGAACTACAGACAGGAGCCGATATCCTAGATATGGTTTAAAAAATAGAATTTTTTCAAAAGTGCTGATTGATCAAAACTTGTCAGGGGTGAGGGTGGAAGGCAGGACTCAAATGCAGACTTCTCCAAACAAAACACTTTAATAGTCAAAAAGGTCAAAAACACAGGAACCGGGGGCAAAAGCACATAGGCAAAAAACTACAGAGATCCAGGACGAAAGACAAGAACAAGCGTGGCAAAAGACAATGACGCGACAAGTGACACAAGAGACACACGGCTTAAATACACAAGGGAGGTGCAGGTGATTGGACACAAGTGGAAACTATTAAGACGATCACAGGGGACAACGGGACAAGGCAGGAAGTGAAGTTACCCGGGGACACAAGTGGCAGAAAACTACAAAATATAACATGAAGTCAACCACACCGTGACAGTACCCCCCCCTTAAGGGCCGACTTCCAGGCGGCTCATACTAGAGCGAAACAAGGGGTGGGGGGGAGGGAAACCAGAGACAATGGTCGGGCCACCCAGGAAACTCTGGCGGGCGGCCCGGCGGGCGGCCAGGCGACCGGGGAGCCTCTGGGGGTCGGCCTGGCGGATAGGCACACTGCCGGGGAGCCTCCGGTGGTCGGCCCGGCGGACGGTCATTTGGCCGGCTCCGGAACGTCTCTGGCATGGCAGGCTCGGGGAGACGGGAACCCTCCGGGGGGGTCGGTGGCGGCTCGAGTTCGGGGACACTGAACACGTCAGCAGTAGTCGGCGGCCGCTCCAGCTCGGGGACACGGAACACGTCAGCAGCAGTCGGCGGCGGCTCCAGCTCGGGGACACGGAACACGTCAGCAGCAGTCGGCGGCGGCTCCAGCTCGGGGACACGGAACACGTCCGCAGCAGTCGGCGGCGGCTCCAGCTCGGGGACACGGAACACGTCCGCAGCAGGCGGCGGCGGCTCCAGCTCGGGGACACGGAACACGTCCGCAGTCGGCGGCGACGGCTCCAGCTCGGGGACACGGAACACGTCCGCAGTCGGCGGCGACGGCTCCAGCTCGGGGACACGGAACACCTCCGCAGTCGTCGTCGGCTCGGGGACACGGAACACCTCCGCAGTCGTCGGCTCGGGGACACGGAACACCTCCGCAGTCGTCGTCGGCTCAGCCCCCCCCATAACCCACCCCATAGCCCCCCCCTTAAGGGCCGGATCCCAGACGGCCCTCAAATTACCAACGGGAGGGCGGGAGGGAGGGAATCTGAGTCTCGGAGCGGGGACTGGGGGCGTCGGGGCCATGATTCTCGGAGCGGGGACTGGGGGCGTCGGGGCCACGATTCTCGGAGCGGGGACTGGGGGCGTCGGGGCCACGATTCTCGGAGCGGGGACTGGGGGCGTCGGGGCCACGATTCTCGGAGCGGGGACTGGGGGCGTCGGGGCCACGATTCTCGGAGCGGGGACTGGGGGCGTCGGGGCCACGATTCTCGGAGCGGGGACTGGCCGAGTCGGGGCCGAGAGTCTCGGAGCGGGGACTGGCCGAGTCGGGGTCGGGGCCGAGAGTCTCGGAGCGGGGACTGGCCGAGTCGGGGTCGGGGCCGAGAGTCTCGGAGCGGGGACTGGCCGAGTCGGGGTCGGAGCCGAGAGTCTCGGAGCGGGGACTGGCCGAGTCGGGGTCGGAGCCGAGAGTCTCGGAGCGGGGACTGGCCGAGTCGGGGTCGGAGCCGAGAGTCTCGGAGCGGGGACTGGCCGAGTCGGGGTCGGAGCCGAGAGTCTCGGAGCGGGGACTGGCCGAGTCGGGGTCGGAGCCGAGAGTCTCGGAGCGGGGACTGGCCGAGTCGGGGTCCGAGGACAGAGTCGGGGAACGGGAGAGCGCTGCGGCGGCCCAGCGGGAACGGGAGAGCGCCGCGGCGGCCCAGCGGGAACGGGAGAGCGCTGCGGCGGCCCAGCGGGAACGGGAGAGCGCTGCGGCGGCCCAGCGGGAACGGGAGAGCGCTTCTTCCGCTTGCTCCTCCTTGGGTTAAGGAGGTCCCGGAGCTCGAGGCAGGCGAGCTGATAGCTCCTGGGACCAAAAACGAAATTCGTTTTCCGCTGCCAGAAGGGACTTCTTACGTCCAAGTAGTCCGGGCCGTAGTCTGGCAGCGGGTCTGCTGAGTCCCTTGGTCGCGTCATTCTGTCAGGGGTGAGGGTGGAAGGCAGGACTCAAATGCAGACTTCTCCAAACAAAACACTTTAATAGTCAAAAAGGTCAAAAACACAGGAACCGGGGGCAAAAGCACATAGGCAAAAAACTACAGAGATCCAGGACGAAAGACAAGAACAAGCGTGGCAAAAGACAATGACGCGACAAGTGACACAAGAGACACACGGCTTAAATACACAAGGGAGGTGCAGGTGATTGGACACAAGTGGAAACTATTAAGACGATCACAGGGGACAACGGGACAAGGCAGGAAGTGAAGTTACCCGGGGACACAAGTGGCAGAAAACTACAAAATATAACATGAAGTCAACCACACCGTGACAAAAACTGATCTGTTTAGCGCTCCTTAAATGTGTTAATTGCATGACTTATTGGTTGAACAAAAAGGCCCGAGGGTGGTTGGTTATTCACCCTTTGCCCCCTCTTAGGTCTGGTTCTGTGTGGTGACCAACAAGCTCAGCAACAGCAAAATGTTACAGAAATGTGTTGTCCACCATTCATCACTGTTTCCCAGTTTTCCTTCTCAAAAGAGGTAAAAAAAATTTAAAAAATCAAATAGACAATTACCTCCCTCCGAGACACTTTTTGGGGAATCCATACTTATTTTCATAGAAGCAGACACGGGAGAACCGGAAATCGAATGTGTTATTGTGTCAGTGTGTTTTCAATGTGTGCATGTTTTCTTCCACAGAAGCCTTGGCTGATGAAATTGACAATAAACGAGCCCTTGATTGGAGATACACAGCGTCAAGCTTGGCACATCGGCATGAAGGCTTATGAAAGTGAAAGCTGTTCGGGTTGAGCCATGAGGCCGACTGGCTAGATATTTGCCAACAGTTGGCAACAGACACACACAAGCCTGAACAAGGGAAAGAATTCAGTGTTCTACTTTTTCATAATTATTCATTATTATGATCATTGTTGCCCAACTACTGGAAGTCAGTTTATAAACAGGAATTAGACCATCCAATCCCCCAACATTCGCGATTTCACAGCCAGGAGTGAGTCTGCTGTCTTTCAGAGCTGCACATCCAGCCATGTTTTCAGGAAGAGCCGGGATGCATGAAAATGGGTCTTGGCTAAACTGACTTAGGATTAGAACCAGATGCCCCTGGCAGAGGCAAACCTGTGCGTTAGCTGCTGAATTATACAGAAATGGATGCAGCTACCAACATTTTTGAATATTTGGGCAAATCGAGAGCTGCAAGGCTTCCTAGAAACTGTTATTTTGTTTTACCGTTGCCCCGTCTCTCTTGTCTGCACAACATAGTGGGCCTGGTGTCGTCCTGTCACTGCGTGTTGTTGTTGTTGTTGTTGTTGCACTTGTTATTCTGCGCCAGCTGAGTTTTATCCAAATGGAAACTGCACAGCAGGACTGTGGAGGAGGGGATTTTGGTGAGCATATGTATGTGATATGAATGAGCACGTCGCCTTCTTTTCCTTAATCTCCGCTCAGCTCCTTGCTAGCTTTATTTGGGTTCTCGGGGCAAATAACTGAGGTGATTGTGGAAGAAAGGTCAGTTGGAAAGTCCTAAATACTCCAGAGGAAATATAAGATAAGCCTTTCTTTGCCCCGGGACGGAACACACAGCACAATCCTGAAGTTTACCATTTCAAACTTTAATTCACGGGCTCTGTTGAAACACGGAAAAGTTGAAATATATCAAGGAATGCTTTTTTCTTTTCTGTAAATATCAGTTTCTGATATCTGATATCTCAAGAGATCAAAGAAAATCTTCTTTTGAAAACACAAGGAAAAGAAAAAATAATATATATATATATACTGTACATATCAATAGAATATATATATATATATAGAATAAATATAGTGAAGGCAAACATTGATCCGTCTCTGCTCGGGGGTTGTAAGCATGTGTTTACTCTGAATACCGATCCATTGCTGATGTTTTACTGTTTTCCACCATCTCTCTCTTCTGACCGCTGCGCTGTCATTCACTGTAATAATTCACTCTGCCAGGCCATGAATAGTTAATACAATGTAGGTGGGAAGAATTTCAAACAGATTCAGCAGATCCTGCTGTGCCACAGTCCCACTGATGAAATAGGATAAGCCCGTATGGCATTTTACACGGAAGCTGTCTGCAGAATCTCATCCTGCATATAAAGCCCTTCTAAGTGTAATCCATCCTCTTTGGATAACAGCGGCGTGCACACGCATCGTTGAGTCCGTACATGCTGTCTGACAACGACAAATCATATGTTGTCTTGGGTTGCGGTGGACTAAGTGTCGTCTGACTGTCTGCATTTCAGGCACCTTTACGTTTTTTATTTATTCCTTCTAAGGTTGTGTCATGTCTAATGTATACTATTCGTATGAACTGTTGTTGGTGGCAAACAAGTTTACTTTCTGGGGATGGATAAAGCATTTCTAACCCTAATTTCACACCCCATAAAGTGTATATTACCCCCCTTGACTAACAATCTAAGTTCACATATATGACACGTCTCCTCAATATCGCCGGACGTTGGAGGCTTTGTTTTTTTTATTTACAGGTTTGCCTTTTTTTATTTCCTCTCTCTCTCTCTCTACACTCTTAAAACACCCGCACAAAGTATGTTGTCATGGCAGCGCATCACCTGTCGACTTAAAATGAAGTTTGACTCAGACGGATACATTGGTTTCTTGTTTGTGAATGGTTCAAGTGGAACACCCCCCCACCCAAGGCGATGTCAGGCTGAATATGGAAACCACATCAACCGAGGTGACAATTCACCAATAAAGCAACGCGGCCTCACGCTCTGTTGCTATGACACCAAGAGAGGGAAAGAAAGCTCCGACTGGTCTGTGAGGATCCTATATACGGGATGTTAAGTTAAAGGAAGGCAAGAGGAGATGTTATATGGTTCCTTATACAAGATTTTGAGGATCTTGAAACATCTTCAAAATTTCTGATAGCTTTTCCGATGACAAAAGTTCAGTACAAAAACTGCAGCGTTACGCCTGCGGGAAGGACCTTCTCTTGGCCAGCCAGCCAGCCTGAGGGTAGGATTTAAGCAGGGGGTTGACGTCACGCCTTGCAGAGCAATGTGGCAAAGCATATCTATTGTTACTATTTCAGCTGATTTAGCCCACGGCGGTGCCCTTCACCTCAGTCTGCTCGGAAGATGTTAGCACGCTCCACTTTGATGTCTGCCGATGTGCAAGGCGGGAGCCTTTTATCGCTGTTCACATTGTACACCCCCAATGTGAGAGCTTCTGGTTGGAATTCCCTTGAAGAAAACATTTCAATATGAATGAGATCTGTTGCACTGGAACAAAGGCTGGTTGATTACTCTGGGTTTGATGATCAGAACAGCGCCACCAGGATTTTATTCCCCGGCGTGGACCTGAAGCCGCCTCAGAACTCGTTTTGACCCCAACGTCTGCAACTGGAACCGAAGAGGCTGCATTACAGTTTACACGTTAGCACTGCAACAAGTCCCATGGGCGTTGCAGGCTTTGTTTTACATTCGTTGTTAAAGTGCATTCATATTCAGGAGATGTTCGTGGTACATTGGGAGACACTAAGCCAACTGCATGGCCCCAAACATCCCATTACCTAATTTTCAGTGAAGTCTGAATTAGTCTTCACTGCCAGTGTTTTCCCAAGAGGAGCAGCGTTGGGAGACGGAATACCATAGCAACAAGCCAGATAACAACATTTCAGTGGAATGAACACATCTGTACAGATTTAACTAGTGCATATTATATTAAGCAAGCTGTAATGACGCCAGTAAATCCATGTTTGAGACCAAGCATAGATGCGGTGCCATGTTTGCCCTGGCAGGTATTTTTAATTGGATATAGGAAATTATTTTCTTAATTAGATTCATTTTATTGTATCCACATCAGAAACGAAACCAGCCACAAAATGAAAAATATATATCTGCGTGCCGCTCTAGGATTTTCATTGCGTTCTTTGACAAATTGTGCCATGCTGAAATGCCAGCAGTGATAACCTTAAGTGGCCCGCTGATTGCCCGCGAGTTTCCAATTCTGCCGGAGCTGCTTTTGAGAGGTTCAAACTGCATGAGGAAAATGTTGAATTAGCATTTAATTACTGTTTAGGAAGGTGCTTATTACTAAAATGTTACGTCTCATTTATTCTAGATGGATGACGGATTGGTAAACGCTAAATGACGCGTGGAAAACGGAGGAAAAATTTAGCTTATTAAGATTTTAATGTGGTGTCCTTTACAATAATGTGTGGATCGTGACAATTGACTTTCTATGATCATCAATAATTCAGACTAAATGCAGCAGTTTGGAACATTTTGATGGCTGGCAAAATGCAAGGCAGCTTGTATTTGGCACCATCGTCACCCCATGCCTTAGGTTTTTTTATAGCAGTTGGCCAATGCCAGCTCCAATCCACGCAGCCCACTTCTCACTTAAAATGTCCTCTTGGGCTGCAGCACTTAGCAACATGTTCTCTCTGCCAGGGAGGCTCAATACCATCGACGTGATGAGAGCTGAACACGTAAAAACGAATGCAATGTATTATATATGAAGAGCGTAGATCACTTTGAATCCAGCGGACTTAACATTTTAATAATTGAAGTTAAAACTTTATTAAAAGTGAGATAGCAACAGAGACAATGAGTGACTGAATGCTGACTGAATGCTTAGCTATAATCAAGAATAAATGAGCGTAATACGATACGATCGGACCATCCAAAGATCTCTCTGTAACTACTCATACATGACGCTATTGTTTACGTTTCTAAATGCAGACTGCAGTGTTATTTGATTATTGACGACCCAACGGGGCAGATACCAATGTGCCGAGTGGGCAGATTCAAGGGGGGGGGGGCGATCCATTAGCCAAAGCAAGTCCACTGTGACCGGTGAAATAAGTGTACAGTGGGTGGATGCAGGTGTGATGATAAGGACGATTCAAAGGAAAATAAATGTACAGTGGGATCTTCTAAAAGTGTGTTTTACAAGTGGAAAATAAACAAATGCACCTTTGACAGCAGCCTCTCTGTCTCTGAGTTACCGGTGCTACGCCTGTCCAGCTGTCCATTTAAGCCCAAATGCAATCTACCATGATAGCAGCAGCAGATTTGCTCCAAAAACCTTTTCATTTCCTTTCATTCATTTCATTAACGTTTGAAACAAGGGCTTCGGAATTTCACTTAAAAGGTCGACAAGCACGACATTTCCACCAGCGGCTGTCAATGTAGCAAGTTTTATCATCTGTAGCAAGCCAACTAATTGATCCATCAATTAAAGTAAGCTGCCGTTGGCTTCCATGAGCCGGTTAAAAACGCTTTTCTCTGGCTGACTACTCAAGAATCTGGTATCTTAAATATGCCCATGAGAGCTACGCAGCCAGCAAGGACAAAGGAAACCTGCCAGCCAGCTTACACACTTGTCTGTATTTAGCGTGTGCTCTTTCAGTCACAAGAGAAAAAACGCCTTTTACGAATACACAAATCTAAAGTGACATTCGCTTTGTTTGCTCGCGTGTGACATCAAAAGACGAGACAAAAAAAAATGTGTATCGCAGCCTAGATTAGAGCAGACGCTGTTAAATCTATTCCCAACACATTTGCTGTTGTATTAAAATACAACAGTGTGGGAACTGACCCAGCCCCCCCCTTCAACCTGTGAAGGATGTGTGTCTATTGGTGGTGGTTTACATTCCATGTAATGTATGTAAAGTGTGCACCTTTGCTTTTTTCTTCTGGACAGTCCTCGTTCGTGGTCTATATTTACTGTGTGTTCTGTGACTGTTGCTTGCTGACGCCCACGCGCACGCACACAAACACAAACATAAATTGTGTGTGCGGGGGGGGGGGAGTATTATTCTTGCTGTGGGAAGATAAATCTGTTTACGGGGTCAAATTGTGTGGACTCGCCTTCCTTTTGAAGACAAATTGCATGTCTCCATAACGTGCATCATTACATTTTTAGCTTGAAGACGTGATCCAATCCCAGGGTAAGGCCTAAAAAGTGAAAGGTGACTCTGAAGTGACGTAAACGCGACTGTGTGCGGTGCAGCATGTGGGGGGAACACGCATCACTACATCAAGACAGAGAGGAGCTGCCGGACCGAAGCCAATCTCACCTTCTTCACAGCCCTGTGATTCCCAATCACAAATGTATGCAGGGAGCAACAAAGCCTGGGCGAGCGCGCGGCGATCTTCAAAGCGGAGAGTGGTCATCATCGGTCTACTTGAATCGGGCGCATCATCAACTGTGTGTGACACCGGTTCAAGCCACACGCAGCGGCTTGGCGGAGAGAGATGCACTCCGCGCTGAACCTGCCAGCATGCGCTGTGGCTTCAGCACAGTACCAACCGGAATGTGAGATAAACCCCTCCGATGAACATCGACCATGACTTAGCATCAAATATATAGAGTACTACATGGATGTAAAAAGACTATATTAGGATACTGACATTGCTAATTCAATCACCATTAATACTTGCTACGATACAGTCTTACCCCTCACATGTTTATGGCTAGAATTTCAGTCCATTTTAGAAAATGTTCAGATTCTTTTTTGTTTTGTCACTATCGTGCCCCCTCATATGACTATAGTAAGAATTTCATGACTTTTTTGCCTCCGTGTTAGATGGCTTAGCCCAATGCTGGCTGGGGTTCTTTCAAGTAATTGTAAAAAATGTGCATCCAGCATGTCAAATAACATTTAAGAAAGGTTCCTTCTTTGAAAATAAACATTTGAAAGAAATCCCCAAATATTTTGCAAAAAAAGTCATAAAATTCTTACTATAGTTGTATGAGGGGGCACGCAGGTGAGAAAACGTACATTTGCAAAAGAACTTATCGACCGTTGAGGGGGCACGGTGGTGCAGTGGTTAGTACTGTCACCTCCCAGACTGACGGTTCTGGTTCGTCTCCACCCAACGGCGCCTCCGTGTTAGATGCTGCTGGGATTCTCCCAAGTCATTGTAAAAAATGTTCATCCAGCAACAGTACTAACCACTGCACCACCGTGCCCCCTCAAAAGTCCATGGTTAGAATTTCTTATGACTCCATTTTTTAAATATTCAGGTTTTTTTCTCACCAGCGTGCCCCCCCCCCCCCCCCCCCCCCCCAATTAATAAGCTCAAAAGCAAATAAGGGGCATTGGAAGGAATTCCCTTGGATCCCCACGCTTCCTGTGTGCTGTACATAAAAGCAGCTGTCCCTGGGAGCCACATGAAAGCAAGAACAATATTTCTTCCCCCTCTATGCTATCCTATCCTACCCTTCCACCAAGAAAGAATCCACCTCACTAACCGATTACTATTATTATCTATCAGTGCAGTTCATTTATCAGGCTTCACTCGATCGCTCGCTCTCCCAAAAAAGTTCAAATGAGCGCAACAATGCCTGCTGGTACGGCTGAACCACCCCAGCTGTGTAGCTTAATTGCGATTCACAATGCAATTCAGGGCACCATATGTGCATTGATGTGTTTGCCTGCAGAGTGTGCTGCTCTATCCGTCACTGTCCTCCATGTGGGTGTCTGTGTGTAATTGTTGGAGTCATCACTATTTATCCGTATCGATGTATTTCTTCAAAGTGGCAAGACAGATGTGATTCCCCGCTGAGCACTGCTGGATGCTGCAGAATGACAAGAGCAGGTGAGACGAGGTCAAGAAAGTCCACCGTTTGAGAAATGAATGCAGATTCTAATGAGAAAGATGCAAGATGGTAGAATTGTTCAGAGATGGAGATGGATATCCACCTCGTTTCGTTGTGAACCGAGGTGAATGGGAAACCTCTGCTGAATGGGTTGTTCATCTCTCACCTCATTTACGGATAACGCTTTCCACATTGCCGCGTTCCCCCGTAGCCCGCAATCTTAATTAGCATCCGATGGCTCCATTTTCCCGCCAATAAGTTCCACTTATTTCCAAGTGAGGTTCAATCTCATCGGCCCCGATTCGGCTCACAGCTCACATTGGGGTCCGTATTAGTGTAGATATTTGAATGTGTGAAATGCAGAAGGGGATTTTACACGCTTTGCGCGATGTCAGAGGTGCAAACAGCCGAGCGGCTTATTACGCGGTGGCCGATGCCCGGCGAGCGGGCCGCGGCGGACCCGTCTCGCACCGCTCGCCGCCTCATCAAAGTGCTCTGATCGCGCCGCAGCTCCGGCTCCGTCCGCACCAGAAAGATTTCCCCCCTGAGGATGTCGCTCGGCTCGACAACTGGGCCAAGTTTTAAACTTTAAACTTTCACATTTTCTGCAGACATTGTTCATTCGGCAAAGCAATTCTGATACTGATGCCTATTTTAATATTTGATTAAAAACTGCTGGGCGAAAATACAGCCTCATGGAGCGCTGTGTGGGCCTCAGTGTCCCTCGCTACTGTGGGTGCCTCCAAGTGGTTTAATTTAATTCAATTTTCAGTTATTACTTATAATTTAAATCTACATTTAAATGAAGAACAAAAAATTTGATTGCCTTGCAATTGAATGTCACCACGGCACATCTTAGTAGAGACAAAAATAACTTTTGACAGCGTTAGCACGCTAGCAACCGCTCTCTGACATGCAGCAGTCTAGAGCGACGGGAGTCATGTTTTAAAAGACGTTATTTGCAGGAGAGTAAAAGCGAATTCTCTCCGACGCCCACTGTGAAAGATGGAATATTAGATTCCGCTGTTCCTGTTATATGAAAAGAAAAAGGAACGAACCGATAAATATTAGATGACACAATCTGAAATCGCATCACGGTTCTCTGGTTAGCATCTGCTATTGTCCGACCACATCATATTGGAATTTGTGAAAACAAAATGCAGCAATCACAGACCCCGAACGTGGCAAAGTTTATCCAACACCAGCGATTCATGGTGAGCGTTTTCTGCTTCTTACACTTGGCCTGTCAAAGGGGTTTTAGGCATCAATAGTAATGCACAAAAAATATATAAAAGTCAAGCCTTGTTGCAGAATATGTACAGAAATATTCCCCAGGCATCTTGAGAAAGGGGAGAGAAGATGCAAAGAGGTTCACTGTAGAGGAAAGCCGATATGTGCACCAGCTCTAATGAGCCCAATGGATGCAATGGACCACGGGGCAATTATTGATCTCTTCCAGAAGATGTAAATAACAATAAGGCAGATACACCTATGGTTATTTTTTGGGATTTCATCACACGTTCCACAAAAAATCTTAAATGATTACATGGGCTATTAAGTGAAAGAACTCTAAGTTTAGGATGGTGTTACAAAATGCGTTATCGCGCAGTGAAATATTATATCAAAGCGTTAACTTTGCTAATAAAGTAACTTGACAGGAAGGTGCTTGAAATGGTTATTTATCTATGAAGGTTGTACTTGTAGGTTTGTGTGCGAATTGTGGAGGTACTAAGAGTAGAAATCTCTTTGGGAGGATGACTTTTGTCGCAAACAAAAAGCCACAAAAGGCAGAAAACAGCTCAATGCTTCCTCTGCAGTTTTGTTCTTCTACACATCTCCCGAAAATAAATAAATCATCAGTGAAATGTTTATTTCAATCCCACATTTTCACCCCTATTTCTGCCTCTGGGTTACCCCGGTCAATACAAACATATCAATTGCCGTTTTTTATTCATTGCAGCCTTCGTTTCTTCTGCATATTCTGTGATAAATTCCTCACATCATTTGACTATAATCATTGAGTCCGTTACAGTGAAAGATATTGACACGCTCACTGCCACCTCTTCTAATGTACATTTTTTTTGAATGGCTCCATGTGCTCACATGAACCACCGCTCCTCCCACAATGCAGTTCTTCGCATGAACCAGGGTGTAGGCGAGCCTCCTCTTTACTAGCGGCGTGCTCGCTGGGCCTGTCTGGCTCCGCCACCATCATCTGGAAGCGCCAAGACAAAACCCCGCAGTGGAAGGACGAGAATAGACGGAATGAGTCAAAGGCAGCGAGATAATCATAGCGAGGCACTCTGCGGAGAGATCAAAAGTAGAACGCTTCAGCACCTGTCTGGGCGTTGTGAGTCGGGGGGGTTGGGGGAGGTTAGCCGGGTTCACCGAGGAGGAGGAGGAGGAGGAGGAGGAGGAGTATGGGGGTGGGGGGTAACAGGATCACAGCAGCCATCCAGAAGGGACCCTAAAGCCGCCGAGGCTCATTCCTCTGGTCTTATTTGTTAGCATCTTGCATTCCGAGGTTGAGACGCAGAGGGAAACGTGTTGGAACGAGGACTCGTGTTTCTTTCTGCCGAGTTGATTTTGGTGAAGTGTTTCATCTGAAGAGTGCGATGTCTTACATCTCAACCACACAACCACGCGATGGCTGATGGGGTCCTTTTCGTGTCCTCAAAAGGACTAAAAGGTGTTATTTTATTCACACTAAAATTAAAGCTGCCTTTAGCGTTACAAGGTGAGTGCACACGAATCAAATGCATTTATTTGATACACACATTTTTGAAAGTAAATCTGATCAAATAAAACAGCAGGAGAATAATTAAAGGTTAAGAACTATGAGGCTACATCATTACTCCGAATTTAAAACCAGATCGTAGAGATTTTCATTTCCTTCTAACAAATACAGAGAGAGATTTTCATTCTAATATTAAGAGGCTGTTTAGCATGAAAACACAAAGCACTATCAGTGGTTCGTCTATGGGCCACGGAAGAGTTTTAAAAGAAAAGATCCTTTGCGATCTGGCTTGAACATGACATGAAAGATAATCTCTGATTTAAAGCTTTGTAATAAGTACAAAGCACTTTAGAATCAATTCTAAGAGATAAGACGGCTAACAGTTGGGTAACGTAATCCCTGTTTGCTTGTTTTAGCTGAAGTTAATCACATTTACTCTTCCTGGATTCTCAAGAAAAAAAAGGTCCTTTGAGGTCTTATCAGCCATGATGAATATAAACATCTGTAAACATCAGACACAGTGAGCGGCGAGCTTTAGATTTATGGATCATCATCATTTTGTGTCATTACTGACGGTGTGTACCATGGCTGCAATCTATCAAATGCAACATATCGCATTGATTGTTGGCAGAAAGTGGACACTTGTTTATTTTTTCGTTCTGCTGCTGTGACAGTCGAATACAAATGGTTTACAAGATTCAATTTGTAAAATGCCGTCAAAAAACAACAACACTGGCACCAGGGAAGCAACGCCGCTGGTTTAAGTCTAACGAAATCACTTGACGAATGACAGATACAGTATATATGATATTCAGGTCCGAGGGATGGGAAAAGATTTCCTGCTCTTCCCGTTTTTGCACCATTGCACGAATATAATATTGTTATGGTGACTTCTTAGACCTCTGCTATGCTGGGAGTTGCGTCATGCCACCAGAATCTTTGAACTGAAATGAAAAATGTACATCGACCACTCCAACATAAAAGGGAAGCGAGGTACCTGCACACACACGGAGGAGGAGAGGTGTAATTAGGCATCAAACTATTCCAGTGTGGGTGGATGTAAAAGAACCACAATTCAATTGTGATATTAGCAAGAACACTACGGTTAATATAGAATTCGCATCTTTACACAAAAACACCCATTTTGAAGTTAGTCTGCACCTGTTCAGAAGATATTTGTGCATTTTATTTCCTTTACGAGACGTATTCACGCAACCTCCGGCCAACCTCCTTAATTACGCCCACGCAAAAATCCTCTTATATTTAGTCTGTTACAATATAATTGCCAAGTATGAGGAGACAGGAGAAAGCCACGAGTAACACCGCGAGTGTTGTGGGCCCACATCAATCCTGGCACTCTCAAGCGAGCACCCTGTGAATGTCGAGCAGCGCCTTCATGGCCCCGGGCGAAACACAAAACCACCAGTTCAAGTGGGGGGGATTCTGTGGAAAGCTGCTGTATCTCCACAATACATCTAAGTGGACTCCACCTACTCATTTTTTTTTTAGTTTATATGCACATACTTTTATAACAATCTGCTTTAAGTTATGATTCATATTGAAAAGAGTGCTGGAAGTAATTAAAAAGCAAATATAATGTGAACGTAGAGGCTGATGAGTGTCAGCTATTTTCTCTTCTTTGTCAAAACTGTTTTGACTTTACAGTTACAACACTTTTAAAGACAAGGGGGAAAAAACAAGGTGAACCTAATTATCATCACAGTAACTGTGAATTAGATTTGAGTAATTACCCAGTGTTTGATTGGGTGTGTAGGCTATGATAATAAAAAAAAACAATGAGCCGACTTGCTAATCACATCTGTGCTGCACAAACTGACCTTGTCAATTAAAACGCCATCATACATCACGCCGTCACCCCCGCAAGGACATGCAGTTGATCAAAAATGTTCACACGAAGCAACTCTCAGAACAGCACTGGGCTTTCTTCGAGGCAACACAATTGAAATGTATAAAAAAAAAACATTGGCAAAGTGTTATTTCAAACCTCTGGCTGACTGGCGGTGATTTTAATTATCGGAGCATAAGCATCCTGCAGGGCTTCATGTTCAATTCTCCAAGGATCAGTTGATAAGGAAGTTGATTAACACGCAAAACCGGTTTTCATAATTTAATGAATTAAAACAGTATCATTGATTTCCTCCCTTTCTCGATGATTTGGGCTCCCATATGTGGCAGAGGTGACATTCGTCTTCTAATTTTTCCGTCCCTTTGCTCTTGGATGGACATATGAATGCACACGCACAATAACGCACATCATCTGAGCCGAGGCTGGCAATTCTCCTCATTCACACACAAAGTGAGCTTTGAATTCAACATTTGACTGCATTCCGTTCCACCTTCGGGGCTTTTCCGAAACCAAAGGAGATTCTCTTCGGTTCGAGGCCTCGCCGCAGAGCGACTGTACCGACTCATCAATGAAGACCGTGAAGCTCTGTGTTGTGTTTCATTCTTGCTCCTTGCGTGAGGATGTAAATGAGGCTCCTATAGGTGTCCTGTGAGCAGTTATGCAAGAGCTGAGAGAAAAGATTTTTTTTTGTTTTTTCAAAAGATCTGGTCATGTGTTGATGGGATATTCTCCTCACTAAAGTGTGGTGACGTCGGGCAGGCCCACTTGACAGTCAGAGTAGGGGTTTTGATATGTATATTCACTGAAATGATCCCCCTTCAATCACGATCTCGTGATTTGATTATCCGCAATTAGATGAATGGGGAAGTTCTTAAATAATTGCCCGTAATTATTGGATAGCCGGCGCATTTTAGCATTTCACTTGTTTAATGAAATAAAATTGCCCTGTAAACAGCCAACTGCACTATATCTACATGGAACAATTACCTTTAAAGAGGGATGATAATGACGGACTAAGGGGAAGCCAATTTACCTGCTTCTGCAACAACAGCACAGTTGCAGCACGGCAGGAAGAGGAGAAGAGGCCACGTCTCACTTTCTTATGAGTAAATACGAACAAGCTTCGTGTGACTGAACGAGTGTCGGATAAACACTGTGCCTTTAAAACGCCGTAACCCGGCGAGGGGAAATTCATTCGCAGGTAATGTAAATTCTGGGGCCAGCGCCGGAATGGAGAGCCACTTCTCTCTGACCCCTGCGGGCCACATTACAAGCCGTTATCGACGAATACGTCCGTCTTGTCAGCCGAACCTGCTGGAATCTTTAAAACAAGCCGACGGTGTGTTTGGCTCCAAATTGAAATTGTCTGCCCCCACATACTGAGTGAGGAAATAAACCACGCTTGGACAATGAATATCCCCGGATGACCTTCTATGCCTCTTGAATTTCCAATTTATGGTTCAGCATCCAGCATGCTAATGTTTAATTAGTTTGTGTATTAGATGTCCAACTGTCACCAAGTTTGCAGTTGATGTCAAATTCAAATTAATTGAAATTGAAAGTTCATATATTCTTTTACGAGTGACTATAAGCTGAAGGGCATTTATTTATATTTTCCCCTAATGCCATTGCAACACAGGCTAGTGTCTCCATTTTTCAAAATAATGAGTAGAAGGTGCTTTGACTGACCGATTTCTTTCCAGTCTAAATGCTAACTCGAATGCTAAGAAGGTCATGTGATCCGTCACCTCCGTCATTGTCTGAAAACATGTGATCTACTGCCTGAAACTTGATACCATGATTGCAAAATACTGAGAGCAGGAACCAGTTCAGATGGTCTTCTTTTGGCTGTTATTTGTGTGCCATCTGCTGGTTATTCTTGTGCAAAAAGCCCCATTGTGTGCTACGCCTGTTTCTACCACTAGGGGGACACTGCACTACTCTGTCAAAGAGAAAGATTTACATGGCTTCACAACAATTTTCCATGGTTGAAAATACAATAAGTTGATAAAAACTTGACCATAAAAAAACACTCCCATCCCGTCCTGCTGTGTTTGGATTTATGTTGGCGAGATAAAGCCCGGTGCAGAGAGTTCTCCGTCACTATCGCTATTGTGACCTATCAGAAACGACAAATAGATCAGCCTGTGCCCTACAGTGACCCAGCAATGACTCGCCCCCCTATCAGTAAAAAACACTAGAGCAACGTGTCCATAGGTAAAGGAACACTGTAGAAGTTGATAACAGTTAACATGCAATATGCAATCAATGCAACTAGTATATTGATAAAGTCATACCTTATTGTGAGCTCATGTGGGAAGGATAGAAAGATGTTCCAATATAACTAATATTCAGTTATTCAGTTATATTCAATTCAATATTCATATATATAATATTAAGGGGACATTATTTATCACAAGTAATGCCAGGATCCCTTATGCCACATTTTCATAACATACGTTGTTTATTTACAAGCCAAGTTGTAAAATGTTGCAGCTGTTTTCTTTAGAAATCAATATCTGACTTTTATTCAAGAGCCACGATGCCCTTGTGCAATCACAGTTTGTCAAAGAAGTGGCTGGAAAAGAACATTTCTTGTGGACTTAATTGAAAAAGCAGTGGTGTGAGGCAAGGCTGAGCGCCCCATTCAGAAGGAAAGATCAACAATGCGTCAAGGCTTCATCCGTGTCAAGCGCAGGACAGTCCAACGAGGACAATGGGGGGACGATTGTATTGGGTGCAACATTAAAATCTCCAGCCCATGATGCAACTTTGACAAACACATGATGTCAGCGGGTGACTGAAAGCTTTGGCATACTCACTGAGGTCAATGTTTTGGCCTGTAAAGAATTAATATTCTGGTGCAAAAGTCAAGATAATAATGGATATTTAGAAAATCACCAGGTGTCGTACCGTGACACACCACACGATGTGTTTATTCATTTTCGTACACTTCAACCTACTTTTTTACAAAGTAGTTCATCCAAGCAACACAAATCAGTCAAGTGGAAATAGTCCGAGAACAGTAAACAAGGTGGGTTTACTCTTTAACTTGTGCATCTGTTTTTCCCACACTAACCTCCCACCGTAACACAGTGTTCAGGACTTAGCCTGATATGAGGCCACTGTGTTAACCATTAATCTATAGCCGGAGACAGTTCAGGTTCAGGTGCTGTGATCGAAAGTAATGCTCTTTAAAAAAACAAAAGGTGCTTGGCAAAGAGAGTTGGCTGTAAACATGGCGTGTTTGTGCATTTTAACATGTTTCATGTTGACTAAGGGCAAAGTAAGCATTAAATGGAGTAAATATTGAGCATTCACTTTGCTCAGTGGACGAGGTCAAGAGCTGAAGATTCAGGTTCTCTGTCCCCCTTTTGACCGATGGAAAGTAAAGGCAATTGTGTTTAGATTGTCATTTTGAATTATTTTATTGCATTCATTCCAACATTGACTTATACAATAAACATTTTTAATAAATATTTTGGCAACCTTGCATGAACCCAAGCAACTCCAAGTACAAAAACAATAAAAACCAAACAGTTTTATTCTGGGTGTTAAACTTCACAGGTGCACGTAGGATGATTTAAATAATGCTATTGCCTCGGATTTGAGCCGTCAAGTTAATGTCCCATGATTTAACCACAATAAAAAAAAGGTGACGTCGTCTGCAGGTTTGGATTTAACGGCCGAGTTTTTGTTGAAGACATTTCAACTGACTGAATTTAATCGGCTGTAAGTCAAGTACCCCAAATCCCAGCAAACGGTTGGCTGCTGTCATGGTGAGCTGTGCTATCAGTTACTGTCTGTGGAGAAGCTGCCAAAGGATTCCATCACCATCACATTCTGTCTCTGTGTGCACACACACACACACACACACACACGCACCCACCGAGGGAGCAGCCGCTATTGGTCGAGCATGACACCTGAGGGTGTCACTCAGGCTGCTGATTGGCTGTTTGAGATGTACAGCTCATGGGTACTTCTGGTGTGACTGACTTGAATAGAGCTTTTGTGTAAATATGCCACATTTACAGCCGTGTGGGGTGGGGGGGGGGGGGGGGGGGGGCAGGACCACAAACATGTGATCTGTGGTAACCCAATACAAGTATCACAGAGTGGGGCTGATATTGTCAACGTGTTTGTTTAACGTTGTCGCTTTGAGTCCGTGGTGTTGAGTCTTGGTGCGATTTCAATTGAAGTACAATTTTCTTTTACGCAAAATAGCTATTAAAAGGTCAACGGCAGCAATAAAGTTAGCACGAGGAAACGCACAGATGACAAGAGCGGCAGGCAGTTCGTCACAACAGACACGCCTGAAAGGAGTAGCTCAGACGTCTTGGGAAATACACACTTTTGCTTTATGCTGAGAGATGATAAGATTGATAGCAGCATCTCATCTGATTATGAAATATAAGGTTACAGCCAACAGCAAGCAAACTGTTTGTGAGTGCAAGACCTTCACTGATTAGCACAATATGTTTAGCCTCGTGGAGCTGATTTAGGATGTGTTTATCATCCCTTAATACACAATCCAGTATTTTTTGGGGGGTTAGGTGTAGGGGCCGGCTACATGAAAACAGGTGAGCTGCTCCGAGACGATGGTGGACGTGAACGCTGAAGAACAAAGGAGCTGGGAGAGCTGCATCCTGGTGCCACGCCCTCGGGGCCTCCATCGCACCCTTTGTTGAGCTGCTCGATGGACACCGTCATCACCTATGGGGCCTTTGCATGAATAAAACCTCTTTATTAATTTGTTGAACAGTTTCAGAGGGCTCTCGAAATGTTAAGCGTCTTTAGCAGGTGGAAAGGAATGAACGCAATGATTTTTGACACCTGAACTAGAAGGAATAAAGAGGATGACACTGAAAGCGTTTCCCTCTTAATCAACCCTCCGAGGGGACGGATTAGGATGTTTCACCCCCATAATTTCACACGAGATTGGGGGAAGAAATTGTCAAGCCCGAGTTTGACAGATCAATTTAACAGCGGGCTTTTTCCTTTAGCTATAATTCAATCCCACCCCTTCTAACAGCATAATCTGTGGCGTGCTGGATCCGCTATTCATTTGAAGTGTCACAGCATCCTGCTTCATCTTCTAATGTCTGACACCTCCTCCATGCCAGCGCCAGTTGCCGGTTGCTAGGGGGCATTTGGTACATGCCGAGTGATTCTCATGGTTATTATGGCTCCGCAGTAGCTAGCGCATGACTCGTAATTTCGCCCTCTACTTTAATGCACGTTTTAATGTCGTTATAGAAGCAGAAGAATCCACATTAGTTGATTTAAAGTGTGAGGGTGATGTCACTATTTTTCTCTACTAACCTTGTTTTTTCCGTCTTTCAGTTATTGATAAGATTACTTATGTGGCTTCTGGTTTGGATGTGCAACAATACGGACCCCCTGCGCACACTCACTGCTGTCGTTTTTTATTCTAATGCATCTGGATTGGCGTGAATTAGGCAGAGCGATATTTCCTAATTTGATGTACTGAACACACACACCATCGACCTTCAACACACTCACTGAAGCAGAGAGGGCAGCTATTGCTAAATAAGATGATGCAGTAGTTTTGGGGCCTTGGAGAGCTCCTCGTACGTGCACCCTTCTCATTTTGACCTTCTTTCCTCCCGAATTGCACAACTGTGACGCTCTGGCGATTTATCTGTGTTAACCACATGGACCAATGAAATTAGGATAGAGTGAATATGGCTGATGTCATTATCTACGGACTACAGCAGCAAAGTGAACGTCTCCAAATGGTGGTTTGGAACCACAGCATTCTGTTTGTAAAGAGGTCATGATTGGGGGCGTATGCATTATATCCAAAGGATGCTATGAAATGAATAAGGAAGAAAAATAAACCTGTTCAGATGGTTAAAAGGCTACGTTTCCCTTTTGACAGCCTTCTCATCCAATGCGACACGGTGTGTTTGTTCAAGCCTCATGCAGACACCAACACAAGCATTCAGAAAATGGGACATGAGGGGGGACAAATGCAAACTTTTCAGACCTCAATACACTTTCATGCTTGACTTGTTGAGTGCAGCTGTGACAATTATATTTAAGCATTCAGTTATCACTGGCATTTTCACGTTCTATTCACGTGGAACCAATTTAAACTCTGTCAATTTGAAAGTGCTGTCTGGAAACAGTAATACTTATAATAGGACTTATATGTCCATGTGAAATACGAGAATTTAAAAACTCATTCTGAAGCTGCTTTAGTGCGACTAAAAAAGCATCTCTATTTTTTTAAATTGTGTGATGAGATGGTTAATAATATGAAAGTCTTTTAATAAAGAAAGAAATATACGTTATCCTTCACTGTTTGTAGACGCAAGTTGTCAGTCGTGCTCGTGGGCAAAGGTAGAGGTTTTCTTTTAACACTCGAGGGGAGGCACATATGGTGGGGGGGGGGGCTTTGTGCTCCTCACCCCCCCAAAAATGAGCCTCAATCACTTCAATTTCCGAGATCCTGGTGGATTTTGGTGGAAATGGTGGAAATTACTTGGTTTATGTAAAGGAAACCTATAATTTACCAGGTGACAACTGAAAATGTAATAATATTATAATGTACATTATAATATAATGTGATAATAATGTAATACCATGGGATTATACTCTGTTCCACTTTCAATTTTCTATTCAGATCAAATTTAGCTGAATCAGCACACTTTCTGGAAGTAACTGTTTTACATGTGCATGGGATCCATTTCCATCAATAATCAATAATCACACATTCATTTCCATTCATTTCTAAATTCCCGGCGATGTGCCTGCCCTATAGCCTGCAGTGCAGGAGGAAGGAGGAAAACTAAAACTAAAATGAAATATGTCTGATCAGGCTTATATTTGCTTCACTGTGCGCACAAATGTTAACTTTACAACTTCTTTTAAAGGGCAGCTCGCAGCCTCATTCTCATTCAGTGAGAAACAACCTGGAGTCTGAAAATCCTCCCAAACAGACAACAAACAAACACATTTTATTAATATACATCAGCTGTTGTGCTGGAGCTCCACACAGAGAAGGCATTGGGAGTTGGTGTCCCGCTGAGGTAAAAGCTTCCCTGTAGTCCTTCGGCTGTATTTGGGTGTGTTCAGTGGCTTGAATTGCACCAACGCCTCTTTAAACATTCTGCTGCTGTGTGAGGTGCATTGACTGTGGAGCCAAACAGGTGGCCTCATTGGGTTGTATGTCAGCGAATTAAACTGCGTTATTTAGTAAGCTTCACACTATATGTAAGAAATGTGTTTTTCTAATTTTACATTATTCATTAGCAGCTAATATAACATCTGGACGAGCTACAGAAATGTTGGACCCGTGTTTTCCTGATTTTTCTGTATTGCTTATGTGACCTCAGAGCCACGCTCAGCGCTTATACCTTTGTGATTTTTCACTGGTGTTCCTACCAGACGAGCAGGGTGGTGCGTTCGTAGCACCCCTCCCCCATCCGCTGCTCGTGGGGGTCGTTTGATGTGGTAATCTCCGCTAACGGATTCTACATTCCCGTCCGTAGGCAACTGGGCCAAGAGTGTGTCATCAAAACCGTTGTGGTTTCAGTTTTTTAGTCCGAGCTGTATTGACCGATCTCGTCCGATAAGGGTTATGACACATCATCACATCATGAATGAAGAGCGAAACTATTTTGAAACCCCATAAATGCCCCAAAAAAAACTCCATGCAACATCCTGAGACATTACTGGCCTAATTAAACCAAAGAAGGAGTCTGTTTTTTTTACCACATTTGCTGTAGGTCATGATGCATCGCTTCATTCTGCGAGGCAATTCGCATTATGATTCAACCATGATATTACTTTGTAAAAAGTGCCAGCAGATAATATCAGCAAACGTGATCTCAGTATCTGACTGTTTAACAGCAAAAGTGACATGTTTTTTGCAGCACGTGGTCAATGGTTGGAGGCTCTTATCGGTTCGTACCCTGTGGGTCACACACGGTCTTGCAAAACATGTTTCCATCTTGTTGTCGCTGATTGGAACTCATTCATAGGGGAACTGAACTTTTCACATTATCTCAGAGGGACGTGCAGTCAACATGCCCCTCCCGTCCACGCACGCGGTTCTTTGCAAGCTACGCCTCCTCCAACCTGACCCAAAGTTCAACATTATGTCAACAACAGGGGGGGAAAAGAGCCGTGCCACGTCACATTCCCCAATATAAGGGCAAGCTGTGCGTGACGTTGGGATAGTTGGCTTTTCGAGACAACATCTGTAGAAGTTTGACCATTTCTGCTTCCTGGTAAACACAAATTCCCCTTTTTTTAAACTCATTTTTTCAATAGGATCTCCCCTGCAGCTGTTTTTCAGTTTGTAGTGAGTTTAGCATGACTTGTAAGCTCTTGTTCTTGCATGTTTGCTCTTTTGTATCCACCCCTTTATATTTAGTTGCATCTCCTCGAATGCTCTTCGTGGTTCCCTGTGTTTGTTAGGCCATTTTGGAAGGAGTTCTCCGTTTACACTTTCACTTCTGCTCCCTGCAAGCCTCCCCGTTAGCGCGCCTGTCTGCTCCGGACAAAGTGGGCGGGGGCTTTGCGACACGTCATATCAGCCGCCGCGCTCTGATTGGCCGCCGATTCTCACCCGACACAGCTGTGATTGTTTTCTGCGGAGAAAGCCCTCGTCCCCCGGTTATGAGCCTGCATGCTGTGGAATGGAGCGCAGTCCTCGCCGTCTCTTCCGATGACGATGTGAGCAAACGGCGTGATCACGGCCCCCGTCGCAACGAGCAGGAAAAACAAAGCGGGGATCTTCGCCTGGATCACTTGGCCCAGGCGGCACCAGAACCAGACCCGAAGACATCTGGAGATCAAGGTAAGGACCAGCCGTCTCCTCACTCGCGCTCATGCAACAGGATGCAGGTGGGGGGGGGGGGGACCCTTCCTTTTCAGTTAGTCAAACGTCGGGGTTGCTCTCTCCGCGTTGTCACAAAATGTACCCAAACTCTTCCCCTCCAGCCTCCAGGTGCCAAATGCCCAGACTAGAGGAGCGCTGCTGGAGCTGCTCCTGTGCGCCGAGGGTGGAAACCAAGCACTCGTCCGGAGCTAACTGGTTAGCATCGAAAGCCGAGGAGATGATGTGCATCATCACCTCGGTGCTCCGCAACGCCTACGGCTCCCTGCACGACGTCCGGACGGCCAACCTGATCCGCCGGGGTCTCGTCCTCTTCACCGTGGGCGCCTTCCTCGCCCTGGTGCTCAACTTGCTGCAGATCCAGAGGCACGTCACCCTGTTTCCGGAGGAGGTGATGGCAACTTTGTTTTCGTCTGCCTGGTGGATCCCGCCGTGCTGCGGCACCGGGGCCGGTGAGTCAACCACGCGTTCTTTGGAGCAACAAAAAAAACAACTTTAAAAAATGTGAATGTGTGCGATGTGAATGTAGGGGGACAAAGCCGGGAGTGGTCACAGTGCGGTAGTTTATTCCATTATATAAAGAGACAGGGATGGAGTGAACGTGTGTTTTCCAAATCAGTGGCTGCTGAAACGTCACATGTATCCACACCTGTGCTGTAAAATTACACTCCGCACAGAGGAAGTCGTAAAACTTCCTCTGTGTGGAGTTAATTGTCGCTGCTATCAGCTACTGTCCGATCATGTGCTGGTGAATCACCATTCGGCTTTGTTGTTATCGACTATAAGTCACCCCTTATTCTCTAATGCTGTTCCAGTCTTAGCGGGTTTGTCTGGCAGCTAGTTATTAAAAAAAAAAAAAAGAAGCATGACTTGGAACAGATGGTGGCATTTCCCGACCTCTGATTGGCCGCAACAGCCGGATACGAGATCAGCTGCGCGCTGATTGGCCTGTGTCATAACGGGTGAGCCGAAGGGGCGGTGCTCTAGGTGCGGGAACCGGGAAGTGGGCGGAGAAGAGCTGAAGGGGGGAAAAACAACGCAAACGAAAGTTAAGCTGCGGCTTCGTGTTTGTTCACTCAAGTCTGAGTCAAATGTATTGTCTGAAGTACTTGCCAACAACAATGTACTCTATATATATTTAATTTACAGTGAGTTACATGAACATGATATTTTTCTATTTTCATTAATATGATCAATTAAAAAAAGCGTGAATCCAATATAATGTTCTAGTTTTTAAACTATGAGGATTTGATAGTCTGCTAAACTAAAATAAACGTCAATGTCTTCGCTGATGCGTCAAAAACTGGAACTCCAATGTGAGTTAAACCCAAGTATTTCATTAAACAGCAGAAAAAAAAGCTTTTTGTTAACTTGTGTGTATGCAGGTATCTAAATAAGACTTTATTATGCAATTGCATGTTCAGCCATTAAAACAATCCCACGTTAGCGCCCTGACAGAATTTGCCCGCTGGCGTTTCACATGCTTATCTGGTGTAATTTGGGTCTGTTTGTTCCCTCTGGCAGCTGTGGTCGGCCTGCTGTATCCCTGCCTCGACAGCCATCTGGGAGAACCGCACAAGTTCAAGCGGGAGTGGGCCAGCGTCATGAGGTGCATAGCGGTGTTCGTCGGCATCAACCACGCCAGTGTTGTATCCTTCCAAACGAGTTCCAAACGCTTATTAAAAATATATATTTTTTTGCATCCAAAGAAACCGGATGCCCTGGTTCAACCATTCAGGTAGTGATGGAACTTCCGCATGTCATGCAAATATTTGAGTAAGAACTGTCTTTCGCTTTTCGTGGGGGTTTTCTTGTCCTTAACCAGACTGGCGTCACAGAAACTAGACTTTGACAACAACGTGCAGCTCTCCCTCACGCTGGCGGCCTTGTCCCTGGGCCTGTGGTGGACATTCGACCGGTCCAGGAGCGGCTTCGGTTTGGGAATCACCACCGCCGTCCTGGCCACCGTTTTCACGCAGCTGCTCGTCTATAATGGCGTTTACCAGTAAGTGTTTTCCCGGTTGCTGCACAAAGGGAGTAAAAGCCGCTCAGGTTGTTTTCCCTTCTTCGATGAAACGAAACCGATGCTGTCACGAGTGCTGCCGTCTGTCGTCACAAATATCTGGTTTCATGTTACACTCGCAGATAATCCAACGTTGACTTCTGGGATAATTACAAAGCCGTGGAGTAAGCCCCTCCCCGGTGTGAATTAGCTTTATAATCTACCTGGAAGTACCACCCGATGTATGTTCCCATTAAAAAAAAAAAAAAAGACACGTCAGATAAGGCTTGAGTTCTATTTTGGGATTTCCCTTGGTCTGTTGGAGCCCAATTAATGGGACCCCATACCGGCTTCAGTGGTTTCAAAATAACACGGCTGAGAAAAGAGATTTCTGTTGATGTTAGAGGTTCAAATAGTAGCTGCAGCTCATGCTGACTTCACAAGGCGGAAACGGAGAAGACATTAATGCTTTTGTTAACCTGACGGGTTTTGTTTGTCTTTCTGCATTCAGATCTGTCTTAGGTGTGTCTTTTTTCTTAACTCTGTGACATGACATTCTACTTTTATATTCTCATCCACAGTCTTATTTTAACATCAGCTCCCACAACGTGCTTTACATTAAGAATGATTGAATCATTGTATTTTTCTTTCTGTCTTCCAGGTACACGTCTCCAGACTTCTTGTACGTACGCTCCTGGCTCCCGTGCATATTCTTCTCTGGCGGTGTCACCGTGGGAAACATCGGACGGCAACTCGCCATGGTAACGCCTATGGTAATACATAATCTACTTTGACGTTATTTTAAAATATATTTAGGTCCATCATACCAAAAGTCTCATAAAGGCTGATTCAGGCTGAACGATCCATCTGCTGAACTCCTAAACAGACCTCGAAAGACTCCTCCGCGCCACGCGCGCTTTATTCGCAATTATTTAACCGAACCACAACAGCTGATAAAATTGCCTAAACGGCTTAAAGTTGAGCAAAGTGCATTAGACGCCCCCTCGCTCCCCTTTCTTCATAATTATCCCATCAAGTCGGCTTTGATGTCTTTATCCAAGCCCGTGCCCGGAAGCCTCACCTCATTCTGTCTGTAAAGTAAGAGTCCCGTCACTCCCTCGGTGTGACTCGAGTGGAAGCGTGAAAGCGGATTAAGGGCCGTTGTTTTTCACAGTCGTGGTGAGACTCGGAGCCAGTCGGGACTCGGCTGACCGGAGGGTCATTTGCTACTCGTTGTTTTTGTTTGCGATGGGGCCCGAGGAATGTTGGCACGAGTCCGCACTCGTGGTTTTGTTTTTCTTTCTCTTGCTCCAGCGGGTCATTTGGGAACGGGAGCAGGAGGAACATTTCTTTTTTCTTTTTTTTTTTTTTTCTTTTTTGTATCTCAAAGGTTTTTGTTTTTGTCAAACCATGCAGAATAAACACTTGTCTTGTTCTTGTGCTTTTTGGACACACTTCAAAGCTGACTCGTGTTATCAGTTTATTTAAAGTTATATTCAGACAAGTAGTTTGCTAAAACATTACGGCTGAATACATCTATTTTATTTGTGGTGAGCAAAATAAGCAATGAGAGAAGTAGTCTGCATTCGCGTCGCGTTGAACAGGCAGTTCTCTCCTCCGTTATTGTACATCAAAAGGAAAAATGTAACCTTCCAAAAGGAGGAACTGAAATAAAAATAGTTTAAACGTCCAGATTTATCTCCTGAGTCAGCAACTAGTGTATTTACTTAAAAGCTGCTCATTGTTAAAAGAGCATTTAGGCATTTTCCTGTTTGTTTTTCAAGCTGCAGCTATGATTTTACAGGAACAGCAATTCATGTGTAACTTTGGTCTTAAATGAGTTGCCTGAGGCTTCCGCGTCGTCAGAACCATAAACTAGTCTTATGACCGGGCCTCCGTTGCCACGACGTTTATAAAGCCACTTCCGTTCTCGCATAAAAACCTACCATACACATAAAGGAACTCAATTTGCAAACAACATTTCAACTCGTGTTTTCTCTTTCGATCGATTTGTGTTGTTCACACCGAGCTTCTCCCCCCCCCTCCTCACCCCCTCAGGCTGGCGGCGAGAAACCCCACATGGACTGAACGGTGAAAACGCAGACGAACCAGGCGAAGGACGGACAACACAAAGATGGACAAGTTACGCGAAGAACGACAACGACAACAGGAGGAAGAGACTTTGTTTCCCCCCCCCTCACCCTTCATCCTTTGTTCTCTTAACAAAGTGGGGGTCAGAAAAGAAGCCCCTCGTCTAACGTGCCATGTCCTCCGCACCTCCTCGTGGCCAAACAGGCTCACCCTCCCGCCTCTGTTCTACACCATTAGCATTCAAGCTTCCCTCACACTTCACAAGAGGACAGTGTTTGCCTTTTTTCCTTTTTGTTTGCTGTTGTTTTGAAGTGAACCGGTTTTAGTTTAATGCTGGAAGTGCGTATCTCTCCAGTTTGTGGAGCGGAAGCGCGCGCCGTTTAGCTTTGGCGTGGACGGGCTTTGGTCTCAGCAGATAAGACCGGTTTGTTTGTAGCCTGAATACATTACGATCCTAAAAGGGAAATGTCTCCATTCTCGCATTAAAGCGGCACTTTTGAGACGTGCGTCCCCCCCCCCCCAGTCAAACCAAATTAAGTATTTATTATGTAGTTTTGAATGACCCCATGCTGGACAATAGTTCATATTGGGGAAATGACTCGCCGAGAGTCGTATCTTGCAGGAGGGACGTAATCAGACGTCCTCATCCAAGTTGAGGCTGAAGCCCATGCGAGACGATGGTTAATGGAATATAGGGACAGGGAATGTGTTCAACAGTGCCTATTAGTTAGTTTGTGCCGGCCGCGTTCACGACTCTCTGCCAGCACAAGATCACGTGTTATAGTCTGGGGGGGGGCGCTACTCGGAGAACTTCGGTACATCGTTTTGTCTGTTTCAGACTCACAGACGGAGGATTGTTGAAGTAAGTCCACATTTAGTTTTCCCGCTGTGTGCAGAGCGAAGAAGGCCTCCGCGGTGCAGAATGTGCCCACAGTATACTAGAACTACTTTTGCCAGCATCAGTGGTCCCTGTTGAAGCAGTTTAAAACCCCCGTTGTGACCAGTTGTTAAATGTCTTTGTGATCGTGTACGTTGTCGCCCGCTCGAGATTAAAAGTATCGGGAACATGCACCGGTGGAACGAGAGGGCCAGGACATTATTTCTTAAGATTTGCAATCTGTGATTGCCTGTGTATTTAGAATGTAGTGCTTTTGTCACTATACAGTTGTTGTTTGTTTTATTATTTGTACAAACATGACATCATGGTTAATGTTGAATGGCTTTGTGATCAGAAAGGTATTATTTACCATAATAGACCTACAGTATGTTACTTAGCGTTTGGGGGGTCTAGAGGATTCAGTGCAATCAGAGTATACATTACACAATTAGTAGTAGTTATTTATTTTTTTCTGACGATTGCAAAAAAAAAAAAAAGAACTCTGCTTGTTAAGTATATGCAGTGAAGTGATTTAAAATAAAAAGCAATAACATCTTTCTTTTTTGGAACAAGGGTTGTGTCAGAGGTTACATACCGATGACTCCCCAGAGAGACAAAATAAAACCGATATCGTGTCAAACTGTTGCAAACAATCTCACTTTGTAAAAGCAAACTCAATTTATTTTTGTACGTACTTTATTTGTGGCAGATTCAGGCTGCGTCGGCTTACATCCGGGTGTGTTTCACTGAAGAGGAAGCTTCCTCTTTGCTTGTGTTGGTGAAAAGCACCTTTTTGTTCCCATGTTGGAGAGTTTCTGTGTGTGTCTGATATTTCCGCCGTGTATCCTTTTTGCTACCATTGATTTAAGTGAAAAATAAACACCTGTTAAGGATTTCTGCATATAGTCATTACTCGACCACGGGACCGGATGAAGGACTTGGACGTGAATACCTGAATCCTGCGTAAGGTACCGACATATTGACACCATCTGGTGAACCAACACCACCCCCCCCCCCTCCCCTCCTCCTCTGAACCTGACACAAACACACAGCCAAGCCCCCCCCCCTTCTACCTTCAGTACGGCCCACCAGCACGATTACGCAACTCGCACCTCAATTGCACCGGGGCTTTCTCGGGGTGCCGGTGGTGGCGTTTGTTGTGTCTGCCGTCACGGCCAAGTTGAATGGACGAGGACGCTCTTTTGTCCGAGGGGCGGGGGGGGGGGGCTCTGACAGTCTCCTGAGGCATTGTCATTTCTTCGGCGAGAGGGGCGGGTCAGGTGGCCATCTTTTCTCGCCCCACCCCTGTGTGTGTGTGTGTGTGTGTGTGTGTGTGTGTCACGGGGAACTGCCCCCCTCCCCTCTGAACATGCCTTTCTGGAGGGCAGACTTCTATTTATACCTAGCGGGGGACTGACAGTTAACCTTTTGCTCTGGGGGAAATTTCTGGGAGTGGGGCCAATATCTGAGGGCTGTTTCTGAATGAACCCCTCGGTCTCTCTATACATCCGTGTATCTGTCCCCCGTCTATCTATCTATTTATCTATCTCCCCCCGCTTGACAGGCCAACGATCCCGGCGCCACACGCCGCTTCTCCCCTCTCCTTCCTCTTTCACTCTCCTCCTCTTCTCAGGCAGAATAATTGGCCGGGCTTCAACTTCCTTTCATTTGCGGCCACAGCAAACTGAAAGACTCCATTAGAGTGCCCCCTTATTGCCAAAAGACCCCCCCCCCCTCACCCCTGTCTTTCTTCCGCTTACTCTCTCCGTCCCAGGCGTGGAGACAGGCCTGGGCCCTTCTCAGCTATTGATTTGAGCCATCTACAGATCCTCCCAGTAGACCGTTCAATTTTATCTCCTCGCAACAGCTTTGTGTTTTGATTATGTTATTTCAAATTGTGGTTATTGAGCTTTTTGCTATGTTGCACCGACACAACTGCCAGTAAACGTGAAGGCGAGATAACAAGTCGAGGTCCACCAGTGGGGCCGTCTGTTCTGTGTGGACTCATGCTGTGCAGTCAAACGCTGTTCTATGGGTAAAGTCTAGTAGAGATTCCAATGTTCCCAAAGACTGCAAACATGTCAATATACACCTCTGGAAAAGTGGGATAAACGATGTACAAGACATGCGGAGTGTCTCCGTTTGAAGAAATGGTGCAGCAATTCGAAAAACCATTGGTTTTGAAATTCCGATGCAGCTGTAATGAAGAGATGGAAAGGGCTGATATGGATTATGGTGCTTTCGCATCTGGAGAGAAATCGGCGCTCAGTCAAGGAATAAGTGGAGGATGATGTCTTCTGCTGGATTCATTTAGCTTTTTTTTCCTTTTGGACTGTGTGTCTTTGATGTGGCAACATTAACACAAAAATCACTTCACGTTGTGAGCTGAAGAGCTTCTTCCCTCAGGCCGGCCCTCTGATGAACAATCATTCGGTCAGACGGCCCCCGTTTGCACCTCAGTGTTGTCTTTGTTGTACAGTTTCTGTCCACATATATACATCCGTTGTACTTCTTTGTCTGCATACATACAAATAAACAAGAAATAAAAACAAAGTGGAAGCCAGAGTCCATGTGTGCATAAGCAGATATGGATTCTGATTCTGACTTGAGTTTCAATTACGTTTAAAATGTGATGAAAAATCATAAATGCAGAAGCCGTATTCCTGTCCAACCATAAAGAAAATGAAGACATCTCTTTGGATTTCAAGGCTCATGGTGAAAATAGAAACAGATAAGGGATCTATGACAGAGAGATAAACACATCAGACCACATACATGATATATTAAACCGAGCAGATGTCTTATCGAGGTCACTCACTCTACTAATTGAAACCTTTTTTGTGTCACACTCGGCCGTTTTGAGACTCCGGGGATGTCTTCCTCTTTGCAGGCGCTAACTTGTTGGCTGATCGATGTCCCGTCTCTTGGCTCCACCGGTCTCACACATCTATAAGTCTCTCACGAGCTCGTGCATACAGGTGGCAGGAGGAGGACTGGGGAGATGTTCTGGAGAAGCAAATCATGCATTACAGGGTAGACCACAGCGTTCTCTACTCGGTAGTGATGGCTTTTGTTACCACCAGATGACAGTATTTATCCTCTCAGCTTGTCTGTACATTATTACCGTGACCTTTGTGGACCCCTAGTGGAGGCACAAGGAACGCCAAATGTCTTGCAGGGCCTGATCTCACAATGCAGATATCTACTCACCCGACCGATTTTATTGAGATTAGAGAACATAAACCTACTGTGAAGTTAAAGAATACACATGGATGCAATTCAGTTTATTGCAAACAACGAGCTCTGTGTGTTTAGGATGGGAAAGTATGCACGAAATGCAGACAAAACATTTTAGGAAATATACACGTATCTTTTTGAATAAACAGACCTCAAACCCAAATAAGAGAATAGTCACTCAGATTCAAAGAGAGGGTTTATTAAACAGTGGAAGGAAGCTTGTTCTTGGAATATTTATCTCACACTGCAGTGCAGGCAGAGAGTCACATGCATGATAGAAAAGGTCACCGAAATGGATTTAGAGAAAAATCATTGCTCACACTTATTTCTCTGCCAAAAGGTCTTGAGTGCCATTAATGTCCTGCTCCCTGTGATATATAATCAAACATTGTGTGTGGTGTGTGTGTGAGTGTGTGTGTGTGTGTGCGCGTGTGTGTGCGCGTGTGCATGTGGAGTTGGTTTAGGTCGACTGAGTCTTCATTACACCGTGAGCCGGGTCCGCTCCTGTCCTCTGTCCTCTGCCCTCGCTCATTGCCTCTCCCAGTGCCGGCCAGGAATAATGAATTACAGTGGATGCCATGGGGGGGTGGGAGGGTGGCTGAGTGAGGGGCTCAGAAGTGGACTCCATTTTAGCTCAAATTACCTCTCAGATCCCATTCAAATGGAAGTCTCGGGCTGCTCTCTGCCTCACGTGTTCCTGTCTGAGGGAGTAATTATCTGCTGAAACCTTTTCTTTTCTCAATTCTGTTCTTAGGATATTTTTTGTGTCTCCATTCATTCAGTGATTTAGGGCTGAAACTAAGATATAAAAGGAAAACGTAAGAGGGCAGGGAAGCGTGTGCAGATGCGGCATTGTCTTTACGGTGTAGACAACAGTTCACATCTTTTTAATCAGTTCACTCAGCATACTTCCTCTGCAGGACAATAATAAAATGAAAACCTCAGGTGATGCATAAACAAATCCTTCCCAGTGTGAATTAAACACATCGGGTACATCTTGGTGGTAATGATAACTGACGAAAAGGTAAAGAAGTAAATCAAGCTGAGCATTTTCATTGCCTGATCATATTCGGAGATGCTGACAACAAAAACGTCCAAAACAGTACAAGTTATAAATGTATGGCGCTTCTTTCTTAGATATCTGTAAATAATACAATATGAAAAGATGATCCATTTGATTTTAGGATTAGCTTTGTGTGGGCCTGGGTATGTGCCTTGAATGGTGAAAAAGAAGCCCATATATATCAGATATAAAGAAGGTTATTCTTCGAATGAAAAAAAATGAAAAGACATTTACTTTGTGGCCCATAAAGGAGCAAACGGACACATGTGAGGAATATGTCACCCACATAAATATTGCCACAGAATAGAGAGCACATTTGCATAACCCAAATCATGCTTTCAGCCCTGTTTAGAATGCACTAAAGGTCGATGTTTGTCATGTTTTAATTAGTCTCCATTAGTAGGCGTAGGAGACATTTCTGGGGAAGCAACAGGCACGCAGCCCATTCATCTCGCTGCTGAGAGACGCACAAAGTTGGCAGGCTAAATCCAACTGGGAAAGTTATTGCTCCTAAAATGGCCCTTGACAGCCTGGCCCCTGATAAGTGACAAATTCACAGCATATCCGCTGCTGGGGGGTAAAAACAACTCAGGTGCACGCGGGGTGAAAGGGACTCATGTCGCACACGGCGCTTTCAGGGCAGTCCGGCGCTATTTTGGCAGTTAAGCGGCGCGCAGCGCGATGCCACACAGGGAGAGGGGTCGGAAACCCGCTTCTGACTGACCTTCTTCCGCTATAATTAAAGTTGCAAGCTGGGACACTGCGACATAACATGAATTGTTTCTCCTATTTGGGAAACGGAAATAAATGGGAGAGATAAAGAAGAAGAAAAAGTTTGTGTTTTCGTGATGAAATCGCCTTTATGACCCAGTGACGTGATCACATCTGCGTGTTGTTTTACATTCGCAAAAGTCCGGATGAGAATAAAACCAAATAAATTGGCTGCAGGTTTAATAATCCACTTTGAGAGTTAGTTTGGAGACAAACGACATTTGGATAATTCCTCTTCCGGAGATGTGTGATTGCACACTTCCTTCCGCCTCCGGTTTGCAGGATATTTATTTGGGAATAAATAACATTTAACAATGTTTCGGCCTGTCTGCTTGGACTCACTCTGTTTATCCTGCAGCAAGTGCTTCCCACCTGTGCGTCTCTCACTTGTTCTCACCGTGGCTCCTAAACGCGCGCGGGAGCGCGAGACAGGTGCACGAGGCATTTAGACGATCTGACTCGCAAAGCATCCTGGGCTCGCACCTTCACATCGGGGGGCCAAAAACTTCAGGGGGGCCCCCACCGGGCCGCGTCAGTGAGAGGAATCGTTTTTATGCATTATATGTGTTTGTTTCTTCTTTTAGGTCTATTTTGCGGCACATGTCCATCCATAAATGACCTGCTCCTCTCCTCCTTCTTCTTCTTCTTCTTCTCCTCCTTGCCCCCCCACGGCTCCCCCATGTTGCATGGCAGCCGATTCTTTCTGTATGTCAGAGAATGTAAACCCGTTGACCTCACGGAAATAGCCTCCACGCGTAGTTCATTCTTTGCTGTCACAAGTAAGACGTGGAAAGTCCTGCGGCCCAGCTGGGGGAGAGAATGCGCACAAACCGGACACCGTATAGCGGGTCGAAAACTAACCCGGACTACCTGATGTTCAAAGTTAGAAAGCCAAACTCTCTACGCATGAAATGATAGTGAAGCACGCGAGCACATAATGGTTTGAGCAAGAGTCTTCGTTTTCACCCTTTACGTAGATATCCGATAATTGTTTTAGGATTTTTATTCTAACTTTCATTTCTCTTTGGTTTCATTTTGTAGTCAGGCCAAAATAAGTCACCCTCCGTTCTGAGGAGCCCTGAAGTTTAATTTAAAGTTTTTGATTTTTAAATAAAACAAAGCACTCCTGGAGAGTTTTAAGGGTGAGTAACTTTCACAATACACGTAGTTAGAATTTACACACAAATCAATAACAAATGAAAACCCGACATTTCCCACTTGAACAAGACCAGATATCAACATTACATTTCCTAAACAGCCGTAAGTGTCCTCTGCATCCAACATACCGCAAAACGTCTGCTTTAGTGTTTGAATTTTATGAGACAAACAAAAAAGTGTTTCAAATTGAAAAATTCAAATGATACTTATCTACGCCAGACCGATCAGACGGATTAAGAGTTATTAAAACCTATAAAGGGCTGAAACCAGAAGATCCAACGGCCCCAAAGTCCGCTGCCCGGCGACTCGGAGGATTTATCTGCAAACACTTTCACACAACGGCAAAACAAATGATTTAGACATCATCTACGCGCGGTGCTGTGTGATGGATAAATAGTGGAGTAAAGGCGATGCAGCAGAAACCAAAATGCATTACTTTGAGACACACCGTGCAAAATGTTGCCTAAAATTTAAATTTTACATCGTTGGCTTTTAGAAGAATAAACTGAAACACATTACAAATATTTCAGCTAAATTTGACCAAAATAATTAAGCGTGGTTTGAAAAAAAATCCAAAGCTTGACAAGTGGCAGAAATAAACCAATGCGATCAAATGATTGCATTCGTTTTTAATCAAAATTAACACACACACACACACATAAATGCCTTGTGATCTGCCCACATCCAACGCACCACACCTCCTGTAAAACAATGGGATAACAGCTGCTCGGCTAATCTCTCTCCAAATCTTTAATTTCTTGTATTTCTTTTGTTTTTTTAAACTACATTAATTGTCTCTGAAAGACTGATTGACTTTGTGCAGTGTAGACACAATTAGGCCCGCTTCTAATCTTCTCTAATTCGGCTGCCATGCTCTTGGCTGACCCCGCGATGGAAAACAGGGGCCAGCGAGCTTCCAGGCCCACAAAAGCACAACAACAAAAAATCATATGGGAGCATCAAATAGGGGAGACTTGCTTTCAGGGTTTGAAAGGCACAGGAAGCTGGAGGATTTGGTGCGACCCCTGCATGGTGACAGAGCTGATATCGAGACCCCCATTCATCTGGAGGGAAGGAGGGAGGGAGGGAGTGCCGGGTGGAGGGGGGGCTCGGGGTGCATCTGCAGAGGTCCCACCACCACCACCACCCTCTGATCTGTGAGCTGGCACACATCACGGCGTCCATTCACAAATCCTCCTTCTGCGCGTCACCTTTTGTAGTACTCCATAGTGCTGCTGACGTGTAAGACAATCCTACCAAGGAAAATACAGAGGAAAAAAAATAGGTTGTAGAAACTCAAGGACAGGGCACATGCGCACAATGCATGCGATTTATTATAGGGTGTGTGTGTGTGTGTGTGTGTGAGGAGGAGGGTGGAGGGTGGAGTGCGTGTATGAGCCAAAAGTGAATATGAAATAGACGTAGAAACCAGATCACAACCTCTATAATAACATTTTATTTTTTTTAAATGGGGGAAAAAGCGAATATTAACCCTTGAGTGAAATAAACAAGAGAAAAACTAAAACATTCACTTATTTAGTAGAAGCTGACAGATGTGAGATGTACGATAATCAATATGTCCTGCCTCTTTGAACCAGAACAGAATACATTCATCCTAAAAACTGCAGTGAAACCTGCGTTTTAACCATTGAGCAACAAATAGTGAACATAAAACGCCTCGTAATGATGATTGCATGTGGGCAAATAACATACAATACAATACAATAACAATACAAATAACGGACAAGAAGGACGTCCCAAAACTTCATATGATCCATTAGTGATCGGACTGCGTCATCAAATGCGGAGCAAATTATTTCAATTAACGCTGGCAAGATACGAAACGCGTGCGTCCGTGTTCAAGGTGTGAGAGAATAGCGGACCAATGCTTCGTTTGTTAGTACAGAAATGTGTTGAAAATAGTCGCCCCCTTTATTCAGGGTCATCTCTTTCTATTCACGCGGCTTTTTATCCAAACGTGTACACCTTAAATAAATCAGCACGCGACCGAGGCCCGCTCGATCAGCACATGCTGCCTCGATTTGGTGTCAGTATTACAGGCGGATTTGGATAGTTTGAACAAGCAGGATAAATGTTATTGTGGATCCGTACATCCATTTAACCACGTAAAAATATAAAAAGCACATCAATTTAAAAATCGCTATTTAAGAAACAAACTGAAGACCGAATAAGGAAACATCATGCAACGCCATGCTTATAGAACACACCACGAACTACAACAAACAAACGTACTAACTACACATGCGTCCATTGAGTCCTGAATTCATGCCTGAGTTCACTTGGAAATAAGAATCTAAAAAATAAATAACAATGTCATGAACAATTGGACGCTACGGCGACCCTCAGTCAACCAGGTCAAACTGCACCACAATGATCCTTCATTCACATACAAGTAAGCAGAAAGTCTGACTCATCTGTCAGACTACAAGAAATCCCCAGCAAGTGAAGCAAACCAACAATGGTGACTGACTTTTCTGCTAAAACAGGACACATCTCATCCCCCTTTTTTTTCCAACCATGCACGGTCCAAAACAAGCCAGTCAAAACTGCACAGACAATAGTGAATCAAAATCCCACAATAGTGGGATTATGCGCGTGCACGATACACTGCAAACGAGTACCCGTATATTTCTGAGTATTAAAAGCTTGTTTTGCTGCTGGAAAACAGCAGTCGAGAGACAGAGAGAGATGACTTCTGCACACCAGCACATCTATTTTTCCCCGTCTAAAGACAAATCCCCAAATTCCCAATTAAAAAGCCGTCTATGAATGTAAACAAGTTAAATGGGCGCCAATATGTCACTTTCTATAACGGGGGGAAGGGTGCAGAATCCAAGCCTGTTTGTCGTGTCGAAACGTGCACCTGTTTGTTGTGTGCAGTGCGCTCTGGCTCATGTATTATAATTCGGAGGCTGAATCGGTGTCATTTCCTCCAGACGTCCGTGTTTTGCTGCGAGGTTAGAGGCCAAGCCAAGGCGGCAGCGGCCTGTCTGTGCCTCCATTGTCTGCTGCTTATTTAGCGCTCAGCATTAATCTGCGCTTCCCCTCACAAGCGAGAAACAATCGCAGCATGAGAGTGGCCTGTCTAATTACATCTTCCACTCCCAACTTTCCCTGCAGCAGCCGAAGAGAGAGAGAGACAGACAGAGAGTGAGAGAGAGGAAGCTCCCATTGCCATCGGAGATATAGCAGAGGGCGTTCAGGCATATTTGATATTTCTTAAATGATGCGAATATTTGCGAAGGAAGAATAGTGCGATCCAAAGTCTTCAACCCTGTGATGTGGCGTTCTGACTGTATGTGTGCACGCAAACACGTGTTGAGCCCCAGAGAGATATTGAAAGTAAAAACACTATAATAACTTTGCAATATCCACAAAGCCTGCAAAATCGAGGATAAGGATAGCATGTTTCCGGCCAGAAACCGCCAGGCTTAGACTCGAGTTTAAATTGCCACAAACACAAACTGAGACAGTTTTGTGCAGCAGGTTATTGCTGCTTCGCGGCGTACAAAAAACACACGTTTTCTTTCACTGCAAACGACCCTGACACTCCAAATAAATCAGAATATTCTATAACGTCTGACTACAAATATCAATATACGCCTCCAATGATCATTTTAGAAATTTGGCACCAAGTTACTTGGACCGTCCAAAAGCCATTGCAGACAATGCATGTTTAAAAAAAAAAATTACAATAGAGGGCATCTGTCTGACTTTCCAACTGAAATGTTCAAAGGCCGCTCACTCAGTCTCAGTTTGGCTGTGTGCTCCCATCGGTCCTCCTCGATGACCCGATCTCCTTTACGCGCAGCCTCGGGTTCAAACGCCGGCGGAGAGCCGGCTGAGCCCTGCGCGCAGCCCGCCGGCGTCCCGGGAGGAGAGCCACAAACTCTGGCTGCGGTCAGTAAAGTTACCCAGAAGTTTTGTGTTTGGCGCGACTCGGTACCCCGAGCAGCGTGAACAAAACAGTTTGTTTGCATCACTGATTCTTCTTTTAAAGGGATATAGACCCAGTTTCTCGGTCGAGCGCAGCGTCACGAGAGGGGAGCACGAGAACGTCAAAAAATACACAAGTCTCTGCGCCTTTGAAATTGGACCGGGGGGGGGTCACTGGCTTTCACGTTTAGGTTTTGGATGCATCTTGTGGACAATAATCAAACTGTCTCGTTAGACATTCTGCAAATAAAATGGTGAAATGCCCCACTACACCACAACGTGGGATGTTGTTGTTTGTTTAGAAAGAGATGCGTTTTAGATTAAATATAACAACAAATATAATAAACAAGAAAATACCGCCCTTGGTTCCAAATGAGTGCATTCAGACAGGCATCTATTGTTATCCGCATTTAACCATGGCCAGGACATCCTGACTTTAAACCCGAGTCCATTTGACCTCACTGTGCTATAATAACCGTTAGTGCAGAAATATTGTTAACATGTTTACAACCAATTAACAGTCTTTCCAATGGCGTCTGAAGGTGTACGTTCACATATTTCGACACATGTTGCCTCAAAGGTTTTCAGGTCACGGATCCCTAAATGGATCCACCATTAGGCCAGTTCCCTCTTTACAATAGGGGTTTGTCTCATTTGCCTTCGAAAGAGCACGTTCTTAGTTGCTATTGTTGTAGGGTTGAACTGTAATGATCTGTGGGAATCGTGAAGTGTCGAGAAGGAAACGTGTGTACATGTATATTAAACAGAATGCGACCATAGTACAATAACATACTATTTCTCGTTTTTTTATTGGAAATCCCTCCCTGCCCTGCAAGCGAGGAACCCCGGGGGTCCCTTCATCCCCCTTTGACAGGCGATGCTTCATCCTCCCGTTTTTTAACAAACACAAACATGGTGATGCAAAGCCCCCCCCCCTCCCAAAAAAAATAAAAAATAAGTTACATGTTAATAACATGGATGGGTTATAGGGAGTATCTGGAAGCATGCGCTGGATTTAAATCCGTTTTTTACAGGACTCTTTCCCTTTACTGAGGCGAGGATGGGCGTTTGTGGACTGCTCTGGAGTCTGCGTCACGTGGCTTGGTTTCTGCCACCCCATTGGTCCAAGGCACGTGTCTGGGAGGACGGTGGGAAAACGTCACTCGGGGGGCTCGTATTGAAAATAAGAACAAAACTCCAGAGTGAGAGTATTAGAGCATCAGTTTGGGAGCCTCTTTATTTACCCTTAGTTTAGTTTAGGTGTAGGCATTGCTGAGCACACTCAAAACGGATAACACTTAATTGGATGGTGCGCAAATGTTTTGAGTCTGCGGTATCAGTTGTAACCCGAGATTGAGGGAATATATGTCAAAAAAGTATGTTTTTCTCAGAGGGCACTATCGCAAGGCTTTGCATGGTGTCCAAGGCACCCACTAGCATTTGAGTTTCTTTTTTTTTTTTTTTACATTTATTCCAGCGTGCAGATTTTTTTAAATATTTTTTTTACAATCTAATTTCCCCGCAAGTTCTTTGCGATTTTTTTTATTGCGGCGGAGAGAGCGCACGAGCGACAAAGGGGTTAAAAGAGAGCAAAGCGGGGGAAGTGAATCAGTATGGAGGAAAATGATCGCGGCAACAGAGACGCGGTGGAGCGGCAGGAGTCGGCGGATGAATCCAACAGAGCCATCCTTCCCCTCCTGCAGCCGCCGGGGAACCCGCAGATCCCGCACCGGGTCACCAATTTCTTCATCGACAACATCCTGCGGCCGGATTTCGGACGCAAAAAGGACGGGGACGCGAACCGCGACGCGAGCAGCCTGGCATCGCGGGAGAGCCCCGGCAGCCCCGACGCGCCTCAGACCGAGCCGGTGGGGAATACGGTGCCGGCGGAGGGGACCTCCACCCCGCACACGGTGACCGTGAGCAGCAAGAAGCCCGCTATAGCCGCCGACGAGCCCCAGGATCCCCGCGGGGAGAGAGGAGACCAGTGCCTAAGCTCGGACTCGGACAGTTCCCAAGCCAGCTCAAACCCACCCGCGTCCAAGTCCATGCTGTGGCCAGCCTGGGTCTACTGCACCCGATACTCGGACAGGCCTTCTTCAGGTTGGTGGCACCGCGCGCGCGTTTTACTCCGCCGTGATGTCGGTAACCTGAAATACCCCGTAACACTGACCCCGGATGCCTTGACCGACTTTCTCCCGAGTAGAACGGCGAGCCGCGCTGAGCGCGTGATCTGCGCATTTACCCAACGACAACAACAGAAAACCTTTAAGAATTTTAAGAAATATTATTGAATGTTGAGATGAAAGAAAAAAACTAATCCCGCACAACAATATGTCACATAAACACCAGATGGAAAAAAAATGGCATTTCGCTGAGAGGGGGGGCTATTTTTAATGCAAGAGAAAAAAATAGCTATATTTGTTTTAAATGGTCCAATTTAATTTAAATCTTTAGAATGTAAACTACTCACCGATATACACCTAACACGACTAAGCGTCACTTCTCTCGAGCTTTATTTTCTTTAGTGAAGTACTGCCATTCAGGCAGTCGTTTTGTATACTTATGAATATGATAATAACGGGGTTCTGCACAAACTAAACATTTGCGCTGACAAGGCTGAATGTCTTCCAGAAAATCTGCAGTTGTGCAAAAATAATAGCTGGTGCTTTTAGAGCTGTTTGGAAAGCGTTATTGTGTTCGGGATGAATTAAATATGCGTCTGTTTTCACAATGGACGCTCCCACGGAGAAAGGATGTGCTGCCTTTGCGAGTTGCGTTTCTAATGTGTATTTACACGAAAACTCGCGCTACAACCTGTCAGCCAAGTTACGTCAGTGCATTCGTGTTGGTGTGTATGAAGAGTGGAGTACAACTTGTTCTCATGCATTATGTAACGCTGTATGGCGTAGGCGACTACTACGAGTTGTAGAGCTGCACAGTTTTTATATGGGCTGCTTGAAAAGAAAAGAAGCGCACGCGCACACGCACACACACACACACACACACACACACACACACAGTGAGGCTGATTCATCCGTATAAAAGGTTCGGCCTGTATCATGTCGTTTCATTAATGTTTTCCACTCTGTTTGGAGGAGGGAACCAAACACTAAGCGCACAGCTCCACCGAATAGGCCTCTTATCCAGATGGAAAATGAACGTGCTTCTAATGTGTGCAACTCACATTCTTTTCACGTTTGCCCATTGAGGAGGTTTTTTTTTCTTCCTCATGTGGTCCACGAAACCCAAATGCAAAGTAGCTGCATTGAACTGAATGCTGTATTTCACAACAGTAGCTGGGATGTGTCGGGGATGTTTTGGCCCAGTGTGTTGTCCTATTGGTTAATAATTCCCTGCTACTACAGACTGTCGGTGTGTGTGTGTGTGTGTGTGTGTGTGTGTGTGTGTGTGTGTGTGTGTGTGTGTGTGTAAGCGAGGCAGGGGAATAGATTGGAGAGGGAGGGAGAGGAGGTTTAGTTCTTGGTTTGTTTTCTTCTTTGAACAAGTCCTTTTTTTTTTTTTTTACAAATCAAGTCCTCAATTTTAACACGTTTGCCAAAAATGTGTCTCGAGGAATCAACCCAACTTGGTTTGTATACAAAATAGAACTAAACTAAACAACTTGACGGTCACCGACTGCATAAATATATAAGAGATATACAAGAGACATTTGTTAACTTGTTTCTTGATGTGGGGGGATTAAACACGTAGGTTATACAAAGCTACATTGTCTTATAAAATAGTCTAAATGGACACACGTGTTTCGTATGGACGTGCAGGCGTTATGCTGAACGCAAAGCAGCGACTGGTTGATTCATTTAATGAGAAAACAATTCACATTTGGTCATTTCTGAAGTTACTTTTAAACTATTTGCCTGATCATCCTCCGCGTTGTCTATTATTTTCTCGCCCATAATAAGGACCATGTTTTGATACTGACAAACCAAGGTCTGTCTGTGACCCCCCCCCCCCCCCCCCACCTCCACCCTCCCCTCCAACAGGGCCAAGATCTCGCAAACCAAAGAAGAAAACGACCAGCAAAGAGGACAAGCGACCACGGACGGCCTTCACCGCAGAGCAGCTGCAGAGACTAAAAACGGAGTTCCAGACGAACCGGTATCTGACCGAGCAGCGGCGGCAGAACCTGGCGCAGGAGCTGGGCCTCAACGAGTCCCAGATCAAGATCTGGTTCCAGAACAAGAGGGCGAAAATCAAGAAGTCCACCGGCGCCAAGAACTCTCTGGCCTTGCACCTGATGGCGCAGGGACTTTACAATCACGCCACCGTCTCGTCGCAGGACGCGAAATCAGACAGCGACTGATTTCCCCATGAGAAGTCACAGCCGCCCCCTGACGAAAAAGAACCTATAGTAATCCTATGATAGATCGGTTTTTAATAGACGCAACCCACAGGAATATTTAAAGATACCCCAGGAGATACAAAAATACTACAGACTTCTATCAATATCAGTGCTGACCCACTAGAGGAAATACAATACAATTTTTTTTTTTAAAAAGGTCATTGGACTATAAGTCCCCACATGAATATTTAATGATACCCTAGGTCTCTATAGTTCCCTATAGGAATATTAAAGTGGATTTTCGTTATATGGGAGGTTTTGTCAAGCCTACAATGCAATAATTTCATCGAATAAAAGGGCCAGCGTAGAGTATACCAGCATAAATTGTTAGAAAAAAAAGATATTTCTGCAATATCACGTCTATAAACGATGTTGTATAAAAGGTACGTTTTCATTGTTTGTCGTCGCCCCCCCCCCCCCCAGGAAGGTACAAATGCTTCCACGCATCCTTTTTCTATAGGCCTACCATCCATGATTGTCATCGTTTCACGCCGAGCTATCTGGCACCGTCGATCCGCCAGTGAAGTGAACAAACTGAAGTCCAAAGAATATTTTTCTGCTGCATCCAGGCTACTGTGAATTTAAATAAATGCTAACACGAGTTTTATTTCCACGCTTGTTGGTTTCCTTGGTTGTATTTTAATGTAGAAGCGGAAAGGAAGGTGTTGTTTTAGAGGCAGTTAAAGAGCTAATTCGGCAGACAATGAATTTTGATACGTTTTTTTAAAAGGAAAAAAAAAAAAAAAGAAAAATCCAAAAAAAAAAAAAAGATTCACAGGAACAGTTTATTATCACATGTGACACAGAGGTAGCGATTTTTTTCTAACACGCCACTTAACTAAAACGCTGAGTTACGCCTTGCTTATGTGTGGTCGTCTTCTAGCCTTTAAACAAATAGTACGTGCGCATCCATCCGTTACACCAATGCATCAGTGCAGCCGTTATAGTTTCCAGCAACATCAACCTTTTTATTTTGTAGCTTAACTTTTGAGGCTGTAATGCTGCCTTCAAAGTCCCAGAACTCTGTAGCATAAACACAACGACGACAACCACTCCGAGTACAGACTATAAAAGCAGGTTATTGGGTGTTCTTGTTAAATCTTTCTCTATATACAGTTTTATTACATATCCATTTATCATAAAAGAAGGCAAATTTGTCAGTGACTGTATTACAAATGTTGGAAATCTCTTATCGTTGTTGAAAGGACTTCATATGTGTATTTATATAGATTATATTGAGAAAAAAAAATCTATCCAATGACCAGTGTTGCTTTAGAGTAGATATCTGAGGTGTTTACACTGCTTGTTTATCTTGCAATAACTTCTTTTTGTTTTCTTTTTTTGTGAATGAATAGTTTATGGGGCCTTTGCATGAAAGCTGCAGTTTGTTGTACTTGGGCAAATAACTGTGTTTATAAACTTTGGTCTTTGTCAACGGAAGTGTGATCGAGCTGAGTTTTAGACCGTATCCATGCCAAATTGTGGACTTTTTGCCTTTCCAAGTGTTTTTTGTTGTGTATCTGCAAAAAGTGTGTGTGAATTAAAATCCACCAAACAGAAACACACTTTGCCTTAAAGTTCCACTGCGAACTTTGTATGAAACAGAACTGTGCCGAATCAGAGAAGCAGTATTACTTCAAATGCAGACTATTCAAGTTTAATGCCTTCATGGAAACATGGTACGACATTATGAATTTACTCATCAGCGTATATCTATCTATATATGAACATGTTTAAATAAAAATACAACACAGAGTTGTAGAATACAATGCTATTTTTTATTTTATGTTGGAAGTATTCTTTGGTATAAATGTACATAATTTGTATCATGTATTAATTGCGTAATTAACTGCCTCCTGAAAACTGCAAAAGAGTAAATAAACCTTGAGTATTATACACAAACACGTCTCTTGCACCTCTATGTGAACAACACAGTTCATATATTTCCATTGAAAAGCAGAAACGATACAACAAGAGTCCATGTCGGCAGTAACACGCGTGACCCTCAATCAATGGCGAGCTTCTGGAGGCATCGCAGTCACGCATTCTAAAATAGTTCGGGAAAGTGAAAAATACACCAAGTGTTGCCAAATATTCCCAAAACGTAAATCACGGGCATGACAATCCTCTCCACGCAAACACGCCCACTCGTTCTACGGGCGGTTCTGCGAACACATTCACGGGAGGATCAAATTCACGGCTATTCAGATTAAAACATTTGCCAAAGCGTCCACACGGTATGCGAGGAGGGGGGGGGGGGGGGGGCTTGAACAATTCCCCGGCATGTTTCCTCAACAATGCCTTATCTGCATTTCCACACTCGCACCGCTAGTCTGCGAGGCGGCGTGTCTGCGGGCCGCGGGGACGAGCGTCAGAGCGGGGAGGGCCGCTCCCGGCGCTGACGTCACGACGGTCAGTCTTCCCCTCTGAAAGGAGCCGGAGCTTCTACCACAAGGCAGAGGGGAGTTAAAAAAAGAGGGGGGAGGGAGGGAAGGAGGAGGGGGGGGGGGGAGAAATGAAGGTCAAAGCCTGTCATGGCTGCAGGTGGCATAGTCCTCCCCCCCCTCCCCCACCTCCCTCCCACCCTTCAGTAACTCATTCTCCACACAGAGCCTACTCACTAAGTCCCTCCCGCATACACCCACAACTATCTATCACTTCTTTATTTATTTATTTTTATTTCTCATTTCTTGTTCTTGCTTGGCACGCACACATCCCAAATTCGCTTTGATTATTTGCACCCCCCCCCCCCCCTCCTCACACAAACACGTCCCACCGGGGAGGGTTGTTTTGGTCCTTCATTCAGCTCATCAATAGGAAACCTTCATCGAAATATTCCCCGGCAGAGAAGCTCCCAGAAGTTCAGATCGGGACAGCGACGCGTGAACAATAGCTGAAGCCGTGCAGGCTGCACGGGTTACGCCCTCGTGCACCCACCGCTCATCGGAGAGTCGTTTGTCTCGTCGTCGGAACGGAGATTCAGGTGGTCGGGTGATTAGCAGCCGTCAAAAGGAGAAATGATCAGTAACCTGGGTAGAGAACACTGCAATAGGACATCTCGTACGAAGATGCAAAATACAAAAAAAAGTGTAAAAATCTTGAATCAAAATGATTTCCTTGAGTATTGCCGACAATTTCCCAAAGTCCTCCTCCTGCAAAAATGGAAGGGAGCACAAATACATCAGGAAAGTATCAATGTCTCCCTCCGAACACAAAAGGGCCCCATCCTGCTATGACCTCTCCTACCATCCCCCCCCCCCCCCCCCTCCTCCTCCCCTACTGTGTCATTTACCCAGTTTCTAAATGCTTCCTACGGCCAGAGTGGAATCTGCTCAGAGGTGCCTAGGCTTTGTGGCGGAAACATAATTAAAGTGGTGAAAGATGTAAAAGGTGAAGAATGGGGATGACATCAGGCCAATTTCACACTTGGCACTCGAATGGCTAGGTCCAAGCCAGGACTCTTGCCTCGCAACACAGATCAAAGCCCACTGTCACCGCACCAGCGTAGGGGAAAAAAAAAAGGAGGCGAAAGGACACCTAACTATGCTAATCCCCAGGACGAATATATTTTAATCTTGTTAGAATACAAGTTAATGCCGTGGCTCAGTGACTGAACTTTCTGGCAAGAATGAGAGGTGGACAGAATCTGGTTTACCTTTTCTACACGAGTTCCCTCCGCCTGGCCCCGGACAAACAGCCAAGAGTCTGAACTACACTTTCCCCCTTTCTGGGCAAACCCGGGCACATTGTCGAGCCCGCGTACTGTACAGGCAGCCGGGCCGAGCGGGCGGAGAAGCAACAGTTTTCATTAAGAACGACGACGGAGAAGAAAAGGAATAAAAGAAAAAAACACTGAACCCCAGCGGCTGTGTCAGTGACCCCGTCTGAATCCCCACCAGGGCACCCAGCGCCCAAAGGAAATGAGTATTTGGGTGGACCGGTTCGTCCCCGCTCGCATTGAGCCCCCCCCCCCCTTTCTCAGAAGCACCTTGGTAACCCTTGATCTGTCATGTATGGAGGGCCGGGCACTGGGGCCTGCAGAAGTTGACTAGGCGGACAATAGCAAGCGGATGCTTTTCTGGAAAAGTCACACCCAGGCGACTCTCATTTCACACACACCGCGTCTGAGCGACCCTTGTGAAGAAATGAGAGACTTTGTTCACTCCACAAAATTCGGGGGGGGGGGGGAAACAAATCCCCATGTGCTTTTCTTTATCCGCATGTAGCTACCACATCTGGGTTGCTGAGTGGATGTTTTTGTGCTCAAGCGGCTGAAATAAAACATGAAAGATTTCATTTTAATTTCACGTAGTTTGCAAACAGCTGTGCGTGCGGTTTACACTGTGCTTAAAATCATGTTTAAGTCCCAAAAATATTTGTTTTTTCGGAACACAACGTAGAACAGTATGATAGAACAGGTAAAAACACAAATGGATGATATTAAAAAGTTTGAATTTGTTTATAGAATCGGCTTGGGTCACATGACGGGTCACAGCTTTTCTTTCCCTTGGACTTTGTCTTTTGAGCAGACTGCATTTAATTGTACAAAAAGCACTTGTGACTATCAGGATTTACAGATCTGCTATCCTATTAGACCTCACCAAACAACACGGAATACAACCCCAAAACATTTCAACAGTTTGCAATCATGTTGAACGTATACAATTAATGTAAAAAGCTGCATCTGACGATCACAGATTTTCTTGTTTACATTCCTTATTAGTTACATTCAGTCTTCAAAATGACAAACAAAAGAGTAAAAATAGCGCCGATGCTTTACAGCAGTGGAAAAATTAGCAAAAATATTGAATTTAAGTTGACATTAAACAGAAGAAACCATTGATTGATGTATGACTTTAATGTATATATTATCAGAATTGTTTAAGTTTCATTTTTTAACCATAGACAAATATATAAAATCAACACAAAAATAAATAAATGACAATACCAGCAGTGGGAATGGAGTTTGAGTAGAACACATCACGCTTACGTCATGAATAATATAATAAACAACAATAAGTAATGCATAAATAAAACCAACATTCAGATTGGAAGAAACGTTTATTAATCAGTGATTAGCTATTCCAACGAATGCAGATTGCGTCTCTCTAATGACACAATACACTCTTAGGTTAGAGCCCCTTCAAGCGCTGTGATGCCTCGAGATGCAGTTGCCATCTTTAATGAATGATCCATTATGTAAATATCAAAAGGACGGTTTTCTTAAATTCTCAAGTAAACTTCCTGCTCCCTGAAACTCTAAAAGTGTTCAGTGAAAACGTGAGTTCCACTTGAGCTCAAAATGAGAATACAACAAATCCTTTAAACCAGCTTTACACACATCTGAATCCAAAGAATGACACAGGAATAACATCTTTTTTTAAGTCTCAAAGTGGCATCGGTGGTTTAGCACCGTATCGGTAACGCACTGAAGTAAACAATGTCGAATCTACCAAAATCACTACCAGGTTCCTGCTTGAAGTTCTAAAAAAACTCGGTACTCAGGAGATAACAGATGCACGTGCAAAGATATAAAAAGGTGCGGCTGCACTGTCAGAGGCTGCATTACAATTTCATAAGACCAGGGAGCTCATGCAATGAGAACCAGGTCTAAATAAATAAGTTGCTTGCGTTTCTTACGTTCTCTTTCCATATACTAAATTAAGATGTACAATGCACAGCCACGCCATTTCTGGCCTTTGTTACAGGGTTTGTGTTGCTTCCTGACACAGCTAGACAGGGTCAAGGATACATCTGACTCACCTCAGGCCGCCTGCTCTCCCGGGGATTGGCCTGTCACTCACTTTGTGGTTACGCATCATAACTGACAGAGGCACAAAGTGAGAGCTCGATGCTGCATCAACAGCAGCAACATCATCACCAAAAACCCATCCTTAGCATGACATCTTCCTCCTGGTCCACCACCAGCCCTGAGCTGTGGAGGAAAGGGTGAAAAAAAGAAGACACATATTCACACAAAGAGCCAATAATAAAAGTGTCATTCTGTGTGAGTGGGAAGACCTATAAATAGAGGATTTGGACATTTACCTTAAAATTCTCTCTGCAGTCCGGATGTGGGACAGGCTGCGATAGAGTTGTTCAGAAGTGGCAGCCAGACCTGCAAAGAGAGATGATTGGGTGTAATACTTCATTTCGGTTTATTGAGACTGGATACACACGTCGGCGCTCCGTGATCCCTCCTAAATGGGTTCCTGGCTCGGTGAAACGGCGTTGGGTCGGTGTAGCGTATAGCCTTTAATTGGAATTCAGTAGATGACATAATAAGCACACGCATTGGGGCGGTTTGACTGGGAGCAAAGGCCTTCAATGATCACTGCACTAAAAATAAATACATCTCAGAACCGCTTCCGAATGCAAATTGTGCCGCCAACCCAAACGAGACACATTACGACATAAGGACGTATACAGCGTGCGATCCTGTGGCATCATTTGTAGAAGAGAATGGCAGCCCACCAAAGACCTTCTCATTATATTATAGTAATGGTCCCACTGAATCCAGAAAGGCAGATTTAGAGTGGATGTTTTTTTTTTTCTATTGGGCTGTATTTACACTGAATAGTAACCATGGTTTGGCCAATCATGTTTCAATGGATTTCAATTTTTTTTTTTTTTTACATTCGGCCCTTTTGCACCAGGGTTTAGTTCCATTCTCTGACAAATTGGGGCTGAAATAGAGCGCCATCGGAAGTTACGGAATTTGGATAAAGCGGGTGACAAAAAGAGCTTAAGCGTTCACTGATTTCCGCCCAATCTACCGGTCTCGACCTCTTCAGATTCTACATTGTTCTCAGTCGGCCAAATACACCAAAAACAATCATCTCGGTGGGAGTTGGCATGCAAGGCAAGAGGCAGCTCACTCAACCGAACCTTAGCTCACAGTAGTGGGCGTCTCCCTCTTTCTCCCTCTCACTCATTCTGCTGCGCGCTGCCATTTTAACTGTTCCTGAGTGGCAAGCGAGAGGGCGGGGTCGGCAGTGGCGGCCATCATGGCGGAATCACTACACCCACTCCTGAGGAACGGCCTCAACTTCAAAGCCAAGCCACACGTTGGGTTGTGTTTTGGTGTGGAACAAAAACCCCGGGACGGATACGGATACAAGGCGTTTTTATTAGACACTACTCGTACTAATAAAGTTATTCTGGCAATTTGAAAACCATTGGGAGGAAATTTCATCAAAATTATTAATTTTAAGCCTGATCTGTTACGTCATAATTGCTATATTTAAATATATAATATCAATAGTAGGCCAGTAGAGTACATAGTACACATTACTTTATGTCAATTATGTCTACGCTGATTTTGAGGCTTGTATTGTTTTTGCACTATAATATTCAAACCCTTTCAATTAAATAATGCATACATAATTTATGTTTATAAGCAAAGAGCTACAAAAATTTCCATCTATTCAAATATAAAAATTACAATTTGATAAAAGGTAAAACTGAATAAAATGTTCTGAAAATTACTGCATGTGTGCCAAAGATAGAAAATTGCAAAACACACAAATGAGTTTTACTCGCCATTTTTGAAAAATATACATGTAAATGTAACAATATCATTTGCTTTACCTCCAGCTGCCTGTTGAGTATGTTGTAGGAAAGAAAATCAGAGATTACTTACTGCGGATGAGAAATAAAATGTCCAAAAAAGCATCTAAATGAATAAACCAACATGAACCACATAAAAGACTTTTGTGGTGTTCAAATAATGTCAAATAATGAAAAAAAAAAAATCAATCGTCCTTCCAAAAGTGTCAACGGGATCAGTTTAACAAAAGCAAACAAACATTTCTCATAAAAGAAACATGTTGTTTCAGAGTTGAAAGGTGAAGGAAATCGGCCTCTATGTTTTCCTCTATTAACAACAAATAACTTGACATCCTGCTGACCAGCTGAACACGTCACAGTCATTAAAATAAAAAAAACAAGTCTCACAATTCTTGCTTGTGTTCCCTCAAAGTAGACTGTATTATGTGGGTCACATCCGTACCCACACCTCATTTCCCCACCCCCAACCCTTCAAAATTAAAAAAAAAAAAAAAAAAGTCTTCCTTGGATGACCAGGGTGGCTCCTAACCAACTATATTTGAGGTCAAAGTTCATCATGTATCCTTGGCAACACCAGGGCAACAAGTAACGGTGTCTAGACAGGTCATGGTAACCCCCCAATCCCCCTCTTTGCCCAAACCGACCAACCACCCCCTGGTTCTTTCCGGAAGGAGGTGTCAACAGCAGCCAAGTGCAGGGTAAACAGGGCGGAGGTGGGGGGGTGGTGGCCTTTGGCCCCCATGAGGTCGGATCAGCACCTCCACCCTCCACTGATCAAAGATGAGGATCCTCCTCGCCGGGAGCCCGGTCAAAGGGGGCAGGGTCGGGAGATGAACTCTGCGTTTCTGTAATCTAGATGTGTCCAGACCCGATTGTCTTCCTTCACGGCTCGAAATGGACCCTTCCGGTGCCGCTGATTACATTAGGGAGGACAGCCTCTTTTCACTGGGGCGCCTGGACAAAAGAGCCGCTTCCGTGCCCCTCGCCATCTGGTCCCAAAATAACAGAAAAGACCCCGAAAAAAAGAAAGAAAGAAAGAAGAAAAAAAAAAAAAAAAAAGCCAACACAAGGCCCTAAATGAAAGGCCCCGCTGTTTGAATAGAGGGGACGAGTGGACAGATAAGCAAACATACAGTAAAGCCGCACACATTTACGCACCGATTGGGGAGAAAACAATCTGAATAAGCAAATAAAGCACACGGGCGCCGACGAGCAGGTCTGCAAATCATCGACGGGTTTAAGCAGGAACGGTGCCGCGCATACATCATTATCACTGCGAACCATCGATGCCCAGAGGCTCCGTGTCAGTTTAATCTCATACGTGTTGAACCACCGTGGATAGATTTGTGGTGAAAAAGAAAAGGAAAAAAATACTTTGGGGGTTTTAATGCAGTACAGTCGATAGGAGGTTAATAATTAAAGGACTTGGTTCATTAGTCAAAACAAAACAAAACAAAAAAAAAAGGCCAACGGACCTGTCGGCCAAAAGCATTTCTTCACTCTGACTTGAGTGGATCAGCGTCGTTGCTGCACAGGTTTGCCACATTAGGTCGATTGCCAATTAGCCACGTTTCTCAAACTGCTACGTGGCCGGCATGCTGCGTGGCCGTCACTTATTGGTTACCTTCGCCTCGTGCCCGGGCCACTTTGTCAGTGTTTTTGCACACAAGGCGTCATGACTTTTGACTGTTCCTTTCACACATATTCAAATATTTGCATCCCCCCCCCTCCAGCCAATGCAGCTGCTGTTTGGGCACAGATGATTGGGTCTAATTGCATCTCATGTTGCCTGGAAAAAAAAAAAGAAACCCTCACAAATCCAAATGCCAATTACTAGACTTCCATTATGGTTGAATAACTGGCATTCCACATAATATATCTCTGGCATGTGTAGGCGGACAGGGTTTGCAATTGTGAGGAAGTTTCAGAGTTCTGATTATTTTCATGTGTTTAATGTCGTTTCGTCTATTCTGAATTTGTGTCGTTACGAATGGATTTTAAGAGAATATCCTTGTGGGTCCTCGGTCATCTGCACATCTTTGTCATCAAAGTTGTGGTGTGTCGACATAATCATCTAGGTTTTGGAAAAAAAACTTTGTAATTAGAATCGGTACCCAACTAATTTAAAATAAAAGCCTTTAAAGTTCCAATCTCGAGTCCGAAAGTCTTGATTTCTTTCCTTTGAAGATTACGTTCAATTTAAAATCCGGTGTGACTCCAGGTTGTAATAATGCGGTCTGTTCCCTCCAGCCGCCTCTTTGAAGGGTTTACATGTTGAACGTGCAGGTGGTTCAGGTGAGCTACACGGCGTTACTGTCACTGAACGCGCAGCTTGGAGCTTCTGGAGCTCTGTTCAGCTCGCGCCGATGACGTGCTCCGCTATGCGTGGCTCGTCTCTCTCCCTCGCTCGCGATCCACAAGGAAATTTGGTAAATAAACTACCTCATTAGTGCCAAAGGTGATGCTGCCCTTGATCGTGAACGGTTTTGTCAGGAGAAGAGTAGACGTGCAGGGCTGGGATGTTAGATCGAGCAGCCTGCCCATCAGGGACCAGCTTCGCTATGAAAACTCACACTACACACCTTATGTACACACCATACAGTTCTTACAGCTGTGAATCGCAGAGACAATGTGCTCCAGGTCTAAATGTAACATTTTACTTTTTGAGCATTGTTTTTCTTCGTTCATCGGCCCACCAATCATGATCAGAAACCATTTTACTGCCTGAAAAATAACCAGCTACGCCACTAAAGTTTGAAATGAATGTAAGCTTTCAAATCCACGTTTAGATTATTGCCGGAACAAATGGGTGTTTTAATATATCATGAGTTATAAGAACCTTACTGGTAGAACTAGACACAGATCATCCAAGGTAAAACTCCTAAATACTATTTCTCTCTTAGGAGCACAAATTAGAAAGCAATTATGTAAAGCTGATTTTAAGTGCTGAAATTCAATGAAACATTCATATGTTAAGTATCTCGGGTCTGCATATTTCTATGTAGAGCAGTCGGTAAAATGTTTACATTCAAATTCTCATCATGCACATACGAACTCTTAACTTTTCCTCCACCTACTTTTCTCTCTACATTCTTCATTAATAAAAACCCATCAAGGCCCAAAACCTTCTGCAGTGTGTTTCTAATCAATATGTAAACTACTCCAAATGAAAGTGAAATGCATTAAAACACAAAAAAATAAATATTGAAATGCAACTGTAGCGTGAAAGAACCAAAAAGGACTATGGTCACTATAAAGAACAAACATCCTAGAGGCCAAAAGGGTCAAACGTCAGATAAGTGAGGGGATTCTTTAAAATGAGCTGAATGGCCGTCTACTGCTGTGATTCATATTCTGAGAGGAGAGGAAATGATTGTAGACTTCAATGTCTTAAAATATCTACTCCACACACAACATCGAGCTCTTCTCATCCCTGCTGAGATGCATCAACATCCGGCGAGTATTTTACACGCGATTTCTTCATCGGTGTCATATCCGGGAGACAAGTTTGTAGGAAAACATTATTGAGAGAATAAAGATGGGACGGGGCAGTGCTGTGATCCGCCTTGTGTAGTTGGGATCAAGCTTTTCAGTACGACGTATTACAAAAAAAGGACAAGTTACGAACTCTGAAGACTTGCATCATAGAAATTTAGAGGATTTAACGTGAACCTTTTCGGCTTGGACAGCCAGTTGTCGGCCATATTGGCATTTACTTGCAACAACACTGCACACTTGGACCCTCGGCACTGAAAGAGAAACCACTGAAATACAGCAAGGGAGGCGAGACTCCTGCAAGATTACAATTCACTGGTAAACTAGGCAACGGTAAAATAGTGGTGGCACTGTAAGTATCAGTAGTGAAAAGAAACTTAAACAGAAAACCTATTATATGCATGAACAAAGTGTGGAGAGAAGAATGGTGCAGAGGGAAGAGATTCACAACTCCTCACACGGGGCTCAACATGTTCTAAAAAGGTGGTTTCCCCCAAAAGATCTTATTGAAATATATTTACCGAATGATAGAAAAGCAGAGCTCTTCCAGCCGCAGGTCAAGCCGCAACATTCGACACACACACAAACACACACACACACACACACACACACACACACACACTCTCCAGTGAACCAGATGAGCCACCACGTGACTGCAAACAAATCGCTTTCTCTCCCATGCTTTTGGCTTCCTCAACTTTCCTGCAGTCTCAAGAGGGGAAATCTCTCCCTCTTTCACTACCAGTGAATCCTCCTTCCAGCGAGCTCTCAATCCCGTACGTCATCTACTTCTAATCTTTTGTTTACGGGTAAATAAAATCTAAATAACAAAAGCGCAGATCAAGTCCAACCCCACCGCTCGTTCACTGCGTGCGCGTCTGCGTGTAGCTGGCAGACGCCGGCTCGGCTTCACCACCGCGGGAGAAGTGAAGGGAGTGTGACACACAGAGGGCAGGTGGTGCCAGTCAAGTGAAGTACACCAGCGTAGTCCCAATCTGTAGTTTCTGCGCTCCGTAATTGGTTATTTTTCCACCGCAATCACCAAATTATGTCATCAGGCCTTAGCGAGGACTCATTATTCACCGCAACAAACAAGCTGGAAATAACAGCGCAATCCTATGGAGACCTGGGAACCGCGTTCCAGGGAGGGACCCGAGTCGCCGTGTGAAACCAACGAGAACCAACACGACACCTGGCATTTTCCAGCTGAAGTGGGCTGCTGCACACGGCTGAGCACAACGGAAAGACGCGATGCTTAATTGTGGAGGTTGTAAAGGGTTGGGGGAAGAAAAAAAATAATAATAAAAAGAAATCACATATGGTTGGCCATGTAAAAAGTCTTGGAAACCTTTGAAAGCGCGGATTTATGAGGAAACTGACGTCGATGTTTAGAGATCTTAAAGAGAGCAAAGGAGGAATAGATTGGAATAGTTACCGGGGCTTCGCAGCAGATCAAAGATATGACATTTGTGAATCAAGCCCATTCACAGCTGTGCGGTGTTTACTCATCGCCAGGGAACGTCCCGCAGCGCACGGCAGAATAAAAGCATTTCAAAAACAGCTTAGAAAATCAAATCAGGAAAGGGAACAAAACTAAAATAGAAGATGCAAAGACGGGAGTCAAATGCGGTAGGGATTTTAAATTGGAATTTATCCCAAATAGATCAATTAATGCTCAGTCCACGTTGAAATGTCTAATATATATAAAATTATGTTCCACTTTTATTTAGGTCTCCCTCGTATTATGCCGTCTCGTCCCTCAATATGATATTCATTCTACAACTGAGGCTTGACACAAAGTTATTGTAACTTACAGATTCAATATTCAAAAAAGGTAAAAGTTGTCTTCATTCAAAAGGATTCCACAATTTATCCAAACTTTACAACGTTACACCCCAATAATCAGAGTCCTTCTCATAGCACCGTAATATTGAACAAAATAAAACAAATCAAACTGTCTCTATGTGACTTGTTTAGTAAAATGTAGTTTATGAAAAGTAAATATTATTAAGTCTTTACCTCTTGCATTATTACTGTCAATCACTCACACCTCAGTGTGAAGTCAGTTTCTGGCCTTTCATGATGAAATCATTTGTAAAAAAAAAAAAAAAAAAAAGTGAATAAAGAAACAGTTTCTTGATAAAGACCCGAGCCTGAATTTCAAACAAAGTCAAACTTTTCCACAGATATTGCAACATGAGAAAAATGTAAAATACTTAAGTGGACTTGTAAATGCACACGTGAGAACTTCTGCAGCAAGTCATAAAGGTGATATGGGCGCCAACTTTAAAAGTCAGCGCAAACATTTTAAAGAGGGTAATTAGTTAACAGTTGAAGTCGGTAATCGCCCGGTGATGAAGATGAAAGGACCCCAAGCAAAACAAAGTGGAAATGGGCTGGTACCATTCACATCGCAGTCGGATTCCAGGGGTCATGTGCTAAGTCCTGCTAAGAGCCTCAAAGGGCAAACCCTGAACATTGCCCACTTGTGTGTGAGTGTTTAGAAACACGGGCCCATTTTAAGCACACAAACATAAAAAATATCAATTTCACATTTGGTTTAACGCTTTCACACTTTGTGTCACTGACACCCGGAGAGGAGTGCTGTGGAAGACAAAACACAGCTCCTGGATAAGGATCATGTTAATGCCTATCAATTAGGATCAAAAAGGGATTAACCGGCATGGTTGCAGCGGTAGGACGGCGGCCCATGCAAAGTCACTGAATACCAGGGGTCACACCCCCGACTTCATTAGGCCTGACCTTTCCAAGCCATTGTGTGGCAGGAAAAAAAAGAGCCTGCAGTCTGCGTCCCCCCCCCCTTTACCCACCTGAGATGGCTTATAGGGAGTCAAATATGAGACATGCAGAAAAGCTGGTAGAGATCAGCGAAATATGAAATATTCACTTTCAAATGTCCGGAGAGACTTATTAGGTTACTGCAACTTGGAGCAGGTGGGTATTTACTTATCAACCCCCAACCGGCCGGCAAAGGAAATCACTCCTTTTTTCTTTTTTTTTGAGTGAGGTTTTCTAATTAGTGACGGCGCAGCCTCCCCTCGCTACCACGTACCTCGGGGTGGACGAACCCAAACTCCGCTCTGCCGTCTTAATTCACCTAAAAAGGTCAAACGGCAGAGAGGAAGGTGTGTCCAGGTGTGTTCAAATAAGCTCCAATTAGGGAAAAATGCAAGCACGCCCTCAAGTCTCACATATCCAACTTGGAGGGAAGCCCTCAGAAAAGCTTCTGGACTTGGGACGTTTTAATACTGTGGCGTGTTAAGAGTAGTTCAAGAAATACATTATTTACCAGCACAAGAACATTATTCCAAAATAATATTCAAGCAAAACGATGGGTCACATGAATAGTTTCTACAAAGCGCACAACTGTTGTTTTAGGTAGCGCTTGCTTCTCAACAGGGTTGTTGCATCATTGCAGGGAGACGCAATGGAGGGAACTTTACAGTTTTAATGAATGTTTCTCAGAGTACCGGATGACAGAGTGACTCAATGTTTGTACCGTTTCCGGTCAGAACAATTCTGTTGTTCTACAACTGCACCCAATCGCGTAGAAAGTAAAAAACTAACTAAAACTAATTTGGGCAAATGTATTATGATCAAAAGAATTTCTGCACCGGTGCATTTGTTTTGTACGTTCGGAAATATCAGGGGCAGCAGGCTGGTGACGCCGTACATGCAACCATAAGTTTAAACTGCAATCAAACCACAACCATAACGCATCAAGCACGCGTCACAAGCTTTCTGTTTATGCAGCCGTGATGGGAAGACGGCAGACTACGCTTGCTCATCTGCAAGACCTCCAACCACCAAAAAAGTTCTCCGGCCAAAAGCTTCTTCCCTGAGTGTTGAGCGCCTGTTCAGGCTGCTGTTGAGTGTAAGCAGGCATGGCGCCTTGCACCCCAGTCAAACAGCGGTCACTCAGGCCTACAGCCGCCTTTGTACCGTCCACGAGGGTCCTAAAGACGAGCACACTCCATTTCAAAAGTCAGCGGTGGACTGGCAGTCAAATTAACGGGAAGCGTTGGCCGCTGAGCGGGGACGGGCTGGGCGAGGCAAGCGCACGGCGGTTATTTACTTACCTTTCAGAAAGCTCAAAAATAAGTGTTTTAACAAATTGACACGGACGCGACGGCCACTGAGCCATTTCCTCCTTCTAATGAGGGTCTGGTGCTCACGCGACGTTGATATTGATGTCGTGGCTGTAACTGAAATTCAAAACCTGCTCAGTGGGTGAACGCTGTGTTGTTGTGGTCGTTTTAATGATAAACAAAAAGGTCTGCTATCGCCGGGCAAAGATCTTCCCGTTGGCTGGAGATCAATCGCATACTTTAATGTTAGGGCATCGTGAATACGGCATAAAATACACACTAAACTGCGAAAAATATTCAATCTAGGCAAGAACCAAACTGTGTTGCATACTAGCAAAAGCGTGTGTGTCCACACAGGTATAACTATTTAATACAATAGGGACATGAAACCGTCCGACAACAGATTAAATGGTTTACTTTGAGTGTGCATGCTGCCTTCCTGCAATACGGGGAAGTAAACTTGTTTTGAACCATCTACAAAAAAAAGGACAACAGGTTTAGGAGTGCAAATTGATAAGTACAAAAGAGGCAACGTCCTCCACATTAAGCTTATAGGTTGTGGAATAGCGACTCGTCTCCGACACATGCGTGAACCCAAAGTGTCTTTTCTCTGTCTGTCTTCATGGCCACAGAGCAAAGCCCAGCTTAATATGTTACTGACAGCTACTAGTTGTTACGCGGCATCCGAACACCGTGTGGCTTTCACACGAGGTCTTAGCAGTGAAACAGAGTGTTCGAGAGGGCAAAGGTCACCTAAACCTTTCAGTTGTTCGCATCAAAAACATACTGTACTTTTAAATCCGCACATTGCTAAAATGTATTTTAAACATTTCACACTTCATCAAACAAATGAAGTAGCGTTGAGTTGCTTTTCGTTCTTTTTTTTATTCCTAGTAATGTATATATGGAGTGAAATATTTTTCTACATTTAATGTAGGTTTGTATGAAGTTAGCTTAATATAATAGAAATGGAATTACATAACACATGCATTGTGTTATCGCAAAGATCAGGCAAGAAAAAAACAACATTTTATGTTGTTGTTTATCGCTTTGTGAAGAATCAGAAGACGGCCGACTCGCTTAAATCAAACACCATTTTATTTAAATTGCTCAAATTCTTTTTAATGGCAATTTTCTAAAAACTGCAAAATACAAATTTTAGCTGCGGTTAATATTCATCTTGTTAAAATTACAACTCACAAGATCAAATCGAACTTATCGAAACATTATCTTTTTATTGCATTTGAAAATATTTTTTCAATTCATCGCGTCTCTTATTCATTGCCTTATGTTTTAAATTAAACTTGGATGAATTTTGCAAAGGAATTATAAATAAAAAGCAGGAACTGCATCGCACACAACATTTTAAAAGCAAAAGATTTTGCGTTATGCAGTTTATATTATCTTGCAGTGGTGCATATTTCTGAGACTAAATTAATTACCGTATCGACGTTTTGTTTATGTTTTTAACCAAGTCCATATTCAGTTGTATTGAATGTTCCCTCTAAATGAAATAAAAATGAAAAGAGGAACATTTTATGTTGAAATCAAAATACTCATCCAAAATAAAATCTGAATCGCGCTGCCGTTGATAAAAAGAAAACATTTAAGTCACAAAAAACGCAACTCAACGCCAGCATTTCTCACACGCTCGCTCGGTATTCTTTTAAAATCTGTTCCACCCAAATGTCTCCGCGCCGTTTCCCAACCAGAATAACGCTGCGAGCTCAGACTTCCTTCTTTCCCCACCAGCTACACCATGGTTCATCTCTCCTGCAGCTGCCTCAACCTAAAATGGACGCCGCTGGCTTCGAGCTAGCAGCGGCTAGCAGCGGCTACGGGGTCACAGCTGTGCAGTTGTGCTCTTTAGGAGGGAAGGGGCAAACGGATCCACGTGTTGGCAGGCTGCCAGCAGTCGCCTTGAAAACCCAGCGAAGGCCTCGGTATGAAACATGGCGGACCGACGTGGAGGGGTCGGCCGCGTCATTGCGCCGCCGAGGCCGCGGAGGCAAACAACCCGCCGCTTCGCAGCAGACAACAGGCAGCTGCTTTTTGGAACGAGCTCAGATTTTCCACGTGCACAGAAATAACCAGAGAAGTCTTTTCATTATAGCTCAGGTGGCAACGGAGCCCGGATGAAAGCCTGTTTTTCTCCAGACATCACCGTGACGCGAGACCTCGTGACCGCGCGGTGGGAGGAGGCGGCGAGCCAATGGGAACGCCGGGTGAGGACTCAGAGGCCGTCGGGCGTTGTTTTTTTTTTTTTTTTGCTTTTTTTCCAGCTAAGCCTCGAGTGAAAGTTACGAGATCCATATCCATGATTATGTTATGAAGAGATCAGAAATCAGCGTTAATAAAATACGATCGCCGCCGACTGGTGAATGACAGCACTGGATTTGATTAACCATTTCTCATCATCGCATCATGGAGGCTTGGCTTTGCGAGCCGGCGCTCAACCTTCTTTGAATACTGGTCTGTGCGGCCAACCGATATTTCCCTCAGGCGATCCCATTCACTCACTGCAGCACCTTAAAGCATTCCTGGAATAGCCCAAAAAGTGCTTTAATGAACAGGTCAACTCAGATCTTACCATTTGGGCGGAAACACGGCGGCGTTGAAGACGTGAAGGCGTGACAGGCTGCAGGAAAACACGGAATCTCCTGTGGAAACAAGAAAAAAAACAATGTCAATCAACTGTGCGGCTTAGACACACGTTAGGGACAGGAAAGATCAAATGAATAAAAAGACGAACATTGAATTAAAAAGCTTTATCATTTTTGTTTTGTGGATCAGGCTTGTAACTCATTCAAGCTAAAATTGCAGTAAGAAAGTTTCAAGTACAATGTTGCAAGAATGAATGAAGCGATTTGAAAAAGAACAGAATCATTCACTTGCCGTAAAAAAAAAAAAAAGTTTGAGTCGAGTTGATACATTTACCTTAAATTAGATTTCTAATAAAGACAATATAAAGTGATGAAGGAACTGATTTGTTTAAACTTTATTTAATAACCGATGCGACCTGCAACGTGAAATCAACTCTATGCACGGTTGCAAAACAACAGCAAGAACGACCACATGAAGGTTTCTATCGTCTTGAGACTTTCTCACCTCGCTCAGAGGAATCCCAATCACTCTACATCACTCAGGCCTGGGACCGGCCTGCAAAGACAGTGCATGCTTCAGCTGTACTCTTCCCTGAAAACAAAATCAACAAGCATTCTGAAACCATTAAAGGAATACGACAAGACGAGCCCGAAGGAGGTGTTCGACAGCGGACGGGAATGCACTAAGTAGACGTTAATGAAGAGATCCGTCCGGGCTGGTCACTGATATGGCAAACAGATAAACATCAAAGAGTCAGTGAGGGAAAGTAACTCGTAATGTCACGGTGAGGCCAGGAGCACTTTCACAAGCCAAAGTTAATACGGTCCGTAACACTCCCTCGCCGAGTAAGTGGGCCGTGAGCTTAAAGTGTTTTTAAAACACTTCACTACGTGTCTTACTGAAGCTGCAAACGTGTGTATAAAAAGGTGAAGTGGTTTGCGGTCTTTAAAAATGAACCTTCCGTGAGCATAAGATGCATATTCGCATTTTGCACACAGTTTTTCACGATAATAATTATCTTTAAGATACGTTTCACAGGCTTTAATTATGGCATAAAGGAATAAAGCCAGAGGTGATAATAACGACAATAATGGAACATATTATTACAATAAACTTTCCTTTCTAACTTCAGAAAAATACAATATAGATTCAGTGACTGCCAATAACTAGCGAAATAAAAAAGAGAATATGATATACTAAATATGTACATATATTAGTTACTAATTTCATTATCACCCATATGTATTGCACATTGTATTACATGGTACTTGTGTTTAGGCTGTCGCCTCCAAAGTCACATGAATAAATGCTGTAATTATGCGCAATAGATTTTTTTATTTATCGTTATAATCTTAGAGATATGCGCTCCAGGTGTAAGAATAAGGCACAGAATACAACTGTTAAAAACAGAAGCCAGGGCGACCTTGAGGGTTGCTCAACACATTCTGAGAGACGCGCCGAGAATGATGAATCAGACAAAATGGCTACCAAGGTTCCCAATAACAGACAGGACACGCGGTGGTAGAGAAACAAGGCAGAAATAAACCTCCATCAAGTCAGGAATCACATAATAACATTTACAGTCACTGGGGAGGCGTTGAGAAAGGATGGAAACCGTTGCTCCCATAATCATCCAACCGAGTAAACACAAAAAATACATCTAAGTCACAAAAACCTTCAAATCCGTCGACATTAAATGACCCGTCATGTGCTTAGTGAATCGGCTCTTTCACTAAAGTAGAAGGTTTCCCCCGTGTTATTTGGTTTCGCTTACATCGATTCATATACGTCATGGAGAGCGACAACGCCACAGTAGCCATCTTAACCCAAAAAGCGCGAGACACTGGGGGGAGGGCCCTCCGAGTCATATGACCGCTAAGGCTGCTGAGAACTGCAGTGACGGAGCAAAAGCGTCTAGACAGGTGTGAGACAGCAGCAGATCAAGCACACACATTTACTCTTCCACGAGTATCTTCGCCCCCCTTTTCATTTCTGCACAATGAAATACGAAAGCAGGAGGATCAGGGTGGGAAAATGTCCAACTACTGTCCTCACGAGTGGGGACAAGCATCGTTTTAACTGCATACTGGTTAACATGCCAGGCTCAAGCACAAAGACTACACAAAATCAATGCACAAAAAGTGCAGAATTTTCTATTTAAAGCGAAAACGCAGCCAGGGTTAAAATAAATATTTCTGTACTTTAGTATGAAACACTGCAGACAAAGTTAGTCCATAAAAAGTGTGTTTCATTGTATCGTAAAGCTGCTTGTGGGAAGTTCATCATCATGCTGAAAGCATTTAATTCAAAGAAATGTTGTTGCATGAGGTGTAATGACCACAAAATAATAAACCCCAATGGTCTAATAATCTATGCAATAATCAAGCAACACCAGTTTAACCTTTCAAACCCCGTCTGAACCCACAGTATGCACAGAAACCGACCTTTCTGACCCGAGCAGGCTGCCTTCTGGGTGATGCACTCCTCCTGAACTCCACACTGCTGATCTCCTGCAGAGCATAAACAAGAGCCAGAAAAGAGGGAAACATTTCATCAAGGGATCCATATTTCCTCGGTTTAGACTCATTAAGGTGCTGTAGTTTGAAGTGTTTAAAAATAATAATAATAATAATAAATATATATATATATATATATATATATATATATATTTTTTTTTTAAAAGAGTACACAGGAGACAGGTGCGTCCCGCCCCTCCCCTTCCTCCCTCCTCCCCCTCAGGTGCCGGTTGAGTAACAGGTAGCGTGGCGCACGTGGGGTTAATCAACAACCTCACGTCAGCAAAGGTGCGTCACCTGCGCATCCTCGTGGCCCGGTGCGAATGAGGTCAAGTCTTCCAAAACAACACAAAAAAAAGCTCAAGAATCAAGAAAAAAAAGGGACGTCACGCGCTTTGTTGTGAACCCGAAGTCTGTAACGTTAGATAATCTGGGAGAAGTGTCATTTATATTTTAAGCTAGCAGACCGGATTTTCCAACTAAAACCCCACAGAAAACGTTCGCGGATGAACAGGGAGGTTTGACGCTGCAGCACCGAGTGCTCCTCGGGCAACTTGCGCTGCTTGACCTACCTGTGCGTGGAGAGCTGTCTGCTGGCAGGCTGCAGAAGAATAAACTTTCACAGCCTTTATCTGTAAAATATATTTTGGGGCTCAGCCTGGCGGCTCGTGGACGGAGGCGTAATATGAGGAGGCGAACGCATAAAATACATCCCATTTTCCAGCAAGGCGGGTTCCTCGTGAATTTGCAAACGGATGTTAAAAACTCCATCTCCAATTTGATCAAATTCAGACAGACTCCAGACAGTCTCCCAGCGGGTACGTGCCTGGTCGCCTCGCGCGTGCACGCGCCGAGTGGCGCGGGAAGCGGCGAGAACGGATCCTGGAGCGACGGCGCGGCAGGCCAATGGTGAAGAGGAGTCGAATCTGGTAGCCAATCCCGGTGGCTGATGCGTATAAGCCCCGCCCCTTTCCTCCTCCTCGCCAGTCTGTTGACACTGCACTGAATAAAACAACAGTTAAGCAGTTCATTGCATTGAGATGTGGGTCACTGACTGCGGCCTGTACAACCGTTGCAGGTGCATGGTTTCATTCATTCAAGCGGTATTATTACCCTGGATTTGTACATCAATCATATAATTAATTGTCAATCTCATAGTTTTAATGCATTTAACAAAAATACTCATAATCTGCCCTTGTCATATTCTTATATATATATATATATATATATATATATATATATATATATATATATATATGCACCATTTTACATTGCATATCAAAGTATATGAATATGATCTCAGGTTGTAAAGTAACAACACATATTTTTATTGGGTTTGACTCACCCAGACCCACCAGTTAAAATTGTGTATTGACATATATGCAGCAGCCATTGTGTCTGCATATGACAAACGACCACACGTGGCTGTGTGGAATTAAAACAATGGTCCTGCCATTTATGTAGGCCAGATAATGGAAAGGTAGACAGACGGATGGATGGTAGATAAAGAAGAGGTTGATTGCTCAATAGACACATTGATAGATAGATAGTTTGAAAAATATGGGATTCCAACCCTGGTCCTCTATGCGTCATTGAAACAGACTAAACCGCGGCCAATATGAAATAATTAGTGTGTAAACCTGATCATTCAGGGGTATGGTCATTTTACACATTCTTTTAACCTCCTCTCATTAGAAAAACTGCCCCAACTTGATGATAATGAGGATGATGATGATGGTCAATAGACAATATACAATGAATCAAAAAAAATGAAGTGATTCAATCTTTCATTACAAAAGAATCTATTGCAGGACTACATGACCCACAGCTCAGCGCCACTTTCTCAGGACAGATGCTGACCCTCATGAATTGACAGCAAAAAGCTTATTGTTAAACACAAAACAACTTCCAAGTTGCCATTTGAATTAAATGTAAAGGCGTACAGACACGTTTGTTGTAAAGAACTTCTGTCCTACGGATGGAAAATAACAAGTCTTGTCTCCTTCGGCTTTGCACCCTTTAATTTGCTTTGTTATGGAAAACCGCTGGATTTGGATAGGGCACAGAATCATTGAGGTCACCATAATGGAGTGTGACAGCTCCTCTTTTCACAACTATTTGGAACTAAAATAAAAATTCCTGGGAAAGTGAATCCAGGGAGCATAGATATCTGATACAGTTTTGGAAACAGCTGTTCAGAGTAGATTTTTAATGGAGTTTGGAGTACATATTGATATGCAATGCACTTCCATCAACTCACGGAGAAAAACTCTTGTTTTAACTTGTACAGGATAAATATTGTCCTATTGCCTTGTATATGCACATGACTAAGAGGAACGATTGGGATCTGTGGATAAATCACATTTCTGTTGCATTTTTACAAAAGGAAAAATATTTGCCAGCTCAACATCTTTTCTGTACAAACCCCACAGCGCTTTAAAATTCACACACTGTCCTTCCCTAGGAAAAAACCCTTTACGCTTCCTCAAATTAAAAATCTCATGGCTGATCCCCTCCATCGCCCTGGCTTTCAGATATTGACCTTGTGGTGCTACAAAATAGCTTCTTCCTCACTGCGGGACCCCATAATGAGCCAATACAATGAGGCTACAGTTCACTGCTCACCTCTCTTTGGTGTCTCTCGGGGTCTTTGTTGACGTTTGTCAGCCCGGGAGGAATTTGGGGGTTGGAATTCTGCTGTAGTCTGGCTCTAGACTCCAACAACAACAGATGCAGCCTTAAGCACAAAAGCAGAAAAAAACTTAGTCAGCGATTTACATTTTTTAAAAGAGAAAAAAGAAATAAGCCCAGACAAGGATAGACATCTAAGGAAGGACTTGAATTGTGAAAGAAACTGCCAAATTGACTCAGGTCAATCGGTTGTGGTATCCTCCCAAAATGTACAAAACAGGTTCCCCCTACCGACCTCTATGTCTCTTCAGAGCTCAATTAACTAACTAAATAATTAATAATTAAATAAAGGACTAATGTACTGTAAAGTAAAATCATTACTTGAAAACAGTGTTGCTACATTGGGAAACTGTGGAGAACTGCAGGGTGTCTTCTGTCACTAAATGACAACACTGCCTTCGGGACAAACAGCGTGAAGCACAAGGCCATAACGAGTTGTGCGACTTTCACACCTAACGGAAGATTTTACTATGGTTACCTTGGTGATCTTGTTAGAGTCTTAGTCGTGATCTGATTTAACTTCATTCAGAAAAGTTGAATGATTCATCCTCTTTTACAAGTCAGTATGATTTATCTTCTGTTATTGAGTCGAAAGTTAATTATTCTCAGATATCAGTCTGTGTGGTTTTTAATGTTTGTAAGTGAATAATGTTACGTGTGAAGTTCTTTCATTTATCAGTTTACAATCATCTGTGCCTTTATATTCTCTGAATGCCAAGAATGTGAAAGAGATTTGCTTTATTTCCCCCTTTATTTTACTCTAGCCTGATCATTGTCAGAATTTGACAACAGTTACAACACCTAGAGAAACAAACGTCCGAGATGCTCCAGCAATGAAAAACCTTTAAACGAGGATCACCAACTGATCGTGTCTTAAAGAACAAGACGGGATTGTACTTTGTTCATTCCAAGACCAGTGTTACTCATCTCCGAAGGTGTTTTCCTGGTGTCCTTAAGATAAAAGAGTTATTCCCCTGGAAAAGGCTGAAAATAATTAATGTGGTTGTATAAAGTTTAACAGCCACGTTAAGTACTCCAAATGGTTATAGTTTCAGTGTACAGTATAGGCAAACATATTAGAGGTGACATGGCCTCTGAAGCGACCTTTCACACCTGAGCAAACTTACTAACTTGGGGTTCCTCCTCCAGTTATGGGCCTTTAAATAGGACCATCCTGTAGTTCGTCCAAATTTCTATTGCGGTCTGCCTGTTGGCTGACATAAAATTAATGATATAACGGCAGCTAGTGTGCTACGCTACGCTGAACGTCTACATCCCAAAGCAGGTGTGTAGATTATGTAGATTTTGGAATCTGCAGTGATGAACATAGGGCTGTGGTGTTGTTTTCCTTGTGTTTATGCTGAAATGTTTCTTGCTGTTGTTGCAAAAGAACAATTCATCCTTGCTTGAGTGCAAAGATAAATTTGACTGTTTTGTATAAGAACTTTCTAGCGCCAAGGCCGTTTGTTGTGGTTGTTATTCCTAGCAGTCACCTATCAAATGTCTGTGACATTGGCGCTAACCCATGCACTACGAACATCTGTACAAAAACAGACTGTTTGCATTCTGTGTGATGATTGAACCTTCTCTGCACGGATATTAAATACTCAAAAGACAACTTCTACTTTTCAATATTCTTTGTTATAGTATGTTATATCATGTTGATTGGCCCCTCCACACAAATCTACACAAAATCTGCGCAGAAATGGCATTGCAGCAACAATTTACAGTATTTCTAATCTATGAGCCCTGACCAACTCAGTCCTGCATGATGATCACCCCGATCTAATACTACAGAGCTGACTGAAGAACTATCCAGAGAACGAAGTGTGTTATTTATTAATGCATTGTATGTCTTTGCCTTTAAATGCTTTTTCTGTATGTCTAGAAATAACCAACACTTTTTACCCTCCGCTGTGCAGGAAACCATCAACACCCTAATTCAACAACACACGCATTTTCCACAACAAACACTTGTAACGGAATGCATGCAGTGATTGAAGGAAGATCTACGAAAGATCTCCTTGCAGCGAGTTCGTTTACCGGGGCCTGACGAGCGGCTCGACTTTGGCCAGCAAACCGATCGGCGATCTGGTGTTTCCCACCCACAATGCATCACCGCGCCAAACACGGTGCGGCCATGTTTGTGCTGTTCTGATCGTGGACGGATGCCTCTGCCGCATAGAATCTGTTACCTTGGCTCGTCTCGCGTCTTGTAACCGTCCAAACGGAGGGATACTTCTGATTAAATGCGCCCTCGAGTGTTGTAGTCGAGCTCTAAGCGGGACGCGCCTTGCACCATGTCAGCCAACGCGCAGAGTGAGTACTTGTCAACAATGCTATATTAGCAATGCAGCTAGGCTAGTGACCATGGCTAACGAAAGCGAATGTCAACAGGGTTTAAACACCCGTGGGTTGGCGGTAGGTCCCATACTGTACCACCAACATGTATTAGGTCTATAGCGTTAGTTGAAGTAGCGTTAATTTGAACGTTCTTTTGGTAACGTGACGTTATATTGCCATACCTTAAAGCGAACGATACGTTTGTCATATGGGGAAGCTAACGCTAGCATCAATTTGTTGGCCAATACTTCACATTAGCTTGACGTAAAGCTTGTCAATATCTGAGTTTAACTTTACGTTTTTTCATCGAGTCATATTACTGGAGTTAAGAAGATTGAATTACACCCAAGTCACAGGGTAACGTTGTTTTTTATTTTGTGTCCGGTTTTGTCATAAAAACAGTTGCGTTTGCTAGTTTAGCAATTTAGCTAACAGCAGGCTAGTACTAAACGCTGGTGGAACACACGCTTCATACTTGAATGATTGATTGAGAGTAGTTTGGGCGTTCGCCTGGTCATGATACGGTTACTCTTGACGTGTCACATTGGATGAAAATCATTTTTTATCAGAGGGGTTATGTACCCATAACCTCAGACGTTTCGGGTTCAAATACAAGCTAACATTGGTCGCTGCAGCATTATTGGGGGGTGGGGGGGTGAGAGGATCCGTCTATGACGCAGTTTATCCTGCGGTTTGATTCACTTGTCGTTTTTGATTAGCATCCGGCTGCAGGAGCTATCAGAAGATATATAATATGTCGGTTTGCGCTACGACCTAACGTAAATTAGGTGACGTGGGGGGCTCGAAAACATGCACCAGGCCGCTGAACGCTGTTGCAGGTGGATGCATCGCCCAGCAGTTTTTGTAATGGGATCGCTCCGTCTGCTTGTTACGTCTGAGTGGGAATTGCGTAACCCAAGTGCGTTTGAATACGTTTAGTTAAGTTTGAACTGCTAATGTTATTTACCACCAGACTATGCTATTGTGGCCAAAATATATGAGTACTTAATAATACAATGCGCATCATTTTCCGACTGTAATATGCAACACAGCTGATATTTTAACATTTTTCCGGAACAAACCAAGCATATTTTTGTAGGAGGGATTTTTATAATTAAATTGGGCGTTTAACCGTGCTATTGGATAAACAGTGAAGATAAGTATTAGACATTTTAAAAAGTCAATATCTGATTCAACCAAAATACCTGGCTATTTCAGATGCACACGAGCCCGCAACCTCCAGTGGTGAGGAATGAAGCCAAATACATAAGTGTTAAAAGCCGCAGTTCTTCCAATGTCTCCATGAGGCTGACTCCAAAAGAGAGTTAATCTAATGTTAAGGTCTTCATTGCAGAAATGAACAGCCTGGAACAAAACATGTTCTTAAACACTTAAGTTTAGTTTAATTGAGGGTGTGGTGGCTTTGAGTGACAGATTTTGTGCCAGCATGACTCCATTATTACCCATGATCCACCTCTTTTCCCATTTTTGGAGTTGGGCTACGCTGTCACTTCCAAGATGGTGACAGCTAATGCCTCACTTTGACCCCCCCCTCTCCCACGGCTCTTCATAAAACCTCTGGGTAACGTCACAGAGAATATGTCCACATTTGAACCATCCTTACCTCAATGCACGCATCATCGTGGCCCCTCTCTTGGAAACGGGGAACTGGGTACTTCCCGTTTCACTCAGTAACATTATGGATTCAGTGTGTTTGTGTTGAGTCACGTTTGCAGCTGGGCAGCTTAAGCTCAACTGACAAGAGGTAAACGTTGCGTTACTGTGATGGTAGTGGGTCGGGTTATAACGGAGTAGTTTCACTAGCTGAGTAAAAGTACAAGAGCATAGTACACTGAACGAGTGCATCCCTAAGTGCAAATGTTATTGTTCCATTTATTTATCCAATCCTTTCAATAATTTGTTCACCCCAAGTTTATGGGACACATGGGGTGAACTTCTGGCGAACTCTGGAGTGTGGCAGGTGCTGTGATAGTATTCTTATTAGCAATTAGGTCGATGACTTTATAGTCTTACTTGTTCCGCAACATTACAAACACTTAAAAACCTATACAACTAAATTCTAACACCAGAAACATTTGTTTCATGTACGTACAATTAAAAAAAATCCCTTTCTATATGGATTTGGAATCATGCGATGGATAAGTCTACCATTCTCTACTGTATGTCATGCTGTTGGTATACATGGCATTTGTTTACTCGCTGCCCAAGTTGATTCAGCTTGGCAAAGTAGGCAAGTTAATTTGAATCAACAACTCTGCTGATAGTCTCTGTCCATTTCGTTTTGTGCTTTCGTTTTGTCCTCTGGTAGGACATACTAATATTAACCTGCAAGGACGGTAATATTATTAGAGTCCATTGCTCTGTAAACAAACCGCTTCTCTTTTGCAGATTTTGGCTTTGAAGAATATGACAAACCCGGTGCTGAGCGCTCACGCAGGAGGAGAGGGGAAGATGACGATCTAGAGAGGTGAATCATCTCATGTTCCAATTTCTCTACACAACCAGTGCTGTAATGTCAATTAAGGAATTCTTTTACATCACAAATGAATATACATTTTCAAAGACCTGTTTTTAAAAGAAAATTCAATTGTATTTTCAACTCAACAATTATAATTGCCCTGTTACAGAATACCATTATTTGTAAATATATTACGCTCTGCACTATCATCTACCTGTTCTTTAATGATGTTTCTCTTTCAACAGTGATTTGGAAGAGGATTTGTTGGAGGCAGATTGGCTTACAGTTAAAAAGGTAAGAAAATTGCAAACTCTCACTGTTTTGTGTACTTTCATTTAATGCTGGTTGCCAATAAAACACTTGGCTTCTCAGTAGGGTTTCTCTCTTACAAGCAGGAAACGGAAAATAACATCAAATACATTGGCTGTCGGTGCCGGTAGAACATTTCGAAACTAGTAGTGTGTAACAGTAACAGTTGACTTGGAGCAGGTGGCTCCTCCACAGGGGAAGGTGTTGATGTGAACCAGGAGGAAGTACGGTGGACAAAAAAGAACTGTGTTGACCTGCCCAGATTGCAATCACCACATGGGAATAGAGCATCCTCTGGGGTTGGAGGTGGTCCCCTGCCCCCACGCCTCACACATGAACAAACACACATGACTACCGTTGTAACGTACGCCGTAATGTTCCTTTATGTTTATCTCAGAATCCTTCAGAAGTGTCGGATGAGGAGCTGAATGATGACCTTCTACAAAGTGATGAGGAAGATGTAAATATGAGGTACGCTAATGACAAAAGTCTCATGTGTTGATGCTTTTTTTGTTATTGGTAATAAAGCTGACAAATACAAGAACCACAATGTGCACATTTCACCTTAATTCTTTATTGCTGTTTGCTGTAAAGTACCAATATTTGTTTGTTTGCAGTGGTCAGGATATTAGCCTCAATGCCACATACCACTTGGGCGCAGCCTTTGGCCAGCAGGACAACTTGCAGGAAGCAGAATACACAGATGACGCTGTGAACCTGGGTGCAGAGGGCTGTGAAGAGGGGGATGTAGAGGCGGAGGGGTACCAGCATGTGGGGGAAGAAGAGTACACACACGAATACAGCCATGGCGACAACACCGAGATGCCCGACGACCAAATGGATTACACCGGAGAGCCGGCTGAGGGGGACGAGGGCTACCAGGATGAAGTGTTAGACATCCAAATCAATGAGACCTTGGATGGTGAATTTCAAGTGAGTTCTCACATTTGCTTACTTAGGTGTATGTGCGCGCACAAACACACGCAGGCACACACACTCATTCACATACCATGCCCTCGTGTGTCTGTCCCACTCTTTTGTTCCCAAGAGATGATATCAGTTTTCTTGTCTCGGTAAAGGGGGGACAGTCAGGATTGAAAATCTATTCAGGAGAAGGAGATGTTGGCTGGCGTTTTTGGGCAGGAGAGGATTAGATTCATTATCCCTTCCTGCCAGTTAATTTCTCCATCTTGCTGACAAAGTTTGTGTTGACAGCTTGTTTGGCATGAGGTAATGCGCTGCTGTCGCCTCCAAATCCGCGTGCCATTGTGACCTTGGGCCTGGTATCTTTGAGGGAGTAAGAAGCTGCTTTGTGTTGGAGATGTGCTGCCAATCGGCGGAGGTTAATGTGGAGGGCTTTTATCTCCGCCTTTAGACTGGATCTGATAAAGTCTCATGCAGGTGAAAAGATTATTGACCTTCCCGAGGACACCCCATACGGTTTTCTAATGATTGATGCGATTTTCCCTTTCATTCGTTTCCCTTCCCTCTTAGCCAGAACTAAGAGGATCAAAGATAAGACCAGATCCATGTGCAAATGTCTCTTATGGTCCATTTACCGAGGTGTGATGGTGTTTGGCACCTGACAGAGATACAGCGGCCTACTTCCTTTTTTATAACAAAGATAAGATATTGACCTTCTTTCTGACGGTGTGCGGGACAAGTGGATGCTTTTTTTGGGGGGGGGGGGGATTTGGTGAAATATCTGCAGGTGTAAATTCGTGTTGTGCGTAATATCTGTTTACAAGGTCACTAAACGGCGCAGCCTTGACATTTTGCTCGCCGTGGTATTCAGTTCGAACTGTGTGGAACAGTTTAAAGGATTAAACGCTTGTGTTCCCTTGAGGCATCCCGTCCATTTGTCTGGTGCGCTGAGGGTGTTTTTTTTTTTTTCTTTCTTTTTTGCATTATTATGTGCTGCTGTTTGGCAGGTTAATGGAGCGCAACACCAAACACCAAGTGTGACCTACAGTCTGACCTCATTTACCTATTTGTTAAAGGGGTGTTCTGCAGATATCATCTTTGAATTACTAGCAACTCCCATACCAGTATGTCTGATAAGTATGATGTTAATTTGCAGGAATGACTGTGTATTCATGATTATATGAAATGATTTTATCATAAGGTGGACTAAAATGTACTCATGGAAGAGTAAAGAAATGATTTGCCATCTCCCAGAATGTTTGTCTGTTGGATGTTTTCTGCATCGATTCCTGACGTTATTGTGCGGCCGATAACAGCGATTTGCAAGGAGTCAGTCAATGATATTTTCACCATCATTGAACTGGGAAGGAGTGCTTTTATCCGTGCCTGCATTTCTGTATATCATGTCAAACATTTACATCTCATTGAATTTCAAATGCTGCCAGGAATAGTAATGAAGCCCTGCTCCCACTGTTATGGTAATTTGGGCTGGGAGGGGGTTTACATGGTGTCTCCCCAAAATCCTCTCCATAACATTTGGTCTGCCTTGATGCTATATAGGATTTTGTTGGGTTTCTTTGGGAAATGGTAAAATATGTATCTGCAGTCACAAGTATGTTATTGTTAAGCAGTTATTTTAGTAGTTAAAATTAAATTATACATTAATGTCATTGTTTCATTAAAAAGCTGTCAGTTGAACTACAACTCAATGAAGATGTCCATTATGCATGAATGGTCGACCTCTCTCTATATAATATATATATATATATAATATATATATATAATTACATATTACTGAGCCTTATTGAAGCGTTGTTGCTACTTTACCTAATCAATACGTATTATCTTTGTTGTCTTTTAAAGGATGATGAATATCAAACCTATGATGAGCGTCTGGGTGAACGTGGAGTCCAACGGGAGGGGATCCCAGAGGAGCGGGTGGAGGGAGGTGGAGCAGAGCAGCAGCAGCAGCATGAAGAGGAGGAGGAGGAAGAGGAGGAAGACGCAGCCGAAAGCTCTCGGGTCTTTGACACAGAGGAGGTATGCTGCCACCCTCCAGATAACCACTTCAACTTTTTTTATTGCTATTAATCTTTTTATTAAAGCCCAGCAAAATGCGGTGCAGAAATTTAACCGGTTAATTTCTTTTCATCATAGAATAAGAATATAATGGTCTTTTAGTGTTATTGTTCATTTCAGGCGGTGCAGTTTTGCGCATGCAGTGAATTTAATCTAGTTTCAAAGACTGATAATAATCTGTGCTGATTGTTCACAATTATATTAATGAAATCTTATTAAAAGAAATGCCATCAATGATTAAACTGCTGTCTCAATGTTGTCAATCGCTTAGTTTACACAAAGTCAGTGACCATTTCCTTCAAAGATATGGTTTTGTCTTACTCAGTCCCAAAATATAAGGATATTTAAATTTGATAGTAAGCAAAGAAAGACTGCGTTTTAAGAGCTTGAACCAGATAATCTTTAGTTGAAAAAGGTACTGCAACTATTTTTAAATCTCAAAATTGGGGCATATTTCAATTCTTTTGATCATCTAATTTCTAATTGGCTAATTGTTTTTCGCTTCAGAGCAGATTTTGTGATGCACTAAAACTAAATAACCGTACGTTATTTTATTAACACAACGGCATGTTGCTCTCTGTTGCGCACGGCGGGTTTCGTAAATTGTGTCGGCGTCCCTCCATCTTCCAAAATTGTGACTTTAGTTTTTGTTAACCTCTGAAAAAAATCCCCAGGTCGAAAATGAAGCCATGCTTGAAGATGAAACAAAGGAGGAATCGGATGAGGAGGACGAGGAAGATGAAGGGTCTGGTCGCATACGGTTTAAATCTGAGAGAAAGGACGGCGCTGTTGTGCGGTTGGCCGATGCAGGCAGCAACAGGAGGAGTATCCCTGAAACGTTAGGTACAAACGATCTCTACTGGGCGTCCTGTGTTCTCTGTGCAGTAACAACCAAAGTTATGCTAAATCTTTGCTTCACACAGACCTCTGTATTTATCGCAAGTACTTTTTTTGTCCCCGTTCCGCTGTCCATCAGAACTGTCAGAGAAGGCGAAGCAGGACTTGATGCAGTTTGAGGAACAAGAACGGCAGAAGAGACAAAACCGGTACGGAGGCCGAGGCATGCGGGGAGGCATGCGGGGAGGCCGAGGAAGAGGAGGCTTCCCACCTTTTGGAATGGTCGACTTTAGAGGAGGAAACCGAGGAAGAATGATTGACCACAGGCTGATGGGAAACATGGGCATGCAGGTAAGGCATTGTGCACTCACCTGCCTAAACCCTCTTAAAGGGACAGTCGTCCCGCCAAAGTCCAGACGGCCTGCTCTCCAGTATCTATGTTGATATATAGATCATTCATTAAGACGCTATTATACAAAATTACATTTGTTCTTGCCCAGGATTTGGTTTCTCAAGACGTTTATTCCCTTGATTTACATGTTTCATAAGTTCATATGAGACCATCCGAAGGTCTAGGAAAAAAAGTCATGAGACAAACATGAAACTTAAATAAAAACGACCTCAGTAATCCAGCTGAAGGTTATCGTGATGTTTAAGATACCTAATTTACATCTTTAATGTATTTTCTTTTTTTATCACTGAATTAAATTATGAATTCTACCAAGGCTACATTTTACACTGCAAAAAACGTAAAACTATAGTTCATAAATGATAAATGACCAATATAATACTGTGATAAAGGGTCGCTTCTCAAGGCTGCGGTACTTCACTCCAGCTTTATATTTGCTTATATTTTATTTAATGACAATCGGTTGTATAATTTAAAACAAAACCCTGGGAATGAATATTTAATGACAGATGGACAACATGCCAACTCCACACACATTCTGCTGACTGCTGTTAACAAGGTTGTGCTTTTTACACATTGACTTGACTAATTTGGTCCCTGACATGTTTTTTGGCATGTTTGTCTAGTAGCTCAACGATGGCTAATTGTCAAGAACCCTTGTGAAACTTCACTTGACGATACAGTTATTTCTCATTAATAAGTTGATGAGTCCTTAGTTGATATATTTTGAAGCTGGCAAACCGCTGACTTTTAGTTGTTTATCTCAGTGGATGTCCCTTTCTTACAGTGATCCCACTAAGGTTACTTTCACTCGAAGAAATTCTTAAGAACACATACTTTATCATTTGCAGAGGAGCTCAGGATTAAATTACTGCAGTATACCGTCTTCAATATTTCCTGTGAACTAACCTGTTGGCGTGTCACTGCGTGTCTGCGAGCACTGAGGTCGGAGTCTTCCCAGGAATAGATGTGTTTTGATGGGTTGTTTTGGGTTTCCCCTCCTCTTCCTTTCCCCACATCTTCCCAATTAGCAGCCGTCCCGAATGCCTCTTCCTCATCAGCAGCAACTGCACTCCCAGCAGCACCACCCTTCACGACCGAGAGGACCTCCTCCCTTCCAGGACCACGGGCGGCCGCTGGCCCAGCAGCCCCTTCAGCCCCTCATCCCCCCGCACCTGGCACACCGCTCCCCTCCGCTACGGCCCCAGATGGAGCCTCCGCCGCGAATGATGGGCTCCCCACCACCCAACTTCCCCCCCCAGCAGCAGCACCACCACCACCACCAGCAGCAGCAGCCTCCTCCACAGTCCAAAAATATCCACATTAACCCCCATTTCAGAGGGCCCACGTCATCCTCTGTACAAGGTAGGTTCAGAAATGACCCTACTTTTTTGTTCGATTAAAACCCTTTTTGTTTATCGCAGGTGTTTGACGATGAAGTTAAACCGCCACTCCGGCTTGTTAGTTGTATCATGGTTGTGCTCACAAACACAGCCAGGCGCTGCGTGAAATGAATAGAGCCAAACCTACTCCCAAGTATAATGGTAGACCTAACGTACACCTACGCCATGAGAACAAATAAATACACAGCAGATATGCTAAGCATTCTACAGAAAAAAACATTTAAGATTCATAATCTAAATCCTCAGAGTGAAAGTCTTAATGTTCATCTCATCCAAGCGTTGGCAGCCCCGGTTCGTCTGCGCTGCGTGACGCTCCGTTGAGATGCGCTGCGGCTGGCAGTTCTCCTTCCAATGTCCTGAAAGGTGTCTGGATTAGAATGTCATTTAGTTGTTCGGTTGAATGACAAGTGAATAGCTCTCTCTCAGCCAGTAATGGGTTTATCCTCCATTTCTCCATCACCATTTCATTCCCTGAGATGGGTTTATCTGGCCTGTCTGTCCAGGCCAAGATTGAAATTTTGTTAGTAAAGCATGTTAGCGTCTGTGTGTGCGTGCGTGTTCACATGTGTGTGTGTGTGTCATCGCGTGCAAGTGAAAACGGGGTTTAGGTTTTAGCTCCTGTGAAGAAAGACATCAGCTATTGCCTGTGGTTATGATTAATTGTCTGTGTTTGTATATTTGTTACTTTATTCATCTTCGTGCAGTTACATGATTCATATTGCAGCATATCTGCAATATGAAAATCCACTTAAATGAATTTAGTGTGCAACTGACAATTATTTGAATTATCAATTAACTTGCTAATTATGTTCTCAATTAATCACGGTAGATGTACGGTCAATTATCATTTTCACTCAGTTTTTCTTCCTTTTTAAAATTTGGCCAGTGACCCGCATGTATTAGATGTTTCCTTGAGCTCCCTGGTCTGTGCTGAAGTGAAGATGTGAGGATCAATTGTGATATAAATTGTAACATGTATGTCAGTGTAACAGCCTTAAGCATGAAGATGTCTCTCCTCCCATTTCTTCTATCACCAACCCTCTTTGCCTACTGCCCTTCATTTTCCATTTTTTTTTTCTTCCCCTCCTCCATCCACCCCCCCCAACCTCTCTCTCTCTCATTGCAGTGCCCTTGATGCCTCCTGCTCAGAGCCAGCCCAGACCTGCTGTGGGTCCTCAGAGGTTCCCTGTGAGTAGCAGCTGCTCCTCTCCCTCCCCTTTGCCTCCCTTTCCCCGCCTCTCCACGCGGCTAGCGTCCCCTTTTCTGTGGGGGCAATATCATTACGCCAATTAGACCGGCTGCCCCGGCCAAGTGCTGTTGAAGCGAATTGGTAAACACAGATACGAGTCTGACCGCGCAACTGGAAGTGCGTGATAGCGGCTCCAGGCGGTCGACTTCTCGAGGTCGAGGCTGCTGTGGCGGGACTTAAGTTAGCTACCCTTCATAGACGGGCCGGGGATCAGACTAGCGAGCCAGGCACATAATGGAATTGTGAAACCAGGACATACCGCCAGTTAAAATTCACTTTGCGTGGGTTTGTGTCCCAGCGGCACGGAGACCTTTTTCGAACGGTATTTGAGTTAATGAAACATGCTGGTGGCTTGACGGGGCTTACGTGGGCCTCTCGCCTCGCTGCAACATTTATTCCGAAGGCTGAATTTCACGTCAGAGAAAAAGGGGTCTTAAGTCAGGGATTTCCTGTAAGAAAAGGTCCTTTATTTCACTCGCAAAGAACCCATCCAAGGGATGACGGAAATGCCTTTAAAGTAATTACTGTATTGAGGGAAGTGGCTCGATAGCAAGTCAGCCAAAGTGCCCTAAGTTACTGCGTCCTTGTAGTTAATGATGCCCAGGCATCAGGTGGTGCTGGTACTGACTGACATCCTCCCGGAAATTGCATTTTATATGGATTTATGCAAATTAGTCATTGGAAACTAGCTGCGTCCAATTGCATTCATTTTGGATTCACAACCCTGTTGCCAAAAAAAACATCCAGGCTTTCGCCGTCCTTGTCCAAAACCACTGTTTTTATTTACCTTTTTTTCCCCAACCTTCAACATAATTATCAGGGTGCTTCTTGTTCCCTGAAGTCTGTGACTGTCCTAGATATCGATAGCGCAGTCGTCGAGGTGGGGGGGGGGCAGTTTTCGCCTCTGATCAGACCGTAGAATGTGAGGTGGGAGACAACGGGGCCGATGGAAAGCATAGCGTTGGATTCCCCAGCTGTCAATCACGTTCAGGCCGCTGTTGCCAAGGACACAATTTGAAATGCAGGTGACATACCAGCCGGCAACATTCCATTTACCAGTGGGCACCTGATTACTCATGATTATCATACATTATCATCCCATCAAATTTAATTGTTAAAAGACAGGGCAAATGGGGGGGTCATAGCCTCTAGTATTACTGCATAAAATTCTTGCGGGTGTAGACGGGTTTTGAAATATTAATCCCAGCGCCAATTAAAGGTATTAGAATATTTAATCTGTTTAGATAATGACATTCATCTTAACCACCAAATGAAGATGCCACCGAGCTAATTTCTAGTAGTTAAAACGTATTTCCATCCATATTGAGATCCTTTGTTTCCTTTAACGCGGGTTGACAAAGAATTCTTTCTGGATGGTAAATGTGAGCAGTCACAGCCCCTTAAGTCTCTGAAGAATATGCTTCAAAGCCTACAGTTTCTAGTCACACAAGCTCTAAGAGACAAAACATCTCCTTAAACTCAAATGTGCATTCTTCAATACATTCACGGACCTTTGACCCCTTCTCCATTATATATGTCCTGGTTATTCCCTCGCTGTGAGCGCGATCCCGCCATCCGCTGCGCATCGAGCAGCCAGCGGCCTGTTTATCCAGGATTAAAAGCGAGAGGATGAGCGGTGTTTTTTGAGAGGTATTAAATGGACACCAGAGTCCTCATTGTGCAAACCTGCCTGCCTGACCTTTCACAACCGTATGATTGCCCCGCCCCCCCTCATTGTGAAGCCCCTGTCTTTATAAGCCCCTTTGATTAAGTTTCTGTTAAGCAAGTTTTTTGGAACTCTGGCCTTCTAGCTTTCTAACACCTCTCCTAAACACCGCCACGCGGCAGTGGAATAAAGATGGATTAAGCCCTGATAGCATCTTAAGTAATTTACAATAGGCTTGGAGGAGTCAAGCAGCCCATTTGTGGAAGTGCCACGTGTTGAATAGCAGGTTAATTTTTCAACAGAGATGGATGTTTAAAAGAATAAAGGAGACTGTTATGAGGGGGATTCGAATTCCAAGGAGGGATTAAAGGGTTGTTATCTAGTTTTCTTCGGGAGGCAGATGGGGAGTAACGTGCATGCAACGAGCAGAAAGCTTGTCCAACGCGCAAATCGGTTAAGACAAAGGTAAAGGTACTTATCCCTTCCTGAGATGTTCGCTTCTTGTTAGAGTCTGGCTTTTGAAAGGTTTATGAAGTCCGAAGTAGCATTAAGGTGGGTTTGCACTCAAATTCCGGCTGAAGGGTTTCTTTAATATTGACATACATATTGATGTTTACAATTCAAGATTCTGCATCTTGTTAACGACCGTAGCCCTTCAGTTAGGAGCGATCCCCGTTCGGTGCAATACTCCCCAACAAATTCCCCTTTTTCATTAGTTTAATATGATTGAGATTATTGAGTTCCCAGCCTGGCCTAAAATTCATTTTTTTTTTTGCCTCTTCGCAGGGACCGGGAGACTTCCAGCAGCACATGGCCCCAAATTTTGGTCAGCCCCAGCGGCCCCCTCATCACATGGAGCCCTTCAGGAGCCAGCCACCTCAAGGACCCCAAGAGAGAGAGCCGCTCTTTATGGGAGGTGAGTCCCACTCCCGCCTCGGACGAGGGTTCCAAAGCTCTCCTGGCATATTTAATCCGATTCGACATCACCTCTGGCGGTATACCTACAGGGTACGCTGCTTGCTTTCTGGCGCTTCCCAATGAGCGGCACTCATGTTAAATGCATGTGTGTATATATACATCTGAATGAGCTTTTGAAGCCCAGTTAAACACCTATATTTCAGATTGTATTCATTAACAGTGCAGCAGTGAAACAACCGTTTGTTGTTTACACTTTCACCTTGATAGAGTTGTCTGTTTTCATTTGCCTCGCCATAAGACCGCGCGTCTGGAGAGGGAGTTGCCGACGCATTGAGATCGGCTCGCGGTGCAAACAAAACTGACATCTCTGTTGTGTTGTTGCCCGGTCTTCTTTCTGTGGGAGCAGAACGCCCAGAGTCAACACGCTTTCCGGGGCAGCACATGTTTGATCACCAGAGCCCCGGCCCGCCGATGAATAGCAGCCACAACCTCCACCACCACCACCACCCCCACCCCCACCACCCCCCGCAGCAGCAGCAGCAGCCGCCGCCGCAGCAGCAGCAGCTTCCTGGCCAGGGCCACATGGGTTTCGCCCAACCAGGACCGGGCTTCAACCAGCCCGGGCAGGGTCAGCTGGGACTCTTTTCGAGAGAACCCCCAAGACCCAACCTCCCTCCCCACCAAGGTCATCAGGGCATGGTGGGCTTGAATCAACAAGGTGGTCCCCCCAACCAGCCCAGGCCCTTCATGGGCCCCCGTCAGCCGTTTGGCCAGCAGGGGAACCTCTTCCCCCCTCCACAAGTCCAGTTTGGGATGCAGGTACGACTAAGAGTAAGTGATTTTTAAGCCAATAGCTGTCTGTCTTGTTGTGTTCGTCTGCTGTTATTTATATGTTAATGCTATCTGCATATTATGAGGTTTTCTTTGTAGCATCCTCTCTTACCTGGAGTAATTCCTGTAAAAAGATTTCACATGCTTTGTCTGCCACGAATGTATGAATTTTTGTCAGCGTTGCTCAAGATTATTAAAATTGATGTGGCAAGAGCAATGACTAGACAAGGGTAGTGTACACATGAATAAACTAGATATCGTATTCATTGTTACTGAAGCGTTAAGGAGAAATACTCTTGTCTGTTTGGAACCGTGGCCCTTCGTCAAGAGACATAGACAAGAGCGCCCTCTAGTGATTGAAGCACTATTGTTGCAAGACTGGGTAGATACTTGAGGATACTAGTTGGAGGTTAATCACTATATATGCAGGAATAGCCTGAAGCCGGAGGTATAACTATTCCTCTTTTAAAAGAAAAAGAAAAAAACTGGCTTACTGGTTTGTTTTTTATATTTCAGGGCTTAATGCACGGCCCTCCTGTCTCCCAGCTTCCGCATCACGACTCCTTGGCATCCCATCAGCCCATGCACCAGCAGCAGCAACATCACAGGCAGGAGTTGACCCATCATCAGCAGCAACATCTTAATGTCAACGAGTCTCGCCCCATGATGCACCATGGCCAGAATCCTTTCCATCAGCAGGCGCATGGCAGCCCGAGGCAGATGACTCCCCGCCTTCAGAACCCCCAACAACGCAACATGTCCAACAGGCTGAGGATGGTGAGCAATTAACATATCATCTATATTCAAACTGTTTATAGACAGGGGAATGGGGTCATTCTAATAGCTGTATACAGTCAGTGCATTTCATGGCAAAGGAAAAGTGGGTAAAACTAAATGCATTTTTTAAGACCAGATTGATTGTAAAGCCACAAGATGCTGATATTTCCTGATATTTCCCTTTTCTTCAGAACACGCCCATTTCCAAGCAAATGCAGCAGCGCAACAGCAACCTCCGGGAACTCCCCGTAGCACCCGGCAACGCAACCATGAACAGTGCCCGCCCCGCCGCCAACATTAGACCTGTTGCCAAGGCAACACAGGGGATGCGTCCCGGGCAGAACACTCAGCCGGTGCCTGACGGCGGCAGAGGAAGAGGCCAAGCTAACGCCAAGATGGAATCGCAGCTCGGAGGCGCGGGCAGGACGGTAGTTTGCAAGGAGATCCCGAGCTCGCTGTCCAGCCAAGCACCGCAGGTCAGCTAAGTAACAGAGCGGTGGAACCATGTGGTAGTGGCACAATAGATGATTGATTTCAGATTGGCGTGTATCAAGGTTGTAATTAATATCCTTTTGAAATGTTACAATAATGCTGATAATTAGTTTCTTTCCCAGTGTACTAGAAATTATACCAGTGTTGTGAGAAGGACCCCCATTAATTATAAGCCTAATAATAAGGTTGTTAACGTTAGCAGTTTCATTTCTTTTTTTACCCTGGTTTTCTCTTTGATTTGAGTGTCAGCCCAAGTGGCATGGTTCACATAAGGCCCACTGGCCCACGCCTCCCCTTCAAGGAAGTAGAGGCCGGTTGTCATATTGTCAGTTTGTGTTTTTGTGTCACAGGACCCGAAGGAGGACGAGGAGACGCGGCAGTACCGTCTCAAGATCGAGGAGCAGAAGCGTCTGAGAGAAGAGATCCTTAAGCGGAAGGAGATGCGACGGCAGATGCAGGCCGGCGTCAGAAAGAAGGAACTGCTGGACAGGCGCAACACTCCCAGCCAGGGCCCGTCTCCTTCACACATTCAACCCTCGCAACCGCAGCAGCATCAAGTACCACTACAACAACCGCAGCAGCATCAACTACAACTACAACAGCAGCAGCATCAACTACAACAGCATCAACAGTTGCCTCTGAGGACACAGCAATCATTGACTCAATCATTAAAGAATCCCAATCAAGCCACCGCCATCCCTCCCAATGGCGGCCCTCAGATCTCCGCACCACGTCCCAATGTCAAGGCCCGCCTGCAGATGGTGAAAGGCGGCGGCCAGCAGCAACCACCCCCCGGGCCCGGTCCAGACCAGCAGTGGAAGCCGCCTCCACAAAATCAGCAGCAGCAGCTGCAGCAGCGAAGGAACAGTGCCGTGCAGAACGTAATCAGGCCTGCCGCTCAGATCCAGTCCAATCAGGTCCCTCAGAAGATCATACCCGTGACTCCCTCCGCGGGACCTGGCCAGGCTCCGGCTCGGACTCCTGGACCGAAACCCGGGGCTAAGAGAACTGTGATGCAGCGGGCCAAGAGTTTCGAAGGCCAGCAGGTGCCACAAAAAGTCAGAGTGGTCAAACTCTCCGGAGCGGTGAGCAATGCCAGTTCCATTTTTCTCCAACGCCTTCGTTTGTGGTTCGCCGCGACATTTATTTGATCCTCCTGTGCCCATTTCAGCACACAGAGGAAACGACCGTTTCAAAATGAAATGCCACTGATTGCCCTCCCACTGTCTGTTTTGTAATCCAAACGATATCTAACCTATTGGTGTGACAGGGTGATGCCTCTGTCATTTTGGTAAAATTGATCCGTTAAGAGTTTCCTCTTAAGCTTTGTGAACTGGTATTTAAGACACAACGCCTTTACGCACATTTTACCTTCAGAACACAGAACGGCTGACGGCATTAAAGAGAGGTGTATGACATTTAATCTGAAGAGTTGGGGACACCTCATCGCTGCTCTTAAAGGTTGATATCCTCTTTTTAAGGGCAGAGGAGTATTTCAAAGATGGAGCGTTTGGAGACGGTAAAACGGGAATGACAGTAGCACCAACAAGTCCACAATCACCGCTGCTGGCTATTATGTAGCACTTTATAAGTTACTGCCGTGGCCTTAATTACACATTAATCTTTATTGAAAAACCACAATGGCGCGCGTGTTAAACACTCATACTTGTCACTGATGAGACACGCCGGCGTGATGGTCTTCGAAATAATCCGCTTTCCGACTCCCGGAGGATCAAGCCGCAGAGCCAAGATCGCGCGCTGGCTGCAGATGAAGATAACTGTGTGTCACTGCGTTAATGGAAACCTGCACGGAGCTATCTGATGTGCCGCATCTTGGAGGGCGGGGAAGGGGGGGGGAGAGATGAGTGGGATGAGTGGCGGAGGAGGAGAGAGGGAAGCGGCTAAGGCACGTAGCCGCAGTGAAAAGGAGATCGTCTTGATGCTTCCTCTTCCACATTGTTCTGCTGTCATCAACGGGCGCTTGACAATGTTATCTCCTGCCTTCTGTTTTCTTCTTTCCTGCTCTTCTCGGTCATCCCTCGGTTCCCTTTAATTTTTATTTATTTAACCATCAACCCATCTCTCAGGTGCGAGGGAACAAAAGAAAACCAATCCAGGTCCCTTGTAATTAATCTCTTTTGGTTGAGCGGAGAGGCAACATAATACCTGTGTAAGAAAGTTGCCACTTTTGAGGATTTGGATTTGTATGGCTTAGGCACACAGATAAGAGGCAAATTATATTTTCATCAGGGATAATAGAAAGCAGCGCAATACACAAAGGCCGGGGAGCAGCGGGGTGCGAGTGGGACGGGGTACACATCGAGCTGCTGTCGGTCCAGCGTAATGCAGCTTAGCATTTGATGGGCGCAATCAGGAGCCGTGATTTCTATAGGAGGGATTAATCCATTTACTCTCGACTGGGGACAGGGCAGAGATATCGTCTCCTTTCTTCACCCGTATTGATCTGTCACGTCTCTCCGCAGAGTCTGCAAAGAGACGACCTTCAGTTTCCCCGCCCACACACACACACACGCATGTCAACAGAGTTGAGCTGTGACTTTATTTGATAATGAGACCATCACCTTGTTGGGTTGATCTTTATTTCCCACGGCGTGCCAACGCTGGCACTTTCTACCTACATTATTATAGCTATGGACTCGCTCTTCTCCGCTACGCTATCCAGTGTTTTTGCGGTGTGAATAGTTGATAAAAAAATAAAAAATAATAATAGTGTACGTTGGCTCCGATGCTTTCTCTGTCTGTTGTAACCACTCTATAGTCACACTCATAGCACATATCTGTCACCAGTGTTTGTGCCGATCAACACCGCATAAGGACTCTGTGGCTCTGACATTCAGAGCTCAGGAGCTGGGTTTCCATTGAAATGCAGCAGATATTGCTCCAGTTAGAGCAGTTATATCGGTTGCAATAATTGGACGTCGACCACCTTGATTACCGATAACCTGTATTGAATTCACCTATTGATTGATCCTTAATGTGAATACGATTGTGACGCTTCAGATGGATAGAATCCTGCGTGAGCCGCTAAATAGTGTTTTCCGTCATTCTCACGCAGGGTGGAAACGGTACAGTGGCAGCTGGAGAGCCCCCGCAGCCACAAGGCACCAGGTCGGCGACCCCGCTCGGCCAGCCCGCGCAGAGGAAGGTCACGATGGCGGCGGGGCAGCAGCAGCAGCAGCAACAAGGACCAGCCGGTACCCCGCAGGCAGGCCGAGGGATTGGGGGTAACCCGCAGCAAAACAGGGTATGACACCGGCAACCATTTCCCCCGAAAACATGTACACGTGCACGCAGTGTATTAATAGAGCAGCCTGTCGGATAACGCCGGCACTGAAAATAAAAGAAGCCGAAACGTGTCATGTGACGTTGCCTCAGGCCGGCGTGCGATGCACCCCGGTATTCAGTCGACAGAGCAATCGAGCAGTAGGGGTAATAAGACAGGACAGTGTGCCAGGTGCAGGCGTATTGACGAGCTGAGAGCAGTGTAACACGGGGGGGGGGGCGTGGGGGGGCTACACGAGGTCCCCTGGCCTCTCCGCACGCCTGTCACCACCAGGCGGCTGTCACAGTTACCGTACACACTGACAGGCCAAGGCAGGCACCATATCGCTGGCATGGCTCCCCCTCCCTCTGCGGCTCCCCCACCCCCAACACACACACACACACACATTTCCCCTCTACCTCCTCTTATCTCTTTTTGAAGGCCGCCGTGCCCCTCCTCCCCCTTCTCCTCCTCTTCCTCTTGCAGCTGAAGAAACATACCTCTCACTCTGGAGCTGGAATGAAGACGTGCCGCGCCACATGCATCGCGCTCTGACGTTGACGCTCTATGTAGAAATATGATAAGTCAATCATGCGAAGGCTCGGCGCGTCTTGAGAGGCGCGCAAAGGAAAGCGCATGGCGGTTTTTAAATGTGCCTTTTGTGCTGCGAGACGTAGCTCCTCTTCACACGCTTCCGTGTGAGATTAAAACATCAACGTTGCCCGTGAAGGCAGGCAGAGGTTCAGTGTGTGTTTTCCACCCGCCGTCTTTTCTCTCGAACCCGTACCTAGTAGTTTTTTTTTCTTTGAACTACACCTGGGAGATCTTATCCTCAGCTACCCGTGTGCGCAGGTTGTGGTGCCGGGCCGGGGCCGAGGGAGGGGGGCTGTTCCGATTGGTCGAGGCCGCCCGATGGCCACCAGACAGCGCCAAAGAGGAGCGGCGAGCGAGCGCTGCACTGTGTCCATCGAGGGCCTCTCGTCATCCACAACTGACCTCCAACTGCAGAACCTTCTCCGGTCCATCGGCCCCATAGAGGTGGGCGACATTGTTGCACTTTCTTCCGACTTGATGTGCCTGTAAAGCATCATTTACTAGTTATTCCCTCACCAGAGGGGCAGTAATGACGTCTTGCTAGCGTGATCCCATAGCGCCCTCTGGCGGAGGGATTCGTCTCACTGCGCCGCCCCCACTCCCTCGTGCGGATGAGGGGAGCATCTCGTTGTACTCGCAACAGACCAGAGACATTTTGACTCGTCTGTGTAAATGAGTGATGTCTGAATCCCATTTAGCAGCTTTTGATTTCAGCATCCTGATTGTTCGCTGTCACACAGCCAGCGTCGTTGATCCTAGTAGAACCTGTGTGCTCTTCCCACTAACACAAGTCTGCATGCTGTGAATGAGGCTTGTTTGGGACTAACCCGTTCTGTCCATTGCAGATGTTCAAAATGATGCCGCAGCAGAGGAAAGCAGTCGCCACGTTTTCCAGTCCCCAGCATGCAGAAAGTTTTCAAATGAGCTTCCATAGGTAATCAATATACTTCCCTCTTTTATATCACTGATATCCATAAAATAATTCAATCATCACCTTCTGTCATTGCTAAGCTTTACATCCCACATAATTTCGCAGAAATTAGCTGCTATGCAACTCAAGTTTTAAGTCCGTTCCCCCTCGAGTCAGTGGCTCAAACACCTTTTATCACGATTGCTACACAGGCACATGATTGATTTGTCCCACATTGATGTGGCGCTGATTGACGGATGAGGAGCGCGTTAGAGCCGAGGAGCCCTGTCACAACGGAGTCGCCTTCTCCCAACGCGGGAGCCTCGGGCCCAGGCAACGGAGTGCTCCTTCGGCCCCCCTCTGCCGGGGGGGTGGGGAGGTCACTCACACGGTCGACGTGTCTCCTCAGAAGCGTCACTCAGCTCGACCTGGAACAGTGAACATTAAGGGCGCGGCCGTGAGCGTCCCCTTGTCTGACTTTGGGTACCAATTGTCGGCACCGGAGAGACACTGGACACTCAATCCTACTTTTTAGTGTGTGTGTGTGTTTGTGAAGAATGCTGTGTGCCTCTTCCACGGAAAACACCAAGTAGAAGCTATCGTGGGATAATGGTTGCTCCCCTCCTCGGTCGTATTCGTCATTAATAACAAAAGCAAACGCTGGGACTCGCTACTGCTGACGTGACCACAGCCCAGTGGTTTCTAAATCATTCAGTCTGTGTGGAGCGAGGCGGCCCGTCACGGTGGAGGCTTGTCTTCCCCTGCTGTAGATGGCGCTATTTCATCACTAGTGCTGCTTCCTCGTTAGACATGGAGCCCCCCCCCCCCCCCCCCCCCCCCCCCCCTGCTGTCAGGTAGAGATCTTTGGGTGAATGGCACCATCTAGTGGAGAACATGCGTACAGGCGCAGAGGATGTTTGTCACATAAGTGGTGACGGGGACCAAATTGGAGTTGGACGATAAATGTTTTATTTTAATCTTATGAATGTGACTCTTGTGCGTCGTTCTTGGCGCTCTTCGGTTTCCGGGCCGCTTCTCGTGCCGGTTCTGCTCATTTGTCGGAGTTCTGAAGGTTTAGGTCTTTTAACTGTTACCTGGAGCCAATGTGGAATAAACGCCTGTGTATTTTAGTTCTATCGATTATGGATTAGTTCGATTTAGGATTGAAATCTTTGCCGTTGGTGCTGCGAGGGATCGAGTCTGTGTGGACAATTTTGTTTGAGTTTTTTTTAGAATTCCGAATTAAATGTTTTTTCTTTTCAGTTGTCAGAGAGAATTGCTGACGGTTCCCCTAAGGATACATTTCTCCAAGCGCTTCCTCCGTTCCGTTCTAATTGATCCAAATCCGCGTGACTATCCGTTGGAGATTGGCGGCGGCGCCGCTGAGGGGCGGCCGCCCTTTGAGCACCGAGCCGACAAACGCAGACGTCTGCCGGTCGAGCAGAGGAGTAATGCACCGTGTTACTTTCCCCCACAGAAAGAAACCTCTCCGAACATGAACATTTTCTAAATGTTTTGTTCTATTCTCCGCCTCTGTTTGATCCCGTGAGACGTCCTCATCAGACTGAAGTGCGGCTCGTTTCCTTTTCCCACGATTTATTTATTCCTTCTTCATCGCAAATCTTTAATTGTTTTTTTTTGTGTGTGTCTAAAACCGGTTTAAAGCCTGTTAAACAAACTAGTTCCTTTTAATCACTAAGTAGTTGTGACCTGCGTTTACTGGGAGTTTGAGAGCAGAGGTGCAGGACCGTGACGTCAGGACAGCGAGGGGGCAACCATTATCTATCCAGAGCTCGTGTACATAAGCAGAACTTTCTCTCAGCATTCATCCTGTTGGGCTTTTTTTTTGTTTTGTTTTAAAGTTGCTCTTTACTTGCGTTGTATCACATTTTTACATGTAAGGATATACTGATGTGTCCAGACATTAATCATTTTACCAAGTGTTTTTTTTGTTTTTGAATTTGGATCCAAATTGAAGGATGACTGGACAACATTTCTGTTTATAAGACATTTGACAAAAAGTGTAAGGGAAAATAAAAACATGGCCAATATACCGTGAACATGCAGGTATGTGAAGCCGGTTCAACCTTAGCCCAAAGATGTGTGGTTGTGTGTGTGACGTCCATCTTTCTGCTGCCTTTTTATTCATTTCTACATTACGTATTAAGTATTTAACTTGATACTGTGAAAACTCCTGCAAGGAGCACAACCCCTTCATATAGATTTAAGGGGAAGGTCACTGAATTTTGGCCGTATGACTATTTTCTTCAAAGCCAGAAACGTGAGAATTTCTGTCGTGCCGTTTTAACTGTGGTGTCATACGGATGTCCGGCTCCGACAGCCCCGACCTGCCAGAGGAAAAGCGAAAGCAGCCACACGTTGCACAAGTGCTTCAACGGATTTGACTAATGCAAAGATACATTTGTAACACCGACGTTCATACTTCTAATCTCTGTTAGTAGTTGAACTCCCGGCTGTGCATCTGAATGACATCACAGATTAACTTCTCTGGTTTTAAGTCTTCGGTAAGAGTTGTTCATGTTCACCAGTACCTGACCTGGGTGGGAGGGGGGGGGGGGCACTGACCACGACTGCATGTGTGAATCCAATTCATACGTTTCATGGTGTTCTCCTTGAATTAGCCGCCACTTGAAAGTGGCGAAGGTTTTCAAAGGAAGCAGCACGTTGGTGATGGTCACCAGGTTCTCCGAATGCTTGAAGCGTCGCAATTGTTGGGTCAATTGTGCTGCCTGTTTTTAAAGTGTCTAAACTCCTAAAATTCCTTCTTTCTTAGTGTAAAACATGAGGTTTTCTTTTTTTGTACGTGGTGCATTTGTTCTGAACTGTCTTCTGTATGTTTTTATTCCTTTTTGTTTTGAGTTGAAATGATGTAGAGCTCTTTGTTCCCTCGCTGTGTATTTGATGTCTTTTGAGTGTTGTACTGAATCCTGTGGATTTGAAAGCGTACCGGCAGTGCCGGTGTTGATTTATCTTACTACAAGACACCTGTTCTTGTAACGACAGAGCAGATTCATATTGAATCTTTTGTACCTTAATTTTAAGAATTTTCGTACGTACATGTACCTTGAATTTTTAGACATGATCTATTTCTCATCGTAATTTCCTGGTAGGAAAATGCTGCTTTTATTACGTCCTGCATTACAGCAGGCTAATTAACCGTTAATCCAATCACATCCCATCATGTGGTTGCAGTAGAGTATTTAATATTTGATTAATAGAGACACTTGACACATCTGTGGGTCTTTCTTACGGCTGCTGGAGCTCTGTTTCAAACACGCAACACGAGCCTTTTGGGTTTTTCACATAACTTATACTTTCTCTTACAGGTCCGTTTGGAAATGCAGAGTTGCGCTAAAATAATCACTTTTATTCTTTTCTCAGATCAAATCCCCGGCAACAACGTAGTGTCACATGTCCTCATCGGTGCCGTTGCTCGGTGAGAGGACCATGCCGAAGGTGTCGCACGTTTTAACTCAATTTGGTTGTGATTTTATTACCGAGCCCGTTTATGAACTGGAACTACGACTCTTCCCAACTCAAATGTCGCTGTTGGTCTGTTGTTTAATCCGTGCATGATGAGACTGTCGCTATGGCAAAGCCCCGACTTCTGGAATTTGAGTTGGGTGATTTGCAGTTTCTGGCTCCAGGCTTCTGTGTTGGTTTTGAATCCAAAGCGTTCCCAGCCGGCGGCATGGTCCGAGCATTTCACGTGTGGCCTGTTGTTTTTTTGGGGGGGGGGGGGTTTCAGTCCCGCAACACGTCACCGGAGGCGTGACCTCCCGCTCTCGTATTAACGCCTTCATTTTTCCCCAGAGCTGAGAGGCGCCGCCCAACGACGCCGCCGTGTCACCGTAACTCGCTCACCTAACGCTTCAGGTTCCTCCACAGGCGGGCGAGGCGTTTCGGCCTCGGACCGAAGGTTCTTTTGCTAAATTCTTTTTGTTTAACTCGAGCTTTAATACATGTTGCCACATTTCCTTTTCCATTGCCGCTTTTCTCCCTCCACCGCCATCGCGCTCCTACCGGCCGCTGCTCTTTTCCTTGATGCGGCCGCGTTGTTGAGTGAACTTGGGACTCCTGTGTGGAGCCGGGTGGCCCTGCCTGGATTACCTGTGTGCGTGCGTGCGTGCGTGTGTGTGTGTGTGTGTGCGCGCGTGTGTTGGCCCCGGTGGAGGGAGCGTTCACACAGCACACGCGTGACTCTCTGAAGCCGCTTTACGGCTTTCACGCCACCAAAAGCTCCTCCCGACTTCTTCACATGGCTTGTTTGGTTGGATTTTTAAAAAAAAAAAGGAAGAAAAAAAAAAAAAGACACTGCAGTGGTTTCATCATATCAACAAAAAATAATCACTGACAATCCAACGTTCACCGGACTTGTTGACAATCCACCCGGTCATGTGTGTTCACAATCTGCTGTATAACATGAAGGAATGTTTTGTGTTGGAAAACTCTGAAGTCTTCTCACTCATGTTCTGAAACTGTGAAGCATGTGATGTAAAAAAAAAAAAAAAGATCTGACGTTTGAGAAAGGGAATCATTCTCTGAGAGACGGAATGTGTTGAAGTTGATACGAGAAAACTGAAGAAAAATAAATATTTGGATACATGCAGCAATGGTATTGTCTTTATTGTGAGATGGAGGCGTATGTTAAATTATCTAAATTCTTTTTTCACAACCAAAAACCCGTCGTTTTTTTGGGTTGGACCAGTAAAATGTACCCCCCCCCCCCCCCCCTCCAACCCCAGGCTGAACCACCTACGCCCTGAGGAGGGTCGATGTTGCCTGGGAAGGAACGCCGCGCTGCCATTTGCAGAACTCTCTTAGAAACGGCCCAGTTTTGTTTTTCCCAGCATGCCGGGTCCGCTCATGTTTGCGAATGTCAACGTTTGTAAAAGCCGCTGTTGAGCCCGAGCAGACTGAGGGCCCCCGGAGGGATTAGAGGAGGCTCTGTTTACCTGCCTTGAGGAATGCTGCCCTGCGCGGACGCTTTTGTATCTGCCAGGGACCCAAGGTCACAGCGCCGGCAGAGATGGGCCCGCTTTGTCCCTCCTCGAAGATTCCACCTCACAGTATCAACAACCCAACACAATGTGGGAGAAGGAAGTGGAATTCCTGCTCATGTTGCTGCAGTGCTCAGAAACTCCGGTTCAGGGATCCTTTTTCCCCTTCTGCCAAGTCTGCCTGGGGAGGATGATCATTTTGAGGGATTTCGGTTGAATAAAATGTAATATTGTGCATTTTAATATATTTTAGTAGTTATTTTTCGCCAGATATACAAGTTTAAATCCTAAATCCTTGAAAGGCACTTCACACGGATACATATACTTATGGCTCTCAGCTCCTTTTCTGACCTGATTTCACTCAAATCGCATATAGAAGCAGCGTGTCCTGCGCGCTGTCTCGCCGCGGAGCCGTCGGCAGTACTCGCGTTCCGCCGCGCGGGGTCGCACTTGTTCAACCCAAAAACCGCCGTTAGCGGGAGAAGCTGATCCCGTCATCCACGTTAGAAAGACCCTTTCAGTACCACGGAACCCATCAAGAGGTCACCAAGAATGACCAATAACCTCGCCGTTAAGTGCTACGCGCACATTGTGCGTCCCTGTGAAAATACCGGAGGATTAAAGCGATTAAAGGCCGCCGAATGTTTTTGCCAAGCTGTGATTTTGACAAAAAGCCCCGCGTTTCTTTTCCTCGCGACCGACTGACCGTCTCTGATGGAGCAATCTGACCTCAGACCAGCAGACCCCGAGCGGCACCTTTTTAGGAGCCAACAAACACGCTTGTGTTTAATTTTGTCTGCAAGTTAGGAGTTATTTGCGGAGGGCAAACCTCGTTAAATCTGACATGGGCTCTCAACATTTCGCAAGCATGCAAAAGGTAGTTCAAAGCGCAGCGATTTCTCCTTTTTGTAAAAGAAAAGGAAAACGACTAGCGAAGTGGGTAAAATTGTGTGTCGTCTTTTGTGGTTAAGCTCATTCAATTACGGCGTAAAACTATTTAATGTTAATTATAACCGCCCAGAAATAATAACAGCTGGATCAGACTGAAAATCGCAAAACAATTAGTTTATCAGTCAGCTGTCTCAACTAATTTAATACCTTCATTTGTGCATAGTGCTGGTAGACAAAGACATGTAACAACTGCAAGTTTGAAGATTTTCTTTATCTCATTTTGTAATAAACATATAAATAATAAACTCTAGACATTTGTTGACGCATCGCCCTGTTATGAAAGTTAACTGTATGGTCTGGCTATATAGACTATCCAAACTTTGCATCTGCCGCAGGTCATTTCTATAAAACTATTTCCCTATTACAAAATATGAAAAGAAAAATACATTTTAGTACATTTACATGAGTTACTTATTAATTTATTTAACGAAACTGTTTCAGTACTACTTTAACATTTACTGAATTGTCAGAATCTGCATTTAATATTTTTTTCTCAGAGGAAAACAGAAAAATAGAAACACAACAGAAAAGAAAAGCAGAGTATGCAGACATGAGGCAGAATATCTGTCCCTCTCCGACAACTTAAACGAACATTTTCCAAAATAATAAAATTCTTAATAAACCAAGCAGTACAAGATTTTTCAATACTTTCCCAACTACTGTATTTAAATTAAAATATATTCTCATATCTTACACTATTTCAAATAACGAAATGTGATTCGGTAGCGATCTGTCAAAATCTAATTTACAATTCTGTGTATAAAAATATAATTTATGGAACCCCGCGAAGTTTGTTCCCCCCAAAATATAACAGTCAGTTGCACATACACGCACATATGAACATTACAACCTGTCAACTTTAGCTCCTTTCTACACGGTCTTCTTCTTTCTCTTGGCGATATTTTTTCTTTTCCATTTTTTCTTTTTCATTTTTTTTTTGTTTTTGCATTTGAGATATACAAAAATAGATTATGCACATTTTGCTGTTCACACCGTTTCAGAATCCATTTGTGTCACAGCAGCGAGTTCACATGAGAATAAATTATTCAATGAGAAACTTTTTAAGGCTCCATTCATTCTTTGAAAGGGGACACATGGAAAAAGTCACTGAAATAAATATCCCAACTCCGCTGGGGCCTTTGTCTTGTTCGTTCGTTTTTTGTTTTATTTTTTTTGTTGTTTTTGTCGTATCATTATTATTATTTTATTCGATCTACTGAATAGTTCGTGCGTCCTACGCGTAGGTCTCATTTTGCTCCCGCGGTAGAGGTTTCAACTCGAGTACACTGACATCCCAAGTGGATGGATCGAGTGGCTGTCCAAGAGCCAGCTTCCTACTTGATAAAGCATCTTGGAGTACCAGTGCACCCCGTCGCTCTGCGCGCTCGCCCCACGCTGCGACCTGAAAAGCAGCGAGGACACCCAGTGGGCGAGCCTGACGGGCGCCAGGGCCCAGTGCGCCAGGTCGTGGTCTTCGATCACCGCGTAACAGGACGCGAGGACCTGGTCCACCACGACGGTCCCCTGCGCGGTCACCGGCGCAAAGGAGCCCTCGTGCTCCCGCGTGTATATCCGTCTCACGGTCACGGGCTCGAGTCGACTCCGCTCGGCGTCGAACACGAACACCTTCTGCCCGGATCGCACTTGGCTGGCGAAGACCGCCGACATCCGCTCCCCCGCCGTGGCGTTGCGGCCCACGAAGAGGAGGTGCGCCGCCGTCAGGGTGATCTTCTGGCCCGAGTCGGTCTCGATCACGTGGAAGAGCCTCCTGGTTGTGGAGTCTTGGTCGATGAACATGATGAAGTCGGTGTACGTGGGGTTCCCCTCGACGTCTCCCGCCAGCACCCTGTCGCCGGTCTGCAGGTGTTTGACCGCCTTCTTGGTGCCGTCCTGCAGGGTGACCGTGGACGAGCCCGGGAAGCAGCCGCCCGACTTCGCCGCCACGGAGTTTTCTGTTAAACAAGAGCGTGTTGTTGTTGTTGTTGTTGAAATGCAATATCTCACACAACATCAGAAATATGCTTATTTAGTCGTCAGCAGGTGCACGGCAAAATGATTTCCAAAAAACAATTGGATAACTTTCAGAACTTCGATATAACGAATCGCAGGTGCCTTTCACTCAAAGCCCCATTGACGAACCTCCCCCCCCCCTTTTTTTGCCCATGTTTGTATTTTTTCCTGCCTTCACACATCATGGTGGGCCATATGCATTTTGCATAATGATGTCTGTCTGCTCCCTGCCAAATGCGTATTGGCTGGGCCCCGCGTTGTCTGAGACGGGAAAACCCGAAAGCCTTTGGCTCATCTATTCTTAATTAAAAAACCCAATAAAGCGCAGGCATTGTTATTCTAAATCAGCTTGTGGATCAAGCTACTCTTGGTAAAGAACACTTACGCCTTTCCCAGCTACTCGTCCCCATATTTGCTCAGGTGCAGAAACCTCTATGTGACAATTCACACAAATGGGCGACTCACAACTACTATTTACACAGTGGAGCCACTTTTCCAAGCCTCTCGAGTTGTAGATTTGAATTTAAATGAGGGCTCGGACTCTTAAATGCTTTCTGTTGTGCAACATCAATGTGCCCTCTTTGCACCACCTCTCGCTGCTTTGTTTGTCAGGCTTGACGACAATAATTTTGGCCTTGGTGGAGCTCTCCACATACCGGTCTCTGGGATCACACTGTCCTGCACACTGCTCTGAAGTTGGGGCTTTTTTTTTTTTTTTAATCTTCTTTTAAGATTCCCAAGCATGAAATAAGGTGACAACTGAAAACCAGATTTATCCCAACCGATTCAACATTGTTCGTCCAAATCCTTTTGGTAAAGTCGCATGACCCCGAATGACACGTCGGCCCGGCCCATACTGTGATCTCAAAACGTGTGTGTTGAATGACAAGTAAGGGATTTATCAATGAAGTCTGAGCTAAGGGAGAAGAAGAAGAAAAAAAAAGAGAAGCTACCAGGGTTCTTCAATCAGTGTGAGGAAATGGTTTCTACGCGCCGTAGGTGTCTCTTAGCTTAGCAGAGGCCTGTGAGGTTATTTTAACCCCCCCTCCCCCCAAAAAGGAACCAAAACGAAGGTTATTTTTAAGATAAAAGCAAAAACTGGAGCTTAAAATAAACCTGCCACAAAAAAAAGCTGGAACGAGAAACTTTTTCGTTTTGACATATCCCTCCCCCCAAAAAACGCAACAACGTCTGGTAATTTATCTCGGCTTCTGATACGCAAAAAAGTGCACAGAATGATCCGCTGTTGCGGGTCACACCGAGGAGCCCTGTCGGGTCACGGCCGTGGTTCCCACCAGGAGACGGTGTGGGGCGATGTAAGATCGAGGAATGAGCTGCACGGGAGATCCTCACGGCACGTGTTTCACAGCCCAAACGAAGGCTCGCGCTCTGCACTCCGATGACCTCATTAGAAAGATATCGAGCGCGCGCGCGTTCTTGTTGTTAACCATTCACTGAATTCCCAGCGGATCCGTTTTTGTTGTTGTTTTTTTTCGATTGATCGTCAAGTTTTTGCAAGCGAATCGACACACGTGAAGGAAAACGCCGCGTCGCGTGCGCTCTCCCGCGGTGTTTCTTGGCGTGCACGTCGCAGCCGACCCGCGCACTTTGAAAGGCACCGCTTCGTTTTCGACACCTTCATCGCGTCTAATCTGGTTCTCGCTCCCCGGCTCGCAAACAGATGAAGGAACTCTGGTGTTTCACGCAGCTTTTCTAAAAGATAAAGCACGACTGCAGCTCCTCAGAGCTGCACCTGCTCCCGCAGATTGCAATCGCACCTGACGGGAAACGTGCCCCGGTGAAAAGTCTGGTTATTTTCCCCCCACATCCAGCAGTGCGCATAGACCTTTCTTTTCCCCAACAGGAGGAGTTAGGTGTGTGTGTGTGTGGGGGGGCGGCTTTCCCTCTCATCCATCGCAGCCTTACCTGCTTTCACAGAGCAGTGGATGTGGGCTTTGGATTCGTAGTAGACCCAGTCGAAGCCGGCTTCCACCGCCAGCCGGGACAGGGTGCCGTACTTGCTCTTGTCCCTGTCCGAGGTGGTGATGTCCACGGCCCGGCCCTCGTAGTGGAGCGACTCCTCGAAGTGGTGTCCGTCTTCGTCCCATCCCTCGGTGACCCGCAGCTTCACCCCGGGCCACTGGTTCATCACCGAGATGGCCAGAGAGTTTAACTTGTCTTTGCATCTCTGCAAGAGGGAGAAATGGACTTGTTAGTCACCTGTTGGCTCCAAGCCTCCGCGCAGAGTGGTCCAGATGCGCTGGACTGTTGAAGGGTCTCGATGAAGAGCAGCATTTACCTTCTGGTCTTAACTCAACTGGCTGAGACCAGCACGGGCACGTGATTAACTAGAATATATCCGCTTTTGCGTAAATACATGAAATGGTGCATCCCCCAGAAATTGCGCATTGCACAGCTGGCTCGTTTGCTTTACCTTCTGATGTCTATTACAGTGTAAACGATTAATGAAAGAAAACACCGCACGGCCTCCTCGCCCCCCACCTGGTTCCCCCCAGCTGAGGTGAAAGGAGCCGAACTGCATCTTTGAGCTTACATTTGTCAGTGTGAGCGGCAGAGGGCACATCCCGGATAAGAAAGCTGCCGATGAAATATTAATAAGGCACCGCATTCGCTTCACTGGCCTACAAACACGCGGGTCTTTGGTGTTGGAAAGGTGCGACCAGCGTCCCTTTCTTTTTCCAAAAGTGTGGCACAGAACACAACATGCATACATAAGGAATTCATGTTAGGCCGTGAAATGACAGAGTCCTCTGTTGGTTGCAACTGGTCTGTTGAAGGTGATCGTCAGGAGCAGCTGGCCGCCTTAAAAATATCTGGAGTTGGTCTTATAAATAAATCGTGGCACCCCAACCTCTCCGCCGCGCACAATGAAGATGCTTGGCCTTCTCCAAGACAACTATTCTCGACGCTCAAGCAAAACATGTCAAATAAAACATCACAAAGAGTCTTTTCAGCCCGTGCACCGCGGAGGGAACCTTTCATTATCCCTCTCCTGCAAAGTCTGAGGAACGTGACATGCCTTCTTAAGTCGGCGCGTTTGGGGCTGCTGACTGACAGACCTGTGAAATATGGAACGGGCGCACTGAGAAGAAGCGCCAATGCTTGTGAGTCACTGTCCTTCTCTTCTCCGTGGGAAGAATGATGGTCCTAAAGTGGGAATGTTCTCACAGACCCCCCCCCCCCCCCCCCCCCCCCAAAAAAAACCCTGAACCATCAATTAAGGCATCGATCAATATCAGTGTTTTATCACACTTGTAGAATGTGATGAATTTAAAAAAGGAAAGGAAAGGATACCCCCCCCACACACACACACACACCCAACCCCCACCGCCCTGACACACACGAAAATACCTCCCACCGTTCTGAGTGGGATTGTCGGAGTCAAGAGCCGTAAAGCTTAACCTATTTATTAATTCATTAGGTCGTGTGCCGCAAATCAAACCAAATTCTGTTCAGCCACCGTGACGCGCAGCAGGGCGCCTCAGACCGGCGTTTGCGCTCGGGCTAAAGTTGTTCAACAGCCTCCCTCTTAATCTTTTCACAAATGATTTGGTCAGGGGAAACACTTATCAGCTACCTGTCAGTGCGAACATGCCGCCAGCTCATCTCCTTTCCGACCCGTTTGCACTGAGCGCACGAGACTGCACGAGTCATAACGGCGCGTCGCTGCACCAGACGGTGGAGCTTTTCTTCAGCGTGCAAAGTAACATTTGCAGGTGTGCGGGTGACATGCGGTAACGGGGCTAATTAAGCATTTTCTTGAACTGCTCTGGAGATGCTTTCTTTACACGTTGCCTCGGATGCGATAAATGAAACAAAAAAATTCACCGAAAAATCACAAATGTGAAGGACGATCTCCCCTCTCCACAAGGGAAACTCTCTTATTTGGGGGACCATAGCATTTGACGTTTGAACAGTTGTAGATGGGAGTCATGCTCCTCTTCATCTCCAGAAAACATTACTTCTAAAGGTCTATTGAACTCCACTGTTGGTGACTTTACTGCTCGTGAAACGCTTTTCCAATATGCTCGTCTTGGCCGAAGTGATTGCATGAATTAATTGGTTATTGCATACACCTAAAGCAGCCACTGCATGCGCGCGCCGTGCCTCAAGTACGAGTACATTTGTTCTCGCAAGTTAACGAGTGTGGGGAAAGTCCACTACATGCGTAAAACCCCGTGCGTAACACCACTGTGACTCATGCGCAAAGCCGCGGAGCAACGCAAAGAGCGTTGGCACGGCGTACATTTCAATGTGATAACACCTTCAGAAGTGCTCAGCTTCTCTCTTTTGGATGTGCATCACCAAATGTGATCAACGTATACGATGAGAACAATCTCACCTGTTTTAACTTACTATGGCATCCCGCTGACCAAAGGTCATAAGTTCAAACTCCGTTTTAAGGCCCAGCGAGGGGTTCCTAAAAAGCCCTTTTATGTACACTTCGAGCATGTTGTTGGTTTTTTTTTTTTCTGTAGACGACTAGAAACAGCTAACTACTAAGCTTCTTTTTCAAATGTGCAAAACAGTGGCTCCCAAACGAGTGATTTTGAGGCCCCTTATTAGACCCTCCAGCCATATAATCAAATCGTACCATGAGGGACCCCCTCCTCCTTTTATACAGACCTGCACACACAACTGTCTATACAGCAGGTGGACTGTTTAACGGATGACAGAATTGCAGATTTACGTGACTCAATCATCTGACAAATGAATGAACTACCAGTGAAATCGGGCAATCCATCTTTTTTCTTCTTCTCCCGGAGCCCCTGGAACCTCCTGGAGGATCCAAAGCAGGGCTCCCTGAACCCCAGCTGGGAAATGACATCCATACGCGCCTATCATTCAATGCTCTCTGTGTGGCTGTGGACCTGTAGGTGTATCACAGTAGAGATGTGGGGAGGGCCGAGAGGGAAGCCGAGACCGCACGCACAGTGAATATTTCATCGGAGCTCGTGCTCATGCACGGCGCGAGGCACAGGTTCAGGGACTCCGGCGCGCGCTTGCACGGCTTCATAACCATCACCACCGGCATTTTATTATTACTGAGCCAATATCGCCCAAGCGCTTTTAATAATTCACCAGCATCTGAGTGCTAAAAGTCATGCTGAAGGAGACGGCATCCTGCCGCTCCCCGACGTGTTGTGAGGCTCATCTTATCTGCACAGAACGAGCTGTGAGCTTTGACAACTAACTGCCTGCGTTAAGGATGGAGCGCTGTACAAAAAAAAAAAAAGAACAAAAAATATGGCATCATCCAGGCCGGCGAGGCACCATCACCCCATGCGCGCCTTGCTCCCAGACACGACCGAACCCCCCCCCATACCCCTCCCCACACCCCCTCCACTACCCCCACCTCCCGGCGCATATGAAGTCCTGACGGTGTTCAGAACACTCTCAAAGCCGTGTCACTGTTTCACGCGCTGATGCACATCATGCGAAAGCCCGAATTACGGCAGCCTTTGCGAGAAACCGTCTGAATGAGCCACGCCATGCCTGAATAAGCCCGGCGGGTTTAAGCGGCGCGCATCCCCAGCTGTGTGTATTCGGGCTTTGGAATAAAAGGGGGGGGGGGGGGGGGGGGGGAAAGGCGCCTTAAAAACAAGCTGCGATGACAAGCGTGATTAGGCAACAACCTCCCCGGAATGTAATGTTACATGAACGGGCCTCCGCCAAACAACCAATAGAGCCGCACAAAAGATACAAATATAGACACGAGGAGAGGGCCGCATTAATATTTTAAGTATACTGTCACAATCATGAAGGCCGAGTGTCCTGACTGTCCGCCTGCACATCACGTCTCCATCTGGATCTCTGCATTCGCTCCCAGCTCTGCAGCCTTTGGAGGAAAAAACACACACAAAAAACTCCCGTGCCTGGTGCATAAAGCGCATCTGCTTTTACGGTGAAGTTGAACCCCCCCCCCCCCCCCCCTCCTCATCCTCACCCTCTCCCCTCCATCCCCAAGAAGGGCTCAGTGTGAAGAGTTCAGCAGCGGGTAAAACAGACTTCCCTCTAAGGTGCGCAATCGGTCTGACGCGGAGGTTGTTGCAGTGCGCAGTGATGGTGCGTTAGGAGACGGGGCAGTGAGAGGAGGCAGGGGAGGGAAGGGGAGGGTGGGGGGTTGGTTCTGTCTCCTTACCTGGGTCATTAGCCTGTCGGCACCGGTGTTCTCCTCATCCTTGAATATGATGTCTGTGTTATAATTGGGAGTCAGCTCTTTAAAGCGCTCGGAGTTTCTCGTGATCTTGCCCTCGTATCTGCCGCTCGCCCCGAGGGTCTTCTCCGCCACGTTGGGGATGAACTGCTTGTACGCGAGAGGTGTGAGCTTCTTCGGGTGTCTTCTCCTGCCGTAGCCCCTGCCCGGTCCGCATCCCATCCCGGAGGACACCAAGGACAAGCAGATGAGACCCACCAAAACGATTCTGTTCCACAGCAGCATTTTTTCTTCTTCTGCTTCTTCTTCTTCTGGTTGTTGTTGCGGTCCTTTTATTTTTTTTTTTAAATAAGATCTCCAACGAGGAGCCGCCGCTGTCTGCGCACCGTCCGCCTCTTCCCGGCTCTCGCGAATGTCCTTGTCTCCTCCTCCGCTTCGCCGTCGCCCGGTCTCTACTGTGGCAGGTGCGGAAATGAGGTAATAACGGGGCACATCGAAAGAAGGGTTTTTAAAAAAAAAAAAAAGTAGTGGAGGAATTAAAAGCCACGGGATCTCTGGTCGAGCTGCAGCCGCTTGTGTGAGGCGACCGCTTTTACTGCTTTGTATTATAGCGGCGATCTATTGCAGAGGAGGGATTTGATTGGCTCGCCTAGACAAACCCTCCTGATGTTATCCCACAAAAAAAAAAAAAAAAAAAAGGTTTCTTCCACCTGAGGGTTCGCCTGCGTTGCGGGGAGGAGGGGTCGTTCCATGGGAAAACATCAATTATAAACCGTCTTTTTTTTTTTTTTTTCACGCTTCCATTTTCCAGATTTCGCAGAGCGCGTGCCCTGTGCTCCAATCAGAGCTGCTGTAGTTCGGGGGGGGGGGGAGATTTCAGTGCGTGTGGGGTGAATGGACTGCGTTTGGGGTAACTTTGCGCACGGGATACATTTGCCAAGGAGAGTAAAAACTGCTATTGGACTGCGCTATGCTGGATTTCTCTGTGACCTCTTATCCTCCAAATAAATGAAGAATGGAGAATTTACTTACCGGACAAATCGTTTGATTGGTGGACCAGTTTCCCCCCTTTTGAAAGCACTTGAACATATACGCACGGACGTGTCTTTGGAGAGGTTTCATGTCATTTAGGTGACTGGAAGTCCGAATAAATCGGAGCGAGCAACGATTTGACACTTCTCCACTCCTTTACGTTTTAGCGTGCCCTTGTTGCCCCCTCGCGCTCGTCAACATTTTTATTTTTACTTACTTTTTTCTCTGTGCCTATACTGATGCAATGACACATCTCGACGTGCATCATTGACACGAATGAGGAACCTGTCAGACTGTCAGAGCGAATGTTTTCCGATTGGAACCAAAGCATTTAAGTGCCTAAAATATTCTGTATCACCCCATAAGTTACCCTACACAACATCCTCCTTCCAGAGTCCACTTTATTGACAGCTCAAGCATGGACTGCTGGCAGACACTAGTGGCAGACCTTTTTTTGTTTGCACCCAACTACCCTCCTCTGGACTCCTTTGAAGGAGAAGGGGAGGAGAGGGGGTTCTTATGCTAAGCGGTAACAACCAAGCACCTCTTCAATGAATTCTCCACCTCTAACATATCTCATTTCAACCAGCAGTTGTTTTCAGCCCAAAACACACATAGTTACAGATCCAGTGTTCCTGGTATTGTGGCCTTTTAGGAAATAGTTACGTGTTGTTGTTTAAAAACAGCAAGGTGCCGTCACACGTTCAACAGCAACCCACACATGAACCTCAGATATCTCAAATGTTGTTGATCTCCCTATTGTTGGAGTAATTACAGGAAGAGGGGCTGTTGTGGGGCAACTTCCGCGCTCTCATCGCACGGACAGTGTGGCACAGGTGCTCTGAAGAGAAGACGGAAGCCTTTGGTGTGGCCTCGGTCTCATTAAACCTCACTCTGGCCGACCTCCAGCGTGGAGTTGTTCACTCGGTGCCAGGATCGCAGCACCGCAACCAACGGCAGGTGAGAGCGCCTGCCGCTCGCCGGGATCACGAACATCAAATCTTGGCCAAAAGATGGCTCGCGCACTTGGCAACGCCGCCGTGTAACCGGCGAACAAGATAATCCACGACCAGCGATGGCTCCCAGCGCACACATGGCCGGATTGACACGCAGACGTCTTCTCTAGACGTACTTCAGCAGTTGTTTTTTGCAGAGTTGCCGTTGACAGCGGCGGCGTAGGCTCTGTTTGGCCCCAGGTCAGAGTCTTGGTTCAGGTGACACGGAGATAAAGACCTGGCAAGCAACACAAACGCATCAAAACCTCAGACGGGACGGGGCGAGGCAACGAGATTCCAAACAGGCCTCAGTCCTCACCTGCAAAAAAAAAAAAAGAGGATGATGTGACGATCGTTATTATTGTTACGATCGCAGAGGCTCTATAAACGAACCCTGTGACAAAATGTGATGCTAAGTGAAATGAATAATGCAGAGATTGCGATGAATAATGCAGCCCAGAGAGCAAGGTGTGCTGATGTGACAGAGTAGATTTGAACTTGAGGTTCTCCCACAGAGGAAACCAACCATCTATCCACCCGACCTGGGGCAAATAGTATTTGCAAACATTAGACTCCATTGTTTGGTTTTGGTCTCTTCCACTGCCAGATGGGTGGAGTCTGCAACCATAAGCAATAGAAATCTCGGCAGACAGCTCAGACAATTAATCAATTTAGTATTTGAACTTTTGACTGAAAAGTTATCTCGAAACAGTCTCAAAATGTCCTAAAACAAACATTAAACATACCCGGCTGCCTATTCTCCTTCTGGACTGCAACCGGGTCTTAATGCATGCCGGGATCTAAACGCCTTGGACTAGTTCAAATAGTTCAAACACAAGCAAGAATAATGTGGACAATTTTGCGTTTGCACGTCAACCTCAAAATAGAAATTGGCCAAATAGGGTTTGAAAGGATTTAAAAAGCCCAACAGCTAAACCACAAAGCAGTACATAATCCTGCAAATTAGAGTTAGAACAAGCAACCTGTAAATGTTCACCTCACGACATAACCACTATTTTGGAAAACTTCCACGTCGCAAAAGTTGAACATTATAAATATAATACAACAAAATAAACCGCTTAAAGAAGCCCCACGACATTTGTGATATCGGGTCACTCCTTTATTTACATTTACCTCGTCCGTGCGTATGACGGTGACACAGCAAAACAGAGGCTGATTTTATAAAAAGACTGCGGGGATTGAGGGCATTACACAATTCATATTAAGCTTGCATGTGACGGCTAATCCAGCGTGAGGCGTGAAAGCGGCCAATGAGTCATCAGTTTCTGGCTCCTTCTGTGCCACATCCACAAACCTGTGCCCCCACCCATTGCACACAGACCCCCCCCCCCCCCCCCCCCCCCACTCCCCCCCCACCTCCCCCGACGACGTAGCTGTCCATCCGGTCCGAGGCACCTACGTCTGCTGCGTTACACTCGCTCTCTAAAAGCCCCCCCCAGCCTGACATTCAGGGGAATTAAAAGATATGCCTCCAATGGGACTAAATCCACACCCATGTTTCATTTCTTGTGCCACAGTCTCGATCAAGCACGAGCGAGATGCAACTAGAAGTTGTTGAGCCGCGTTTTACCCCGCGTAAGTCCCCCCAATTACTGCCTGAAAGCCTCCTCCTGTCTGAATGTTTTGTAACATTGTTGGATGGATTAGAAGCAGAATAATCACGCACAAACATATAAGCAGTGTCAGGCTCTCCCCGCGTTGTGTTCCCCGCCTGCAACCAGAGTTCCCTTTCTTCCGGCCCAACAGAAAGCCGTTTTTTTTTTTTCCTCTCTCTTGCAGGTGGGATCCGCATTCAAAACCTTTATGCCGTTGCTGAGCGTTCGACAAACAGTCTACGGCCCTTTACAGCTCTTTTGTCATCGTCGTGAAGTCTCAATAACCTTCCTCTAAATGGTTCATCTGACGCCTCGCGTTATTGTGAAGAAGTAAAGAGGCCAAAATTCAGCTGTTGAGAACCAGGTACCCTGAGGCCACTCCGTCGGGCACAATGGAAATTTCACAATACAGTATCTTGAATCACAGCCCTGAGCGTGCCCCGGAGTCTGTAAAGGCATTTTATTTGCACTCTCCAGCCGCTCCCAATACTTAAACATTAAACGCCAAGGCTAGACAGGCAAAAACACTTTGAACTGGAGTGCAGGTTGAACCCAGTGGGAGGGGAAGGAGGTGAGTGAGTGGAGAGCGGAGGGCTGATCCGTGTGTGTGTGTGTGTGTGTGCGTGCGTGTGTGTGTTTGTGCACAATACTCAACCAGGTGAGTCAGTGCCAGCCGCCGTCGCATTCTTAAGCAACGGCGAAGGAGAAGGGAAGGGCGAGGGCCCCCCGTGAAATGCACACGCGATTGTTTACGTTCGGTGAGCTGTCCCGAAGGTTTCTTGGGAGACATCGAAAAATTGCACGTTCAATAGTTTGTCTTGTCATTGAGTAGCAGCTACTTTTCGTTTTCCCGGCCTAACCGCTCTTAGCTCAGGTTAGCGTGGATACCGGAAACAGGGTGACACAGCTGGTCTGGCTCAGTCTAAAGTCTTGTCATCAGTGGGGTTGCCGGGCAACCAGAGGACACTCCCGGATGGCGTTGCTTCATGACGCGCTGGATGTCGTTAACTTTAAACAGAGACGCGCTTCTTTCCAGTGTTCAGTCGTTTTGCTAAGCTAAGCTAATGATCTCCTGGTTCTAGTTGTGTTTTTAATCTGCATGTATGAGGGTGGTGGCCATCTTAACTCTTAAGCATTGACTTAAAGAAATAATCGGCAATAAATCAACGACCTCCTTCTGTAGTTTCTGATGATGAATCGTTGATTGATAGAATGCGATTTTCTTGAAGGTACATTAGGAAGAAAGAAAGAAGAAAATAAAGCCTACAGCGAGAGACTTTTTTTAAATTTTTTTCAGCTGTTGGCACCACCGAGAACCAATCCTCACTAAGCTGGAGATGTTGCTACTCATTTCCAGTAAATTGGTAACAGGAACTGTATTATCTCACCCCAGTGGCGGAATTAAAGTGCCGTCGGAAAAATCTGTTGATCAGCAAGGTTACAGGAAACGGTTCCGATCACGATACCAGTGACTCAAAGACATAAAGTTGTGAAACAGCATACAAGATATAACAACTTTATCAGTATCAGGTATGCAAATACACTGCCTATTGACGAGCAATCTGCTACAACATGATCCCTCCAGCATTTGCTTCTCTTAAAGTAAGAACACTGACTGTGTCTCACTTTGAGCGACTTTGAGTTTGTTCCTTTTCACTCCTGGTTAACAAAATGGAGGTTATGATTCCCCTCTGACTGCAGCGGTGTAAGAACAGGAACAAACAGCAGGAAAGCTTAATCCCACTCCGTTAGCAGGCGACCCATGCAAACCACCATAACCACCGACAGTCAATTATGTGCCGCTCAGGCATTCCTCGTTTCAATCAGCCCCTTTTTTTTCATCCGCCTTCATGAGGTCTTCAAAACATTGTGTCTGCAATCGAACTGAAGCCCGGTTGTTTATTGGTTGTGTTGGCTTGTTAAATACAGATTACCTGTATATATATATTACACTTTGCCATTAGGAAAAGCACTATTGTGCCTGACTGAACGTTTTTACTGAGCCCTGTAGTTGCATTGTTCCCTTTGATTTAAACTGATTGCAAAATGATTTGCTGCAGGATACCACCATTTATCAACAAAAGAAGCGCCGGCCGGCTCTATGATGTCACAGCTTGTGCTAAATCAAACTGATGGCCTTTTATTGCAACTTTATAAATCCAGGAAATTGGTGCCACTGATCAGGATTATTGCCTGGAAGGAACAATGAAGCTCAAAAAAGTGACAGTGTCCCATATCTTGTTATGACTTGTGGCTTTGGATGGACGCAGAGCTTTTTCAGCTGGATATTTGATAGGACATCAAAGTGAAAGCGGCTATTAATTTTGTGTCGGATAGAGTCTGCATAATAATCAGGGCTTTTGTCGGTAGTAAAGATGCTAGGCAGCATGTGATTTGTAGCCGTAGCAATGCGCTGATTATTCTGACACCGCTACTAAAATCAAATGGTTATTAATAGTTACCAATTAATATCAACTACAAAAACAATTGACCCTGAGGAAAGTACTTCCCCTGGGACCGTAAGTTGCATTGTGTTGTAATGCGTGGGGTGTTCTTTTCTGTATCTGGGAGCTGCTGTAGAACAAATTATTTCTCTTCAGAAACATAGAAAATAGAGAGATGTTCTTCCTCAGAAAGTATAAAAATATTCAACCCTTTTCTGAAACTGTGTCCTGCTACTTATCTGTGTGATGGAGCCTCGTCTACCGAGCCGAAATCAATTCATCGGATCACAGGGTAACACAGACAGAAAGATGGAGTAATACGCGTAAACCTCAACACGTGTCAAAATGTGCAAACTGACAAACACTCGACTCTCGGTGGACGTGCGCGAGTGTGCATGAGAGGGCACGCGGATGTTGGGCTCTGGCGGCGGGAATAACAGCCCAACGGGAGTTAATGAGGCGAGCGACTGACGGAGCGGCCCGCCTGTGTCAACAGAGTGTGGAAGACAGGCTGGTTGAGGGTGTGGGGGGGTTAAGGGAGGGGGTGGGGGGGGGGCTGAGCGTCTGAGGGAGCCCAGGTGAGGAGAGAGAGCGAGCCCGGAGCCGGCGTTGATGGGAAATGTCAAAACGCTGCTTTCGAGGGGGGGGGGGGGGGGTGGAGGGGACGACTCTGATTAGCACCCACACCGCGCCGCCATCTCTCGCCTGCACCTTGGCGATGACCCCCGCCTCTCTCACGGCCCCTTATTCCGCAGACACCCTGAATAACAAAATCCACCTCTGAGACATCGTCATTCTTTCTTTTTTAACGAGCAGAAACTCCCTGAGAAACTTCAAATACCTCAAATCCCTTTATGGCAGCTTCAAAAAAAAAAAGAGAAGAAGCTGCCGAACAACCAGCAGCTGGGCTCTCATGCCTATTTTTTATGATTTGTTTAGCCAGGGTGATTGTGTGGGTTAATTGTTCACCGCGGCAGATGCTTCTGTGTGTGTGTGTGTGTGTGTCTGTGGGGTATTGACCTGCATTAAAAGCTTTGATGTCTCATCAGGAACAGATTAAACTGACAGTTAGACAGTTATAGTTCAACGGACGGACAGATAGACGGACGCAGATGGATGCAGACATCACAGGAGACAAGTGGCGTCACTACTGGGTGTGTTTGTTCACAGAGAAGGCCTGTCTATCCTTGTGTTGGGCGATGGGTCACTATGCACGAGGACATGGCAACTTGCAGGATGATGCAGAGGAGGGTAACTGTGCTTCATGCGTTTCAGCTGTTTTTGAGGTCAACGAGAGCGAAGCCCAATCAGTGAATTTGCACGACTTAAAACCAAAACAATAAGCTTCAAAAGTGTCGGATGAAAACTCTTTTTCCTCAACAGCAGCTATTTATTGCTGCAGCTTTAGGTTGCAGGGTGTAATATCACGACATATATGGTGTTACATAATCGTGGTCTTTCCCCCTATTTGTCCCATTGCGCGTTCCGGTTGAATCCGGTTACATTCTTCCACCTTCCAGCAGGGTTCACGCAGTCCAAAGAGCCCACCGCTTCTCTTTCTCGACGTGTCCGCGTTCAGCCGGGTAAGCCGGTTAGTAATCCCGTCCTGCCACTGCGAATAAAACCCTCTAGAACTAAGTACATTACAACACTACAAACAAGTAAAGTGGAACATTGCTTTAGGTGGGACCAATGGAGAGGAAGGGGGCTGGCGTGGGCACGTCAGAACAAGTCCAAACATCTCGCCGCTTTGGGTTATCAGAGAAGGTCAGACTTGTTCAGCCCAACCGTTGTCCTGGATGTTGAATTACATACAGAACGGGGATGAAGACAAAGGGGTGAAAGTACGACCGAGCCTGCGTCCGTGTGCCTTGATAGTCGGTGAACTTCCCATCTACAGGTGGGAAACTCCTCATCCTTTATCTTTACTGCCTCGGAGAGCGGCTGCCCCGTCAGGAGCAGATGGGAGGAGCTTACGAGGTTGGAAGTTTTTTTTTTTTTGGGTGTGCCACTGCAGGGTGGAGAGGTTTATAAAAGGCTTAGATCACAGGTGAGGGGATCACAGAGGAGACCGTGCAGGTGTTTGGGGAGTGAACTGACGGCGGTTTTAGTACCGTGTCCACATGAACCTATCGTACAGTATCCTTCGGCCCTGGGAAGACGCGTACCCCTCCGCAGATCAAAAGCACAGGAAAGAGTGGCGATGGTGGTTACACCTTGCAGTACAGCCACTCTCACAGAGATTATCTCGCTCAGGGATCCTATTATTTAATAGCGGCATAGATTGATTATTGTTTAGTGCTGCTCAAATTGACGTTTATGCTTTGTCCTTGCAGAAAAGGTGATTTCCCACCTTGGATCCTCCGTTGTTTCTCGAGCAACTGAACTGGTCAGATTGAGGAATATTTTCCATTGTATGCATGGATTTGTTTTTGTGTTCGACTTTAATCAGGCGTTTTTGCTCATTTAAGAAACCCTTTCGTTCCTCTGTAATCCCACCAAACTATCAGAGGCCGGTTTTTGGAAAGGTCGAGGCCGGTGTGAGACCACATCCTCTGCTTGCGTAGCTCCCCGAAAACTGACAGGGCAGTGAGTAAAAACTCACCCGCCCGCCACATTGTTGAGTAAACTATCAAAAAGACGGGTGCTCGGCGCTCAGAAATGTGTTGAATTTGCTGCCTTGAAGTCAAGGAGAAGGTTGAATGTCCAAACAAGGCAATCGGAATCAGACTGAAGGGAGTTTTTACTTTATTTTATTAGGTTTAATATAATTTCATTTAATCCTTTGCTAATAATGTAGTTTATATTAATCTGCAAATGACAGAAATCATGAGAACGACTACAAGACGTGGATGAAACGAGGGAGCCGCCGGTCTCGTCCCCGTCGGTGTGTTTGTCTGGATGTCTCAGGGTGGACACAACGTGCGCACAGCAGGCCGACGGGCGGATCTCAGCGTGGCCTTACGGCTTTGGTCGTGACTTGTTGGGGGTCTTATAGTTTGTGTGCTGTGACGTGGATCAAGATGTCCTCCTGAAATCGTGTTTCAGTAGAATAACGCGCTGAATGTTTTACTCCGTCGGACGGTAGATTCTTATAACCGCAGTTAGTTTCCGTCTTATCTGGCTGCACTTTGTACTTTAGGCTGTGAAAAACCTGAAGCATTATTGTCCATCAGATTATTTCTTATGTCAATAACAGGAATAATCAGGCAAACAACAAATGGACATACTTTGCAGATAAAATCAACCGGATGGCATTACATTGAAGAAAAAGTATCTTTAATTAATTTGTGTCTGAAGTATTGAAATCTTTTTTAAAAGACTGAAAAGTAGTTGTTAAATAAATTAATGTCAAAAAGCAGCAATAAATACTTGAAAATCACCCAACGTGCAGTTGTAGGCCTTTCATTTGTTGCAGTGAATAATCATAATGGTCCAATGCCTTTCTGATCCCTAAGCTATGTTAAGAGCCTTATTTAGCATTGAACATGCATTCGAGGCCCTCATATCAACGCAGCGAGTGAATAATGGAGGTAATGGCGGTGAATCGATCTCCAGAAGTTTGCATAAAATCATCCTCTGATAGACCTGTGATTGTTGAGAAGGTGGTTGTTAACAGCTCAGAGACAGACTTGTGGTAAGCTGACAGCCGCGGTGCTTCAAGAGCCCTGAAAGAGCAGCGAGTGCATCAGAGAAAGAAAGAAAAATAGGAGTGAAATGGGGCAAAGCGAACAACTTTAAATGGGGGTCTGATCATTGTGCAGCTGCAGTTCTTGTCATATAATATATATATATATATATATATATATATATATATATATATATATATATATATATATATAGTCATAGGCGTATATGCACTTCTGCACCTGAGTGGCAGGGGAAGCAATCTGAAAAGAGAGTGGAAAAAAAGAGAAGGTGGAATATGATAAAGAATACATAGAGGCATCATGTTTTCTTCCTGTGGGTGAGAGGTTCAACAGATGGTTTGGGGGCCAATAGGGGGCACTGGGGGCCTAATCCACAAGTTTGGGAGCAAGCAGTAGATCAAGTAGCACCAAACACGCTTTCCTCCTGAATTCCACCCTGTTAAACTGAACCTACTTTACTTAAACTGAGCAAGAAAATGGAAACTTCGCGACTCCTGTGTCATTTGATGAGATTAATGTGGGGCGAGGCGGCAATCAAACGTCTGAGCTCCGTGCGACCGCGGACGCGGCTGCTGCCGTCTGAACCGTCATCAGCGAGTCGGCGATGTCTAATCAGGGCTTGATTGGCACCCCGGGAAGAAACGGCCCGTAAATCAGCCTGATGTGAAGAGCTGTTTCAAGGGCTCAGGTCGGCTCTCTGTAAATACAGATGCTGCTGTTTCGTGCATTCAGTGCTGTTCATTTGTCTACTTCGTGCAATTTTAACATTAGAAGGAAGAGCTGCTCGTTATCTGTATTCACTCACTTTGAGGAGCCTTCCCACTAATTACAACCCTACGCTGCCGCTGTGATGTATTAGCTGTGCTGAATTATGATAAAGCACATTGTTGTCACCAATTACCGTGCAGAGAGAGACTGACCCGCTCCTCTCCTCTATACCTCATGGGCTGTGGTTACCAATGGAAACAGCGCACGGCTAACATTTACCCTCACTTCTTTGTGTGATGTATTGCAGTAAGAAAAAAAGATGAACAAAGCACAGTAGCATACTGAGTGTGTGTGTGTGTGTGTGTGTGTGTGAGAGAGAGAGAGAGACGGAGAGAAGGCTGTGCAGAGACTGAACTTTCCCAGCTAATGTACCTTGTGAATCTGGCGGTGACAAAGATAAATTAGCCAAAGAAAGAGCGGGGGACGCTTCAACAGCAACCGACCCTCCGACACCAATTAGCAGATTGATTACGCGCCTGAGAGAAGCGGACGCTTGTCAATCAGCGCCACACAAGGAGAGCGACAGGAAGGAGCTGGCGTGGATGTACCTGGAATGTTAAAGGAACAAGAGGCTGCTCCAGGGGATCCATACAGAGGCACTGATCCATAGGACTGTGTAGCGCTCAACAATGACACACTGAAACAGCAAAGGTGCAAATACCACTATGCCACATGGAAGCCTGAAAACCTTCACAGGCTGCAAACTCAAATACCTGTATAACTGGAGGCACACGGGGCCCGTTGTGATGGCTGGCCGTGCACCCAGCTTCCTGTATGATCTGAGTGGATTACTGCAAACAGTAATTCTGCAAAGGGAGGTATTTTTTGGTGTGTGAGTGTGTGTGTGCATGCATAGATTATTTGCACACATGTTTATTCTTGTTCTGCTCATGCACACGCACACACACACACACATGTGCAGAGGCGTATACATCCCCATGTTATCCATCAACTCCCGAGGGGCTGGGTAGTGCTGTCCTCTGGATGGTGACAGTCTTGTTCGCCTTCATTTAGCAAGGACACACCGGCAAGGACACAAAGTAAATAAACGCAAACCGCACAATTTAGTGCAGCCTGACACATGCAAACAGCAAGAGAAGAAGAGAGAGAGAGCGAGAGAGCGAGAGAGTTGGAAGACTTGAAAACGGCTGCTGCTGTGCGAGGAGGTTCAAACCCGACGACCGTGCGTCGATATCAAGACGGGCTGCAGCTCAATTTGATGTACAGCTGCTCGTATGCTAAGACTCACACAGAGGCTAGTTAACTGTTAAAGTTAAGACAGCTGAATCCTCTTTAATGGGGCAGTAAAACTCGGAGAAGAAAAGGGCACAATTAGATTTGACCGCAGGGGGAAAGACCCCCGGGTCCCGATTCTTTGCCTCCCCCTCAGACTGTATGCTCCACAGTAACTCTTAAAAGGATGAGACCATGACATCACCTCCGGATTCAGAATAGCTACAGCATGAAAGAATGAAAAGAAGGAGAGGAAACAGAAACCAATTTGTTAGATTAAACATTTCTCATGCAGCCGCATGATTTAGAAGGTCTGCTGACCGCAGTCGCACAAGGTTTTACCTCCTCTAAGACACAGCATTCTGTCAATCCGGCCCAGCCAGAATGTCTAATTATAGTCTGCAGACGCAAAGAAGGTCAAAAGCTTATTAAAAGTCAAGATTAAAATTCCCAATGCATATTATAAGCCACCTCCTCCCCTGACTAGCAATTATTTGCTAACTCATGCCAGTACGGAGAGCAATATTTCTCCGGAGCAACACGTTATGTGTGAGGTGATTGTGTGTTATTGTGAGGGGATTAGCGTGTTCTGAATGTTCTAGTCAGTTGACTTTGCAGCTGACATTTGGGTTTTGCCTTTGCATTCCCTGATCTCTCTTAATAATGGCAGGAGAGGGGAAGGAAAATGATTTCGCTGTTTCCCTTTTTTGTTGTTTTTTTGTCATGAAGCGATTTAAACTGTTTGTTGCACATACAAACATGACGGTTATCTTTTTTCCTGCAGGATCCTTTATAGTCAGAAAACTGTCGTAAGATGATGAACATGTTTGGTTAGTTCTTGTTAGAACTAACAAACGGTGATGACTGAAACAACGGACGCTGCAATGCAGGATTGCTCCATATGTTTCAGTCATACAAGGATACGTTACATGGGGAAGGTGCTCGCCCAGACTTAATGAAAAAAAGGGTTACGGTAACAGAACAAAACTGAAGCAATGTGAGTTTCAGAAGTCTTTGCTCGCCGACGGTCTGAAAGTCTAGACCTGGAGTAGCATGTTTTTGCACCGAGGAAGCAGCCTCGCGGTGTCAAGCGGGGTCATCACAATAAACATCTTTTTCTCCATCATTCTCTTCAGACTTCTTTACTCACCGTCTTTAAAGAACCCCCCCAAAGATGTGCGGACGGACGCCTCAGCGGACCAGCTAAGCTGTTGCTAGCAGACATGTTCTGTTATGAACCAAGGAGCATTTCAGTCAACAGCATCGATCCAACTCCAACAAAAAAAAGTCTCTCTCCCTCTTTTCTTTTCTTTTTTCTCTCTGTCTCTCTCTCTCTTCTCTGGAAAGCTTCCAGCCACGTCTGATCACCCTGCTGCTCCCGTATAGATCCGAGTTCACCTTCCATTACAGCGTTTACAGGGCCTGAATCTTAATTGAAAAATTGATTACAGAATAATGACATGACACTTGTTTAATCAACTCACTCCCAGCCGGTCGAATGGGGTGACACGTGGGCGCGCACGCACGCACGCACGCACGCACGCACGCACGCACTCTGTGGCGTGCGGGTAATGAAAGCTGCGAGGTGAAAGGCACTTTATCAAATGAATGGCTGAAACGCTGCAGACCGTAGTTATTATCAGTCCAGGCTGGAGGCTGAGGCTCCTGTGAAGACCGGGACGCAGCTGAGGGTAATCTCTACCTGGATTTAATTGCTAGGTGGAGAACTGGGAGGGGGGGTGGGGGGATTGCCATTTTTATGAAAGTGAACCTGATAGCTCTCTTCCACGTTGCCTCTTCACATGTGGTTTAGCGATCTCAGGTCATCTTCCCTGCATCTGTGCTCCTCGTGAAGGCAACTGCTGAGGAATAGAGTATTAATTATGGCTGTGCGGTTGAATTGGTGTCTGAGGGCATCGGCGTGGCAGCACAATAATTCCTGTATGTTTGAGCTCAGACGCAGGACCGGGCATGTTTGCCGTCTGCATTGATGCATTCGGGGTCCTGAGCAAAAAGGTGATGCATCTGCCTGTGTTCATGTACTCGTATGTACAACAATGACCCGCTCTGTGGCTCCAGAAGGGTGATAACGAAAGCTGTGTGACGTCCACGCGGTCATCAACATCGACCAGACAGACGTCATCTCTGCGTCTTCCTGTATCCTCGGAGTCCACATTGTCACGAGAGGGTCCACTTGATATTTCGTGGTTGTCCACATTGCTTTGTTCATGGCACCTGCTGGAGAAAAACCACACTTTTGTATGTTTCCATTGTGATAATTTCACGTTTGAGCGTTGAATTTCCCGGGTGGAGCTTATCATCTGCAGACTTAACTTGTGCGTCGGATCGCCTTGTTTTTAAGTTTTCATTTTAATCTCCTTTTGATGTGTTGTTCCACTTGGAAGAGGGAGCTTAATGCACAGGTATCAGTAGGAATTACAGGAGGGCTCCTGCACACCGTCAGCCACACTTTCTTGTGGCTTACTAAGTAGAGCTGGCTGCTGTCGAAGATGAAGGGCCACTCTGAAGTTTTTCATAGATGATCATGCCGGATTTTTTTTTATGTTCTCCAACCTTTGAACACAGGATGTGTTTCCAAGTTTAGTAATTAACTCCGGGCTCAGCCATTTTCATCCAGCGACGGAAAGTTACCAAATGATGAAAATGAAAGATCAATACTTTGCAATAGTACATTCCCAGTTGCATTATTTTTAATGTGTGTGACTCAGTTGCAGTGATTACTTAGATTCTGTAATGAAGTCATCGAAGCAAATTTAATTTGAGCCAAGTTCTGAAACCAGTTTTTTGCCTGGCTCATAATTCAGTAACGCCTCGGTTGAACCCATTGCTCCGCCTTGGCCGAGGAGGAAAGTATATTAAGGATTATAAATTGCAGGGGGAATAAATGACAGAGCACTTTTTGCAATGGAATAAGTCTGAGTGTGCGACTGTTTGTGTGTTTGTTTCGCTGTCGAAGCAGGTGAAAGGCGGGAAGTAGCGTCGGGGCATTGTGTGAGCGGCTGCTTTTCCTCCTCTTCCTCCTCTTCCTCCTCTTCCTCCTAATCCAACAGACAACTTATCAGGAATCAGGAATCAGGAAACATTTATTGCCAAAATATGTCAAACATACAAGGAATTTGTCTTGGCGGTTGATGCGTGACAGTAGACATAAACCAGACAATAGACAACAAGATGCTTTCTCCTCATCAGTGTTTTATCAAACACAATGTTTCTGTGCACAGCTTTTACTTTACTGTTAATTCTTTCTTTTTATCTACAAGTGTGACCTAAAATGCAAATAACGCTGAATAGAATCGTCTCACTGTACTCTTAACTAATCCATCCGAATCCTTGGTATCAAAATAAATTGCGGAAACAAATAACAGCCTTCACTACTGACGCACAATTAACCAATTGAGCTGATCAGGAGGACTCAAACCGCGGATATCGTTCAGTGTTTCTTCTCTGCCGTTACTCAGTAAAATTAAAACTATATACTGAGCGATGTGACATCCTCGCGTTCTCAAACACAGTCCGTCAACCAGCCTGGATCGAAGCCTGCGCTCAACTCAAAGCACTTCACTTAGAAGTAATACATTTGACAGGAGGCCAAGCAGACATTTGCTAGCTTGCTGGTCTGACCCGCCGGATGCAGACTGCCACCGACGCGGCGTTCTCCTACTCGTCTACTTGACGCCGGAGCCACTGCAGTGATTGGATGAAAGAAATACAAGCAAGCATATATTGTGCAGAACATTGCAATATGTTGTGAGTGAACTTTTTTACTTTTTAACTTTTTTACCAATGCATGCGTTTTCATCGTTTTTGCCACGTGGCAAAGGCGTGTAAATTCCTGATGTTTAAGGGGAGCAAGGGTTTCTGGGTAATTTGCCGACTTGCAGGCCGGACGGATTGCGTGGAGCACCAGCATCTCCGCCAGGGGTATCGATGATGTAATCCTCATCCAGAGACAGACACAGATATATGATATTACATCATCGGTGCTGAACCTGGGTAGACAGCGGACACACACACACACACACACACACACACACACACACACACACACACACACAGGCAGACTGTACACAGCCACACACACACACACACACACACACACACACACACACACACACACACACAGGCAGACTGTACACAGCCACACACACACACATACACACACTCACATTTAGGATAATTAAGCTTTTGCTGCTCAGCCTCCATTGTTGACATTCAGCAGCCTTTCAGAACTTTTGAATGTGGTGCTAATTTGGCAGCGACGGTGCCTTTTTATCATTCGGCAGATGCTTTTCAATCACGTGTAACGCTGTGGGGGAAAATGAGCATCTCAGGATGGTCTGGCGGAGTTTGTTAAGTTGGTGGATTTTGGGGGGGAAATGAGGAAGCTTTCAATGTGTCTACACTCAGGGTGGGAATGACAAGACCAGGGTGCAGGAAGAAGCAATTATATCCCCTGAAGAGTTGTTTGACAGTTTTATAGTGCAACATCTATTTTCTCTATCCTCCATATCGACATCCGTCTGGGGAAAAGAGCGCCATTAGTTCCCCCAAAACACATCTCAATAATTAATGCTATGCTTAAGAACGGTGGATAGAAATGTTGTAGGTAGGCATTGTTTTCACACTGGTTTAGAAGAAAGTATACAGGCTCTATTTTCACAACACGCTTAAGGCTGTATGATATTTCTTACATGTCTAAAATTAGCTGCTGACTAATATATATATATATATATATATATATATATATATACATATACATATATATATATATATACACATATATACATTATATATATATATATATATATATATATATATATATGATTTTATATGTGCTCCCAAGAAGAAAATTTGCAATAAAAAATATGTAAAAATGTATTTTTTGTACTTGAACAAACTAATCTGTGCTGATGTAGTATTTTTCTTAGCACTTTACTAAAAGATTAAAAAAAATCCATCTAAGTGTTATTTCAAAGGTCATTGAAATGATCTCAAACCCGTTTAAACCGGTTGACAACGTTTCAACGACAGACACGTGCTGTAAATAATGTTACGGCATCATCAGTTGGATCAGTGAGCAAATAGTATTTCCTCCATCGCCTCACGTCAGCTCAACTAGGCGTCGCAGTTAAAGTTTCATACAGTATGTAAAGCGAGATGTCAATAATTAGCACATCAGGATTTGGGATCAATATTTGATTCCTGTGAGGTTTGTACATTCAACCCGGAATCTGAGAAAAGAGGGACACTTGTCTCTCTCTCACCATGTCTGTTCACTACTAGATTTCCTTCCCTGCACTATATAACAACTTTTACACCGTCAATGCAAACTATTGAACCAAAACAGGCAAATTCAAGTCCCTGTGCTCTAAAATCCCACGACTGCCGGAGCTGACGCGTCTGGCATCGGCAAGCACATCGTGTTCAAAGTTGCCTAAATCACACGCCTGGCCTGGTGTCACATTTAGTGGGGTAGAAAGTAGCTGCTGACTCACTGTCTGCGGGATGGAGCCGTGTGTACGAACGGGAAGGTGCAGCTGATGAAGTGACCTTGGCGTGTGCAATAGGCCCCGCCCCTTATGACCCACCTGGTCTTTTCACACAGAATTAAAAGCTGTATTGTTTTTGACACGTAAACTTCCTCGTGCAGCGCAGGCGTCAATGCACTGCAGCTTTTGTAACCAGGGAGAGTTATTGTAGCCGCTCACAATTACGCGTGAGCGTCATCACTATTTAGCAGAATACCCTATAATATTTTTACTTCTCACTGTGAATTAGGGCCTACGGAAATTACAGGCTGGAGGTCTGCCTCGCCGTTTTATGAACTTTAAGTGCTGATATTGATGGAAGGGTAATGGTAGTCCTCGGCCCCGAGTGTAAATAGTATCTAAAGTGATTACTCTCTTATCCCGTGGGGTAAAAAGGTGGAGAAGGACTTAAAAGATAAAATATGACGGAGGGGCGCGGACCGAGAACGCTGGATTGGTTTCATTTTGATGGTTTATTGGCTTAAATTTCAGGTGTATGATGGATAAAAAAATACCCAAAGTGGACTATAAAACAGAGTAGAGGTTATTCTTCTTCGTTAAGTAAATATTGTCCTTTTCAACCCACTGCAGTGATTTAATATCAATTGTTTCTTTGTTAAATACGATTTGATGTAAACTTATAAAAAGTAATTATCATGAAGGACTGAGGTATCCAGCAGTATTTAAAGTAGTTCAGAACAACTCCACTCTGATCAACAGATATATGCTGCGTGCACATTAATGCATTGGTAATAATCAATGGTTTGATGTACTACAACTCTGTGGTTTCACTTTTATTCACTTGAACGATTTGAGAACATCTTTCTCTACCGTTCACATCTTAAGTGAATTCATATGTTTTCATCATTTCACACTGTTTTTATGTCTTATTACAGATTTTCTACGTATTTTACAGTGATTATGTTTTTTGTTTTAAAAAGCACCTGTCAAAACTGAGAAGTTCTTTCCAAGAAAGAAAAACATTTATGTCACATAAATCAACCCTCACGGATAAACACACAACAGATTGAATGATCTTTATCATCATAAAGCCACATTATGATAAAAGATGATTTAGATCAAACTATAAGACATTATGTTTGACTCCTCAAACAGTTTTCTGAATGTAGGAAAATAAATCACTTTCGGCCTTTTCCCTTTTAAATGCTTGCAATAATCACTGTTTTTGTTATTTTACTGTTCACGGAAGTACTTTGTCACTGCGGGAAAAAAAATCCCAAATATTCATTTGACACTTTGACAACAAACAACGCCGACAAAGTCCAGTTCCTAAGCTGCTCCTCGGTGCGCTGAACCTCCTCTGAATGCTGCCCCTGTGATCCTGAGACCTGGCAGTGGTCCACGCTCTGTTCAGCATCGCTCCACGGCTGACAGGGAAGCAGAACGCCGCCTGAAAGCGTCTCTCCTTCGCTACGTTCTCCAATCAATCTGCCTGGCAGTTCCTCTGTTCGCGGTTAAGTAGCTGTTAAATTATTTTGGTTCAATTTATATCCTCAAAGCTCCCGTTACAAGGGACTCCCTCTCTTGACACCCGTGTCGAAGGGTTAAGACTCTGATTTTCATCAGTGAGTGCCCCCCCCACCCACCATCCTTCCCCACCTCCCACCTCCCTCTCCTCTTGCCTCCTCTGGCGTTCGGCCTCCTCTCCCGAAAGGAAGCTGAACATGTAGCTGATATCTTTCAATCAAGGGCTCTCCCGTCCCTGCAATCACAGTGTCATTGTTCGTCTCATGTTGTGGAAAGCTCTTTTGACAGAGCGCTGCCATGAATCACCTGGCTGAGCAGCCTTCAGATCCCATCGTCCTCTTGGGGGGGGGGGGGACAAAAAAAACAACATTCAATTCATTTCTCCTGCTCTTTCATGTCTTCTGCCTCTTTTTTTTCGTACACAGGGTGTAAAAGTTATTCACTGCAGACCGTCCTCTTTTCTTCTCGCTGGGATTCGCAAAGCAAATATCTGGCGGGTTTGGTGCATAATGGAAGCGCTTTTACTTGCTTGAGGTGCTGACGGCGAAGCACACTGTGTTATGTTGGAGGCTTAGAAAAACAAAACTCTGCAGGGTAATAATGCTCAGCGGCCCCGCTAAGCGTCAGAGGCAACTCTTCCTCCTCTCACTCTGTGGAAAACACTCTTTTGTACAAACAATCTGTTTGCAATGCAGAGAAATGTGTGCTCTTTAAAAAAAAAAAAAGTTTTATCATGAAGTACCCTCAGTTTTTAACCTCCCCCACCCCTCTTGTATCAACTCCAAAAAGTGAAAAGAGGGACAAATATAAACTTGCAGGAGCAGCGTGTGAGCACACGATCAGGTCCAGGGGTGAGTGTGTTTTTCAAAAGGCTGAACGACATCACAGAAGAAAAACCGACTGCGGGGAGAAGCACAAATGAAACGCCCTCGAACCGGGCAAAGAGAGTGATTCAGAGCACCTGTGATTTCACTACACGGGAGCACAATGCGCTTTCACAGCCTGTCAATGATCACTCAATCGCTGCAACAGGCCGATTAAAAAAGCGCTCTGACACATCTGCGCCTGTGTGTCAGTATCAAAAGTCACGACGAGCTGATGGACCAGCGTCCCCCCCCCCCCCCCCCCCCCCTGTGGTTAAGAGAGCGGCTTGTAAGGTTTGGTTTAAAGGTGAGGGATGTCGAGGGGAATTTATAGATCCAGACGCATTGTACCGGCCAGCTGTGCAGCAAATCACTCCACCCGATCCTTTAAATGCAGACATAACAAGCTGCCTGAGTGATGGGATGCAAAACTTTTTGGACTCGACTGAGGAGAGCTTACCCTTAACCAAACACCGCAGACTTCAATGACACGCCGATACCGATGTGTTCATGCATCATGTTCAAGTTTCTGAACACACCAAACGCTGAAATGATCTGCCAGACACCCCCAGGACGTAGCTTTTAATATTCACGCCAGAGCAGTTAAATACAATGTTGTGCACAACGCAAGGAAACTGTAATCTGTTCTTAATCAATGATGTTTGGAAAGAGTGTGAGCACGGCGCTTAAAAGCATCGCTCACACATTACAAAAGTGTTTATCGGACTGCGTGAGAGTTTAAAGGCTGGATGTTTTCTTAAGAGCACATTTAAAAAAAAAAAAAAGGAGTCTCTCCCTGTGTCTCGCAGCCTGAAATGTCTTGAATACGGGGCATGTTTTGACATTTTCAAACAAAGGGCACTGCTATTGTGTCACGAGCATTTTCTAGCGGTTCTTTCATGGAAATATTGAATGAAGCGATCAGTACAATTAAGGCGCAGATTCTTCAGCAATGTGAAGTTCGGAGACCTGGACAAACCCTTTGCTGTCTCCAGCGGGAGGCCTGACACCTGGGCAAACACTGCAGCCCAATGATCTGTCATCAGCTATGGAAACCAGCACCAACCCGGTCGCTTTTGTCAGCGCACAAAAGAAAATGCCTCAAATTAATTTAGCACTCTGCATTCATCTTCTGTTGAGGCTTAAGACCTCATCTAAGCTTGCGAAACGGCAAGGGGCTCACGGGGCTTCATGTAAGAATTTTGGCTCATGGGTGAAGCCAAACACTGCTAAGACGTGACATGTTGACTGTTGTAGTGAAGTATGTGTATCCTGTGAATTCAGACAGTCGGTAATACCTGGGATCTACGGAGCCCTCAGATGTACTTCTGTGTGTACCCTGCGTCTCTGATCTCTCCTGCTGAGCCTTTCCTCCACAACGCCAGGCCTCCCGAGGACGTACGAGATAATTGTCCCTCAGCCGCCTCACTACCTCGCAGGCGACTTCAAACGGAGCTCTGCCCGTTCTCGATTCACGCCCAGCGTCGCCGGCGACGACTCCCGAGAGCCCAGTGGGCGATGACACGTCCGGGTCGGCGGCGGCGTCCGTGCCGGTGACGCGCCGCTCGGGCCTGAAGTAAACGTTCACACACCGTCTGGAATGCAAATGCTTAACGTGGCATCTGGCTTTAGGCAGCTGGTCATGTGTCGCAGCTAATCATCTCTCTCCGGGAAACGTACGTCATGACTAACTCAGGGAGCAGTTCTCTGATCTTACCAAACATACACCCGCTGAAGGTTTTTGGGTGTATTAGGTGAATACATGTTTAATTTGGGGTTCATTTTAAGGATGAAAAAGATAAAGAGGATATCACAACAGTTACAGCTACAAGAAGTGACAGAAGTGGGAACATTTACAAATGCAAATCAAGTCTGTCACGTCAGTATTTTTCTATTTAAAAGGAGCAAAGCAGACTATATTAGTACCTGTGTTCAATCCAGATAGGTTGTGTATTCCTGTATATTATTCATTTCCAACAGGAACTAGTAGCATCTGCGTGCGACTCGTGTTAGGAAGTAAAAAGGTTGCTCGATTTACATGAAGAAATTAAAAACAATTAAACACATTTGGCAAAATGCATTTTCTAGGGTGTATATCGCTGGCACCGTTTTTATGTTATATGGTGTCAAAGTATTTTTAGATAAGGTCATAAGATTAAAACAAATAATGATAATAATAAAAGGGCCTCTGGTAAATATTTAAAGCAACTATTTAATGCATTGAAAAGCTTTTTGCAAGACAAAATTCTGTTAAATACGTTCTGTGTTGAGGAACTAATTTCTTTAAATCCTATTTGTGAGCCACAAATCTCAGGGGTGGATATCTCTGAAAATAAAGACAAAACTACCTTTATCGCTTGATGCTGCCGATCGATGCAGCATTCACCATTTTCACGCTTTAAGTATTTTCCTGCAAATTAACCGCAGCTACGAATACATTTATTGCAGGTAAGCCTGCCACGGATCGCCACAAAGCACAGCACAAAGGGAATAACCTGAGTGCCATTTCCATGGTAATGCCATGCGGCTTGGCTGCAATCACCGCGGCGTAGCGACGGTTGTCACACAAAGCCATTCAGACAGTCAAATGACGAGAGACCTTGAGAGCGGGACGGGAGGAGAAGCCAGCGTGAGTGTGAGGGGGCCTTTTCTTCTTAGCGCTGCATTATAAGGCACACTGCTCAGACTTGATCACACACCAGAGGAACTCATCTTAAGCCCTTTAAACTAGCCAGTAATCCACCAATATGTGCAATGTGACATGAATCGTTTGGCTGGAAAGGAGGGCGTGCTACTGCATCACATTCAGGTCACCTAATTCCTTGTCAGTGTTATCCGTCCCACATCCATGTTATTATTCTTAACAATACTTGCTTTCAGATCAAGCACTTAAAAGGGAGTTAGTGTATCATCTGGATTTACTTGAATGGCAGGGGGAATTTGGCGAACGCATCAACATGCAATGCCAGATACAACTGAGAAAATATTTCTTTTCATTTGGCCGTCCGTTGCATCACATGATGCTGCCGCCGCTTTCGGAGATTGAATCTTAAGTCATGAATGTCAGAAAGTGATCAATGGCCTCTCGATCTACCCAGAAGAATCAGGGTGCCTTATTGTGACTTGCCCCCTTTTTTGTACCTGAACATAGTGAACGTATGTATGTCTGACCCTGAGCATGGAGGCTGTTTGGACTTTGGTTTCTCCGTCGGGAAATATCTGACACCTGAGGCTCCTTAACCGGCATATTAATTACGAAGAGCTGTAACAGTTAAATCATTAAAAGCTTTTCATTTCCTGGTGGCATCTGCAGTACTAACAGTCATCAACTGACAAGAGTTAATAACGTAATATTTTTTAAGTACGCATTTACAGATAAATCAATAAACATAAGTTTTCCAACAGGTTTTATAACATAAGCAGCGATGTATTGCTTTTAGAAAGGTGTGGACTAAGATAAAACGCCTTTACATTTGTAAGATACTTTGAAGAAAAGCTCAAAAGCTACAAACTCGCTTCATGAAAAAAAACAAATTGACTGAATATATTTTACAATTCATTCCCCCCACCGGTTTGAAAACGCGCCCTTGGTTTCCTTCAATGAAGCCGGAGGATGAACCGTGCACTTTGTCAGCCCACCAGTCTCATGGCCGGCTTCCCCGCCGCTTTCCTTTCAGCGACAGGTTAGCCACCAGGGCAGATTAAGCCCGCTCCCCTCCCCAATCACCCAGTAATACCAGCACGCTGTATAAAGCCCATGTTGGGTTTTGCCTGTTGAATGGTGGCTTATGGCAGCTAAAGACCTCTAGAGGGGGAATCCTGAGGGGATTACTCTCACGTTCTCCATGAAGTGGGAAATCAAAACAGTCTCGAGCGTCTGGGGATGATCTCCAACATCCAGCATTCCCCCGCATGCACGCGCTCGCGCACACACACACACACACACACACGCATATCTACGCTCATGTGCAAACATGCACAATTACACAGTCGACACAGACACACACATAAACTTTAAGGATATTGGACACTCCCATCCCTCTTACCCATTGACACCCAGTTTTTTTTTTTTATACCCAAGTATAGACGTCTAACAAGGGCCAACTCCACTCTGAGAGGATTAGTGTAAGTCGCACTGATAATGAAATCATGGGCTGAGTAGCTGTTGGGAGGATTTCATACAAAAGAGGCCTGAATTACTTTGTCTTTTCTGTTTTTTGAAAACCTTTATTCTCTACGGTGAGAACATTAAGAACAGTATGAATTCTGCGACGCATGTCACCCTGCGGCCCCCCGTCCCTCTGCGCAGGGAACCCAAACATTTCCACCGTCCATAAAGAAACTGCTTAGCCGGCTCTCATCAGCAGCGGAACACATCGTCATGGCATTAATCTGCTGCAAGGCCTGCATCCTCTTTCTCCGCAGGAATTTCGCCTGGGATTACACAGGCGATCAGCATTCTCTCACACAAATAGATTATTGCACAAAACAGCAATGAAGAGCAGGTCGAGCGATGGTGAATAGTCGAGTGTCATCGTGAATTTCTTAATTATGACAGAAAAACGCAAATGACCAAACTCAACATCTCCCGCTGACTTCTGCAGTGGAGTTACGGTCTGTGTCTTGAGGGAGAGGCTGACGTCTCATATAAAGAGAAAACATTTTAAGTATTTCTCAAATCATTTGCTCTACAAAAGAAATAATGAATTATCAGTCACTCTGTGATTCCAAAAGTATTTTATGATACTGAAAGAAACACACGAAGCCATGAATCGGATGAATGATTTTTCTTGCACTGAAGAATCTATAATCTTTGCATATTTAAAAAAAATATATACTTTTTACCTGCTTTAATGTTGCGTTGCCAGTTGAACACTTGCTTCTCACGACCATCTTTTTTTGCAGTGATGTGAACAACAACGAGGCGGCACTTTAAGAACTTAAATTCTATCATAAAATAGTGAAATTGATGTGATTTTATGTTGACTAAATCGACGTCCTCTATGTAAAGTCGTGTAATTTTATTTGTGATTTCATGCAGGGTCATGCCGTTAACTGTTATTTCCCACTCTGTAATGCTATTGAGTGTCATGCTAGCGGATGGGATTGAATGTTCCATTGTGTCACGTCGAATGAATATGTCATTCAGTGGAATATGCTTGTGTACTCACATATTTAGTACCCTAAGAAGGAGAATTTAGGGTGTTTCTGTCAGAAAGATACTATTCATAGTGCTACACAACTTCAAGTGAAATACTAACGTGTTAAAACACAATGCAACGTGACAGTGACGGCAGCTTTCACAGCATAAAAAAGGTGGATGGCTCTGAAACAGCAAATACACGCTTCCCTGTGAGTTTAAATACAAGATTCCACTCACGCCAGGCATAATTATTTGTTTTAAATAAGCTCACAAATCATAATTTGATCACAAGAGGTTGTCAGGGGTTACCATGGTTACGTGTCTCACACCAAGAAGGAAACTGGCTTCGTAATTGCAGTACATTGTGTCCGAAAACGTAATTACTGCTGCTTATTAACAAAAGTATGTTGAGAGAGAATACAAATATGTTGTGTGTAATGCGTTGTATGCTGTGTAAGGTCACTGTTTTTCCTGTCGTGCACATCATGCTATATTTATTCATGTCATTTTTATGTTGTGTCGTGTTATGTTGTGCTATTTTCCACTTTCGTTCTACAAGTTCTGAGCCACAGTTTTAGAAGGAACACATTCATTCCAACAAACCAACCAAACTTCACACAGTCGAACTCCATTCACGGACCTGTCCGCCCACACCATCACAACGTCAAAGGAGGATTTTCAATGTTACGAATTTATCTTTTTAGCATTTACAATTGGAGTGAGTCATGCACAAACGCCTTCTCCGTTTGCTTTGAGGCAACACAACCATAAACAGCTGTTACGTGTGAAAAGGTTACATTTTTGTTTGGCAAACACTGTGAGACATTTCTCAATGACTTGGGCTTCTCCAGTTCTGGTCAGGGAATAAAGATTTCCTCAAAGTGTCGATTCACAACGGCAGAGAAGCTGACCCGTGGCTTGTGCACAAAAAAGCTCGGTGAGAAATGTAGGTCAAAAGCTAATTACGTGGTCTGGCAAGTGGGGCTTACGCCGAGACATTTCACAAGGACTACGGCCTGCACGTGCTTAGCGAAGGCCCGTAACATGTGATCGGTCGTGCTGCTATTTGTTTGGCTACAAACGGGATACAGTCACACCTTCACCTCGTGAGCTCTGTGGTCTTCAGAAGCCAAAGTCCAAATGTCAACGCGAGCTGTCACGATTGCTTTTGTTGACCTAAATCAAAGAGAGAATAGGGCGACGGAAATCTTATTTGTCGAAGCCAGCCCTCATGGAGGGTCTCACAGAAGAGCGGTAATTTAGGGATCAGGAAGGTGGAGCCACCTGTTGAGAGACAGAGGTTAAAAGCTATCTGTTGGCCTTCCCAGCATGCCCCTGCTCACAGCCGCCAAGTACAGTTTCAGGACTCGGTGTTGCATTCCGTAAGTAGCGTCGACTGTGATCTCACAGGAATGCTGCTTTCAAAGTGTTTGGGATTAATATTTAACACAACATTGTTTGAAATGCTGAACAGAGTCTGTGGTTTTGTGAGGCTGTGTTTTCTTAGGAGCTGTGCTGCCGGCGTTATCAGGTTCTTGTCCATAACAAAGTATTTATGAGTTGTCTGGAGTGATTGATGCACAGGTGGGCGTGTTGTTGTTGTCCAACAATATAGGCCGACTTATCAGAGCACGGCCGAAATGGTGCTCTGTGTAACTGTTGTATTTCTATCTGCAATGATAGTATGGACATGGTGAAATTACACTTTTTCATTAATAAATGATAGATGATGTGCTCCTAACTGCAGAATTATCCAATCATTCCAAGAATGTTGTGGCCAAATTCTACTAATAATTTAACCACTTTGATTTAAAGAATACAACATTTGAATAATATTGTAACATTTTGAATCAGCGTGTTGCTTTTGTGAAGCACAAATCCATTCATGGAAGGTGTGTGTGTCCTTGTGTGTGATGCAGATGCTCCTCGTGCTCATATATGCACCAACACTGTCCATTCAATCTTCAAAATATCTTTAGATATGTCTATATACATAGACATCTATGCATACATACATATATTGTAGAGAATGCTGAAGACACCACAAGGTACCGTTGAATCGGTAGCAACCTGGGACCTCCACCTATCGCTATAGCAACAGCCTGGCTATTGAGATATGAACAATGTGACGGAGCAAATGGAGGCTGAGACTGGAGGCGGAAGAGAGATGGGATCCTTCAGCTATAATGAAGACGTATTGGGTGTCTCCTCTTGTTCGGCTGTAGATCATTCATCCTGGTCCCGTTCAGAGGGATCTTGTTAGATTCTTACCAAATCGAACCAAAAGCATATTTCACAAAACAATAAGTAGTCACCTTATTCAAAAATAAATGCAGTTTAGTTGCGCTTACTCCAAATGCAGAACTTACTTGACATTAAATAATCAACGAAAATATGCGCAATATATTGAACTTTAAAAACATAAACGTAGCTTGTAAGCAAAGAATGTGGAGAGTCTCAAGAAGTAACACAAAAAAGAGGGGTTGGTCAAACATAACTCCCTCAGAGCGATCATTGCACTGATTGGGTGACAAAGATGAAAAAGACCTTTTCAATAACTCAGGCTAATGTTGTGCCTTTGCTCAGACCGGCTGTTGCCCCGGGTGCGTGTGAAATGCTTGGCGTGGACAAAGTAAACCACGGCCGGTGCCCATGCTCCATTGTCCTCAAAGCCTCCTAAAGAGGTCTCTTCACAGGTCCAGCAAACACACTCTCCAGACTCTTGGCATATCTCTGAAGATCCTCCTTTTGTGCGAGGAAACACATTACTCTCTCAAGGAGAGGAACAGGGGAAACAAGGCAGCACTGGTGAAAAGGCTTAAGTATCTCAGCCCCCCACCCCAGACCGCCTCTTCTCCTTGCCAGATGATAATTGGGACTGAAACACTTTTTTTTGGTCCGAGCCTAATTCAGTGAGTAAATTGCAACATGGGAAAAACATGAATGGGGCCCAAGCTGTGTGGTGACATAGCCACGGAGACGCTAAGAGTCGCTCTTTGTGGCCGTCTACAAAAGGGAAATGTTCTGTTAATCAGCATTGTTATATAAGTAAGTGTGCTTTCCTTCAAAACTATGTGATTGAATGTTCCTCCTGAGGGGGGGTGCGTGAAAAATATTGATCGTGAGGGACGTGTATGAGCACTGCAAATATCATATCGGCATAATGCTGGGAAAGCAAACTGGAGCGGGCTCACAGTTGTAACACCTCTCCGTCCGGGTCAGCCGCTGGTTTTTATTAAAATTGGAACAAAGTAAACAAGCAAGTTAGAGCGTGCGATGCAACGGCATCAACCGCTCATTTCTCGCCAGTTTAATTCCTCGCAAGTCGGCATGGAAAACAACCAACAATGCTGACCCGACCGGCTTATACTGAATTGTTGCGCAGATTAAAATTCGTCGAGGAATGCAAAGGATCAGCAACAGCCTAAACTTTGCCACACGAATGTTTACTTCGCCGACATACAGGGAGGGTCGACTAATTAACGGATGCACTGTTACTTTGCAAAGCAGCAGCGCAAGCAGGTCACGTTGAGTTGGATGCAAAGTGGTTCTGTTAGTAGCAGTGTTCATGTCCAACGGACGGCTACTTCTGGGTTCGTAAAGAGGTCAAACCACAGCGATGCAGGTTACATGAACTGGAAAACTGCTTATATCCAAAGCCAAATCACAAAGAAATATAATATTTTGTAAAAAAAAAAGCAAAAGAACATACAAGTCATGTTACTGTTTTTATTTTTATTGTGTGTCACGTGCAACAAAACCTTTAAATCACAGGAACAGTTGGGCCTCCGGACACCCAAAGGTGCCAAAATGTAATGATGTCTTTGTCCAAGATGATCATTTCCTCTCAAACGTGCCACTAAATCCATGAGTTATGTTGTGGATCAAGAAGGCCTGTAATGCCTTTCATTTCTTTCCCAGATATTCCTGAACATTATTGAACCTTTGTGGAGGCTTCTGTTGTCTTCGCTCCATGGAAACTACAATCTAGGTGTCTTTTACTCTTTAACATGTTGAGATTGGTTGAAAAATTGGACATTCATATACAGTAATTTGTACTTTAACCTCAGCTATAGAATTGCAGGTGAAAACTGCACTGTGTGTGTGTGTGTGTGTGTGTAGTGTGGCACAGTAAAAGAAAGCCAAACAAATACTCCACTGGGAGAATAATGAATGAAATATGCTCCCTACGGTAGCTCAGAACTCCCTAAAACCTGCTTATACCAGGAAACAAGTAGAAAATAAGAACAAGAATATACAAAAGTATTGCTTCAGGCAATCTCAGGTGATAATTTCCCAAATTGCTAGTCTCCTCTTTCTTCTGTCTCACCGTACACGTTCAAATCCCTCGCTCAGACAGATGACTCTCTCATTACTGCTCGCTCAATGCATATGATGTGAACAGGTAAACAGCGGCAGAACAGAAGGGAGCTGAATGTGCGTCAAGGGTAAGCCGGGCCGCGTAATAATACGACTGCGAGGGTTTGGGTTTGCGGCATGAAAGAGTCAAACTATTTGTGTGGACGCGCTGTAGTAGGACGGGGTGGCTGTGTGTGCGACATCACTTCAGCAACTCAGACAGACATAAATATACATTTTCAGATTGCCGTCCTGCACTAAGCACTTAATAGTACATTAGAGTGCATGATTTTGTGCTTTAACTTTGACGTAAGGGATCCTGGGAATGTGATCCGCGCTTCCTGGTGTATTCTGTATATTCACCAGCCAGCAACGAGCAGCAAGCCGGGGGACATAAAGGACGATAATCTCCTTGGAATTCCACCGCATTTTCTTATAGAGACGAGGGGAGTGATGGACAGTGGGGTCGCGGGGTCAACGGGACCAGTTTGCTGAGGCCCATCTGTCGGCTCCTGCTCTATTTACGCACTATCTCAGGAGTGAAAGGCGAGCGTCTCAAGAGCTATCCTGTTCTCATAACACCACGACGCTTCATATTGGTGGAGGAGACACAGAGGGCAGCTTGTGGTGGTATGCGCCCCCAGCCACCGGCAGTGTTCCCCCTACCATTCATCATCTGCAGACAAAACCTAATAAGCGACAGAAGAGGCTGCGACTCGCGAGGGCCTTCGCTTTAGAGGCGCGTTCGGCTTTGATGCCGCGGGTTTCAATACAACGGAAATACATGAAAGCCTAAAATTTGTTCCGTGTAAATTGTTATTTTGAGCCAAATCGTGTCGAAGCAGGTGTATTTATAGGCCTATTAGGGAACAGATTTGACACATCAAATGGACAGATGACTGAGATAAAAATAAAGGTAAAGCAACACACAGTTACCAATTAGTTAGAGCAATTAGTGCAATTACTTATGTCACCTTTGAGTGCATTAACGCTATAAATGTATTTGTTATAGTTTCCCATTTGGTTCATATCAGCTTGTGTATCAGTTTGTTTTTGTTTATTCCAAAGCTTTTTAAATGACACATTCACTCCTTGAGGCCTGCCATGTCTATGGTACTCCAGGTAAATGCATCATATCCACCATTTCCAGCCGACAGGGAGTCGCTTCATTCACAAAATCTATGATTATACATTTTAATAATACCGTGCCACTCTATGAGAGAAGGGATGGCTGAGTGAATATCAAATGGTGACATATACAAAATGAGATGGTTAACCCAGCCAATTGAAACTGTGATACTGTATTTAGAGTGCATTTTGCCTTGACTTGTAAAAAATTACAGCCCTGACTATGTATTTAAGAGGAGCTGACTACAGTCGGAAGGCAATATGTGAACAACCCATGACCACATTAAACGGCACTTTAATATTTTACTTCAAAGTGGCAGAGTAAGAGCACCAGAAGCAAGCGCCGACAGCAAAAACAATAATTTCATACATCAATGTAAATATTAGTTAAAATTGAAATCATCTTTTTCTGTGTGATTTTATGACGTTCACCCCGTGTAATGAGCGGTTTGGATGATGACTGTGTGAGAAAAAGTCCTGCTATTTCTCAAAAGAGTTGAGACAAAAATGTATAATTTCTCATATTCCACATGAAGAAGCTCAAGTGATCTTTCAATCTGCAAGTATTTATTCAAATGCAAAAGTTTGACACCGTGGTCATATTTGTCCATTCCATTCAAGGCGACAGCCAGCCGCCGCTTAGCTTAGCTTAGCATTCAGATGAGAGCAAGGTGAGAAACAGCATTGCTTCCCCCTTAAAAACCTCTCTAATTAAAATGATACATCTAGTTTGTTTAATCTTCACCAAAAACAAAATTGTGTCCTTTTTACGGGATGTTATGAGCGGTTTCCAGGCAGCGCGACAACGCCTTAACTTCAGGAAGTAACTTGATTGTTACCCTTGTTACCCCGAGTCTGTCATCAAATGCAACCAATAAGGTGTTTGATGCCTTTTCTCAAACGCGGCTGTGAACAACCGTTTTAATTTGTTTGCAAAGACTTAATTGAAATAGGTGATTTGTGCTGTGATTAAACTGCATGGAGACGACAATGTCAGTGACAACAACAGCATTGTTTACTTCATCCTTTTTTATCAAACGTCATTCTCTTCGCCTGAAAAAGGGAACGAGAAGGGAATAAGAATGAGCCTTCGAGTCTTTAGAGAAAACCTCACTTTGTGTTAGAGTTACGTAAACTGGGGGAATTCCTATTGTTGGCAGGTGGACCAGGACAGACCTTTAGGCAACTACAGTGCAAGTCTTGGCTGCACGAGACACAGCCTGAGGAGCTCAAACCCAAAAGAGAAATCCTCACACAGGTGATGGAAGAAACATAAATTGTCATGTCAGCTTGTGAAATAATGCCCAATTATGTCACCTTATTTTTCTTTTTACCATTTGGTAAATAGCTAGTATTAAATAATAATGTGACAAATAGAAACATCAAAGTTCTTTTAGACTTGCTTTGTGTAGGCCGACCTGAACATGCCTGGACGAGCCTGCATGAACATTTAATAAATCTTACATTGAAGGAGGAAACCCTCAACCGATTGATTGATTAACTGCCGACAGCTTTATGACAAAATTACTATTGTTGCACTTTGAGTACTCATCATTAGTTAAATCAATGGTAAGGCGTGATCATTTGTGCCTTACCACACTCGTAGTGTCTGTCAGCCCTTTCATTTGGTCCAAGTCTGTCACCAGTCCCCAGCAGTGCAGCGCATAGGTTCTCCTAATAGCCACTAGTTATGACAGCAGCTGTCATGTGACACCGAGTAGCCTTTAGTACGTAGCTCACTTCACATGTAAAGGGTTTGTATTGTTGTATTTTTAGACTGCGAATATTTGACTTTCGATTATCGGATGTGTTTACAACAATAAAGTTTCTTTTCTGTTCAAGTAGACATTACTCCTCTATATCTTTGCATAGCAAATTGTTGTTACTGCTCTGAATACCATGCAGAAAACATTTACATTTTAATTAAAAACTAGCAATTACATTTAATACACAGCCATAACACGTAAAAGATGCAAAAAGATCTGTAGCGCTGAGGGGACCTGCAGAGTCTTGTGATCGAGTCTTATCCGGCCCTTATAGGATTTAATTTGATCTATTCTTAATATAAAAACATGAATCGGCATATTCTCAAAGAATTAGAATAACTGCTATAAATGAATCCCATTGTTTTCTGTGTATTTGTGTGCTGTCTTTAAATGACACCTCGAGCATTAGTGTGCTATATCCTAAACTTTAGCACATGCGCCTTAAGTATAGCAACAACGTGGAAAAACACCCCAAACAATACCAACTTGTGTCTGAGTGAAATGATTAGGCTAAATCACATTTGTTTGGCTAAAGCAGCTTAGAGCAAGAAGCATAGCGTAATAACACTGACTGGTGGGGAGCTTAGGAAATACCAAAAGTCTGACAAAACAACAAATTGTCGGGTCCAACTGCCTCATTCTTTCTGTGTTTCACTTAATGTCTCCAGGTCATGTGGGCGTATTTGTATTTATAGTGAACACCTGTGCACAAAAGACAAATAGTCAAAGATCTGAGCTACTTTTGTAATGCATTGGGGCTTTAATTCAACTTGAATGAGATGTGACATTTTCCAGCACTGTTATAAATTAGCTTTCAGTTTTGCCTAAACGTTTGGCAGGAAAAATCCTCCCGCGCCTTCACAGCTCCACCGCCACCGATAGAAGTCCTGCTGCTGGCGTGTCCTGAGTTTTGACAACCTCTTGTAAGTGCTCACTGCGCCGGCTCTCACTCCACACGTACCCCTTTCAAGACCGGGGCAATCTAATACGCCCTCAACCCCGGGTCGGCCCCTTCCTTCAGCGACGGCCGCCCAGCTCCAGCAGTTAGTAACTTCATCTCATTCACGTCGTCTTTCACAAAAAGGTGTGTCTGTTTACAAAACCCCCGGCAAACGTGACACTTACCACGTCGGCAGGTACAAAGCCCCAGTCGAGTGATCCGGGGCCGGCAATGAAAGATGAAAGACCGAGGCTGGTGCTCTGAAGCACGTGTCTGGATGATGCTCTCATCAGCCTTCAGTCGGACAGGTGGAGGAGGAAGAGTGCAACGGAGGCCAAGTGATGAGGCCGGGAAGGGTGGAGGAGGGCGGCGAGTGGCGGGGAGGGAGGAGGGGGGGGGGTTAATCTCTGGCCAAGGTGGGACTTACTTACGTTCCTGTTTGATACACTTTGATATGTGCACTGCACCTGAGCCCAGACTGTGAGTGTGAGGGGCGATGAGCAGGGACTTGTCAGACGCTTTATGGGATGCGGCGTTTGTTTATTAATCACTAGGTTCTGTGATGTGTCTCTCATCACCCCAACAGGTATAATTAAGCTTTAAAGGGCACGAGAGGCTTGATGTGTCTGCGATTCATTTTGTTTTATCTCCTTGTTCCTTTTGAAGTCACTGCTGCGTGGGTAAGTTGTGAGCGTGCACTGCAGTGTGTGTGTGTGTGTGTGTGTGTGTGTGTGTGTGCACGTACTGTAGGTGAGCGTGATTAAACCTCTGCATGGTCAGAAAGCGTCGTAACAAAGTATTTGTCTGTGGTTCCCATGTTGCACGACCTTGAAAACGTCCGCTTACACGCCAGCTCGTGTAGCCTGACACGTCCTGTTGAGCCTCAGCGCATTCAGTCGTTATGAGGAGTGACAGTTCAAAGGTTGTCAGGTTCTGATGGCCAGGTATTGTGCTGCTTGTATGACATCTTGGGTTCCCAGCAGGCAGCTGCTGCGGCCTGTTATTCAGCACAAGTATGTGACAAATGGGGGGTGGGGGGGGGGGGGGGGGTACACACAAAGACGTCTGGCCGTAACTGACGTAGCGCTATCGACCCGATCCAAAGGTCAAGCAAATTGAAATATGTATCAGAGACGGGACTATGTGCAGGAATGTAAACAGGGCGGCGCTGCGCTTTGCCGGCCTTGATCTTCCATATCAGCTTTCTTCTTGCACGACAGATCCTTGCATTTAAAGAAAAAGAGCTCTTCTCTCGCATTCCAAGCAAAACCGGACAGAAGTCGCACCTGAAATATCCAGTTTGATAAGGCACCGCATAGGCTATCAAAACACCTTCGCTTTAACTCGACCAGACTATTGTCCTTCCGATGGGCTTCGCCTTGATTCTGTTCCACGCAGCTCTCTGTCGGCAGCAGGCAGAGGTGCGAAAAGATGATAAGCTCACCTGTTTTCTTTGGCAGTGGAGACCGAGCAGGCAGAGAGCCAGCAGCACCGTCACTTCTCCCAATGGATCCGCCGGTTGTGTCGGAGTGAATCGATGCCACTCATGCAGAAATGTTACCCGGCATGGCACCCAACACGGCGAGCGGGGGTCAGGGGAACGAGCTCATGTAAATCAAAAGGAGGGATTTCTCTGACATTAATCATAATTAATTGTTTTTTGCATCATCGGATTAGATAACTATATATTTTAGAGACACTTTTTCTAGATAGATCAGTAGGATTATTGGTCTTGTCTATGTGTTCCTCTGCTTCTGTCTGACTCAAATGAGTTTTTCCAATATCTAACTTTTCCAACCCCCAACAGCCAGCAAGCTGTCTTGAATGCATCATGGGAATTGTAATTAAGTGGTGACATGCAAACATTTCTTCATCAACTGCAGGTTTAAAGATTACAAATGATTTGTGTGCGGAAGGAAAAACATTAATATTTGCTGTAACTGTTTGTTACTGGGAGGAAATCTTTAGTAAATAGTAAATAGATAGCCGGATCATTTGTGTATTGGGGTTCATGCCTTTAGCATTTAGAAATGTGATGCTCACCATTAAAATGTGAATCCATGGATGAACATTGATCAAATGATCGGATGAGACGGATAATGGAAACAAAAACATCTGTGACTGCACCTTTGGCACAGTAACAAGTAAATAAGTGTTGCTACTTTATCTTTCACCACGCACTAAAATTACAACAAGAAACCAAGAGACTGCGCCTGTTTGGCAGAATCTCAACGCGCTTTGAAGTCAGCGAGCAATGGTGACTGACTTGCCCTCTGAACGGTTAAGCAACATGTGTCATTTGGACAGCGGCAATGTCTTTTTTTTAATGACCGGCTTTACTATTGTCAATCCATTTGTTTAGGGTTGTTTTACTAGAGATGTTTGAAAGCTAAATAGTGAAGGCTGAGGTTGGAAATGTCTCCTTAAGGCATCTTTTTATTTCAAGTTGTTTTGCCTGTCAACAAGGAATAAGGTGAGAAATGGATAAAGACATCAACCATCAATGATCTGATCACATGGTCACAACTCCATCTCCTTTTACTCTTAAAGATGCCCCAATGCTTCCTGATCAGGTAGTAATTATGTTAAAGAAAAAATATTACATTCTTATCAATATGAAGAAGGACACCTCCCAACCTCTACCTTGCTTTAACCAATCAGGGTCCAGTATTGTAATGCAACCGCCTCTCCCCTGTTAATAATAAACGGCACATCATCACTATACAGTAGGTGCTTCATACAGGTCGCCTTGGAAACAAATGTGCCCATGTGACAATATGCCACGAAACATTCGGCACATTTACATGAGTTTGTAAAATAAAGTACAATATGTGAAAAACTAAAATAGGCCAACAGTCGCTCAACATAATTTTGTTCTTGTTGTTGTCTTTAAGGAGTCTTAAATTGTTTTCATGACAGGCTAAATATGGCTCTCCCCACTATGATCCCACCCCTCATCGCCTAAATATGGACTCATCTGTTGTCCTGCATGTCGGGTAGGAGGAGGAGACAGCGGCGTCCTGTGCAGACGCGGAAAGTCCCCAATTATGTGGTAATTCTAGAGAGTGGTTGTGATATTTATTCTTATTGCCCAAAGAACTTGGCATTTATGAGACTCCCCACAAACACATTCCCCACAGCACCGGCAAACTGTATGCCCTTTGCACTCGTCCAATCGGGTGAAACAGCAGCTGAAGCTGATTTTGGGAAGTCTCCAGCAAGCCCTGTTTATTTCATTCAGGTGCTCTTTTAAAAAATAAAAAGAGGATTCATTAGGTTTACAGCAGCTCCTCTTTGACAGTTGTTGATGGGTGTAATTCTACACGCCATAGCAAACATTTCCTGGTGTTTCAAGTACAAGGATTGGAATTTTTTTATTTGCTAAAATATAGTCACGGTGTTCACGAGGCACTGATGGATCTGAAAACTTGATGACAAGTTGTCAATCAAGAATCTTTTATATAGCAGAACTGCTGCCATGCATTGTGCCCGTAACACCCCTCAAAAGGCCAATTGACTGCACTCTGTGCTTAAAAGGTATGATTTGACTCGACTGGGTGTGCATTGTATGCAATCAGCAAGGAGGCTAAATGTAAAGATGAAAGCGAATGTGCAGAAGTTGCTGTGCCTCTCAGACGCAGCGAGGCAGCTGGATTCTCAGCGCTCATGCCGTCACAGGGCACAATTTATGGCCATTATGGTGGTCTATTTCTAGCTCTACTGATGGATTCTGCTCAATTATTGTCCATTATGGAGAAAGATGGCCACACAAGCATGCCAGAAGGTATTGTCTCCCGCTGTAGGGACATTACATTGAAATCATCACTGCACATCCAGCTCAGGCAAAAGTAACAAAAAACTGCAATAGTGTCGTTCTGGTACAGATTTGTGGAAAAGTACCAAACCTCATTTGCCTACAATCCCTTAATACTTGTGGGCCATTATAACAGGTTGCATATCTACTATTGCGAGCAGTTCCCTGACAGGAAGCTTTTTCTAGAATAACCAGTGCAGTGCCCCTTTTAAACGTACCTGTGTTTTCATTGCTTGGCCTCCAGTGTTGCTTCTTGCAGCTTTTACACTCCACAATGCACCTCGGCTCCTCAGTGATTCACCTGCCAAGTTTGTCAAGTCTCAGGCTTGTCCAAGTATGTAAACTAATAGCAAATCCGCCTTATTTTGAAACGAAATAATATATACAGTTGAAATGTTATTCTCCTAATTATTTTTGTGATCGGCTACTCAGTTTAACCATAGCGCTATACGGCAATACAGTAAAGTGCTTATCAAAAATGTATTATTGAGTCCCCAAGACGTAGTGTTTTCAACCAACTAATGTTGCTAACGTTAGCTCAGTTAGCTTAGCTTAGCTTAGTCTTATCGCAAGACAAGGACCTGTCGTGTTTTGAAAATTACCCGGAACTTCTAGTAATAAATTTGCCATCGTTTTAATTGTAAATGGTAGTATTTGTTTTGTGAAAAAAGATTTGTCACAGCCGAAAGTGAATCTCACACCATCCAGTCCAGGATCCTGAGTGTGATTCCAGCACAACATTGCAAATTATTTAACCCTTTTCCCGGTGCTGACCCATGCACCAGGCTTACAAGCCAACAAGTAAACCCTCCTCCGCCATTGTCCTGCTTTCTTTACGGCTGAATAATGGCGAAGAATCGGGAAATAGAGGCCGAGTTCCTATTATTCCTGGCATCCAGACGCTGCAGTGGCTCTCGTCTCGACAGAGCTCGGCCCGGCACTCAGCACAAACTGGAGGTAAGTGAGAGCGAGAAGTCCCGGCCAGATTCACAGCAGGCCACCGAGGGCCTCTAAATGCCACCGTAGCCCCCCGGCGGATATTAATCAAAATCTCCGATCAATAACTTCTCAAGTGCTAATAAGCACTGGCACATTTTGTGATATGTGAGCCCCTTCATCATTTCAACTCGCCGGGGATTTATAGGAAATCCATTGTTAGGTCCAAGTATGAGGTAATGTAGCACTTAGTAAATGAAGTAAAACCAAAAGCCCGGGGTGATTTGTATTTCATTTACAAAGGACATGTCTCATCATTAGGAGCTCCGTCTCTCTAAAATGCAACCAAACTGCTCTAATGATGGCTGTGTTATTTTATAGCTTACTTACTCAGCAATGACGCAGGAGATAACAGCAAATAGTAAAGCATCGCTGTCCTCCGCTGACTGGTTCACTCCCAGAAAGCCATAGGGGACCACTATCCACCGTGGAGTGATTAAAGTCAAGTTAAGCAAGCATTATGGGTCAAGTCATAAAATAATTAGATTTCTGTTCCCCTCCACTGTCTCCTATCAAAGTGATTGGTCTCCTGGTCATCTCACTGGCTGACATAATTGTTAATTAACCATTATGGGCTGCCCTCTCTCATCTATATCTCGCAGCAATTACTCATTTGTACAACAATGCACTAAATCACAGCGTGTGATGTATGGAAACAGACCCGTCTTATGAGCATGAACTGAAAGTGTTCGCTGTAGTCGAGATGCTTTATTTACTCAAGTATCGATCGCCATCCTGTTTGTCTTAAATATTTTCCACAGGCGCCTGAGATGATTTATTGTAAAGTCTTGACGGCTCTATCTCAGTGAGCACAATGGCATATGCATAAAGTTTGAGTAACTGATTGTTCTTTTTCAACTTCTGTGAGAAGTCCTATACTACTTTTTTTTGCCATTCGCTGAAGTCATCATCTCTTTGCACGTCAATGTGAGTTGTCTTTTCAGAAATACCACAGATCAGGCAAAGAGGTACAGGGGAAAGAAAGTTAAATAAAAAGCTCTTTAAAATGGTATTCATAAAGAAAAAGACAAACAATGTACTTGTTGAAAATAAAAGCGCACACAGAAATCCATTCTGATGACAGTTGGAAGAATGCAGGCTTTATGGTGGGACTTGAGCCCCATCTTTGCCATATCTTTTAAGCATGATTATTTACTTAAAACAACAAACCAAAGCCCAAAGTCTGGCATTGTGGACGACGGGCCTTTGATTGAGCTCTGAGCTTGAATTCTTAACTAATAAATTGTTCCACGCCTTTGTCTGGGGCATTAACAGCAGTGGTCTGCGTTGTTCTTGCCCTAATCTCAAGAATGCAGCAGCCTCTTGAGAAGCTCAGGGGTTTCCTCCTCTTCCAGAGCCAGGTCTTCACTTTGTTTTCTTAGAGGACTCCCCGGATTGACAGGCCTCACCGTTAGCCCTCTCCCCGGCCATCTGTTTTCACCGATTCAACCGACCCAACACATCAAAGTCAATTTAGGGTTGCAAAGCATTTTAAAAGACACACACACACACACACACACACACACACACCACCACCACCACCACGCTGCTTGTGTGTGTGAGAAATAAAGCAAACTTTTCAACAGGCTCACAAAAAAAAGAGACGGTTTGGACTGTGTGTTTGTGTGCTTGGTTTTCCATGTGAGGGTGACCTGGGAGGGATCCCTTAGCTCACAGCACAGGTATGAGCAGCTTAGCTTTGTTCACTGCCTACTCTGACGACAGCTCCGTGAGTCACCTAAAGACATATAGACCAACCTCCTTTGGTCCGGTTCCAACTATTCACTGCAACTGCCTAACAATAAAATAATCATTAGTGAGATTGAGACAGGGCACATCGTTTTCAAAGAGCAAAATTGTCTTTGCGTGGCGATAGAATGGGATATAAATAGACACCTTTGCAAATGTAAAACTGTCAGCATTGGCAGAATTATTCAGATCTTTGGCTTTAAAGGTAAATTACAATAGAAATACACTATTAAACTTACATACATACATCCTATACGTACATCTTGTCATACACTTGTCATAAGTCATACATCTTGCTTGAATAGTTTCAGCAAAATGTATTGTTACAATTTTACTCATGAATTAACTTGAACGAAACATTTTAATGCTACAGATTAATTGTGACAGAACAATACAACTTGTTACTGTTGCTTTCAGGCAATGCCGTGAAGAACAAATGTAAACATGCACTATTTCTTTATTAAGTGTAGTTTGGTAAAGTAGAAAAGCACTAAAGTAAAGCAAAAAATGTAAACCTCAAAATTGTACCCCAGAATGTTTAAGGATTGAGTATTGTATATGTTTTTGTAAGAGTATCCCTTATTTATTTTCTGTTTGGCTTGTTACACACTCTAACATAATTGTATGTATATCTAATGTGTTTAAATCACACACAATAAATTAAAGTAGCCAACGGTATTTGGGTAAATAGACTATCCAGTATATTTATATGGCCACATTCGACTACATTTTGGAATAATTCATACAACTACATAATCCGAAACCGGACCGGTTACCTGGCAACTGTGTGGACACCGTGTTGATAGTATGGCAAAGCGGAAGGTTTGGACTTTATTTTTGGTTTAAAAAAAAAAAGTAAAACTACGGAAGATGTCTCGTCAGGGTTTCTTCCACTACGTGCCTTCGGTCTTTAGACGTGGTCCAACTTTTGAAGCACGGCGCTCCGCTCGTTTAGTAAAGTTCTCCCGTTGCCTGCTAGCTTAATTAACGAGCACCTGTGTGCATCTAACGCCGTACGGTTCCGTCCATGTTGAAAACGGTGAACGTAACCGTTAACTCTCCAACGTTAACTTGTTTCTTCCTTTTGCTTGCTGCAATGTGTCTAGACAGCGTGATTGTGAATTACATCTTTTTTGTGTGTGTGTATTTATCGGTTATCCTGGTCTGAGACGTTACGTGAATGCAGTGATGTTACATTTCGCAGGGCTTGACGTGGAAAGCTAGCAGCTCGCTGGTGCTCAACTCGGCTGCCTTTCAAGACCACATCACACGCAACCTGCTGCATCCAAACGTCCGACTTCCTGCCCCCTTCCCGAGGGGCAAAAAAGCAGCGAGAATAAAACTAAAGGAAACTGCTCTGCAGACACACGATCAGCAAGAGGAGAGGGAATACGTGCTTGATTCTGCGCCACCCCCTTTAACGCTGGGTAAAAACAACCCTGGGAAATATAGGAACACTATATTTGTGGTGACCTCCAGGATGTAACCGGTGTCTTTCCTGTGTCTTCTAGCTCAGAAGTTGGGTTTGGTGGCCTCCCCTGCAGGGAGGATATCTGAGGACGAATGGTCTCGGGTCAAGGAGAGGTCTGTTCGGCAGGGGGACTCTGCACAGCCGTGTGCAATATGCAGGGAGGAGTTTTACCTTCAGCCCCAGGTATTCCCCCAACACCGCCCCAATAGCTGCTGTGAGAGTGCTCCTTTTGTGTGTGTGTGTGTTTCCAACATTCTGTCTGTCCTCGGGGAAACCTGTGTTTCCGTATGCACACATGGTCACATACACAAAGCCACCCCCCCCCCGGCAGTTCCTGTATGTCCTAATCTGTGTAGACAACTGTACAAATTTACCCATACTGCCTTGGAACTCAACTGTGACGTGATGATGTAGCAATCAGTGTGTTACTGTGAGGGTCATTCAGTCCTTTACACCTTTCCGATCCCCTTTTAAGATGCCAATCTCCTCAAGAATGTGGGACTAGAATAGGCGGCCTCACAAAGCACAGTTGCCATAGATGCGTATGTAAATATTAGTTTGACTCAAGGGGGGAAAAAAAGTTAATTAGAGCCTGCTAACAAGGGAAAGTGACAGGAGGGAATCTTTGTTGATTTTCCTGCAAACCTATTCTAACGACGTGTATTTTGTTGCGCCGTCTTGCATTCAAGCATTAATATGACAATAAAAAATGCTTCCAGCGGTGGTGGTTCTTTGTCAGCTGTGTTGATGTTGCTTCTTTATCCAGCTCATACTATTTTTAATACAAGTCACTTTGTTTTCTCTAATAGGAATAGATTTTTAATGAAAAGGATGCTCTGCTCTCTCTTACATTTTACTCTCTTTCTATATTGTGTCCATAAACTGTAGCTCGCAGCCTTAAAACATTTTTAGACGTGAAATTTCTCTGTGGTTTAATAGCTTGTCGAGCTCCTAGAAATTGTACACTACAGGGGGCCCTTTCACTGGTGATGGAGTGTGTTGGTCAGGCCAAAACAATGGGAAATCAATATGCCTCCCCCTGCCCTCTAGAGATCTGAGTAAACTGGGTTGTGTGCCAAGCCCAATAGCTTTGGCTGTCTCCTTTCAGACCATAAAAGAATCCCACTCACAGGTAGAAGAGACTATAGTCCACAGCCCAGCCGGCCCACTGGGGGTTCTGCTGACTCCCTCTATCCTCTCAGCAAATAACACTTAAAGGCAGACACATACATTCTCATACGTGCATGAATACACACATTTAGCTTGGCTTCAGGCTCAAATACGCACAGCCTGTGCACAGACTGTATACCATATGAGAGCTTTTTTGTAAGCACTTGAAAACTCGAAAACCACTACAGGCTCAGCAGCCTCCTCTGGAGACCTTTCAAACCATATAGTCGACCTATGAAATTGCATGCATGATACAATTTTCATTTCAGATGCACTAAATAACTTATATCATGTTTTTCTGTTTTTTTAGGTGTTGCTGTCATGTTCTCATGTTTTCCACAGAGCATGTTTGCAGGCCTTTGAAAGGTTTTCTGGGAGGAGGTGCTGCCCAGTGTGCAGAAAGGAGCAGTATGAGACACGGGTGATCCACGATGCAGCTCGCCTTTTCAGACATCAATGTGCCACCAGGTGCATGCAGTAGATGCATTGTTTTAGTTTAAATGCACAAAATACTTTGTTTCAATACATGTATGGGACAGACAGATTCAGGATTGTGCAAACTGCCAAATAGTCTCATAATCTCAGCAAGTGATTTTGACAAAACAACATCTTTCATCTAGTGTTGAAGGAAAAAAATAAGCTTGAATACCAAAATAATCTTTTATAAATGAAATTGTCAATATTAATAATAAGTAATAATAGTCGATCCCATTTTATTATGAATAAAGGGAATCTGCGTTAAATGAAAACATGGACTCATGATCAAATATCGGAGTTGCATATGACATTTCTAAACAATCCATAATATTTGTGCCGTAATAGTCTCAGTTGGAATACATGGAACCACACTTGCTATTAGAGCTTGGTTACGGTTTTACTTAATGAGAATTAAATAAATTAATTTTCAATATGTTAATTTGGCCTGCCTAGAAGCTTAGAGCCTCTCCAAATTATAGCAGTCCATAAATAAAGTGTTGACATGTTTTGACGGTGACTTTTTGAATATATTTTGAGGATGTGTGTGTGTCTGTGTGTGTGTTTGTGTGTAGAATTCAAGCACGCTGGCGAGGCTACCTGGCTCGAAAAAGGTACCAAAAATTGAAAAAATCCATCTGTCCAAAAGACACACGGCTGCGACGGAAATTCTTTGAGGCAAAGGTGACTTTCTACTTCAAATTTTCAGCGATCACAATCAGGTTTAATTAATCAATCATTCTTCTTTTGATCACACTGGGGTCACGGGGCCTAGCATCCGTCTCCTACATTTCACGCAGGCATTTCTAGACTCTTTTAGTCAAACAAAGCTCGCGACAAACGTCAAGTCTTGATGGTCTCAGGGACTCGCTGACCCCACTGCTAACTTTCAGACACACCTTCACCTGCTCTCACCCTCTCAAGCTTCTTTGATGCTTTGTGAATCATACACTGATTGTCCACTAATGAGGAGAGAGTTTTGTGTTTTAGTCAAACAGTCTGGACATTCCAGGGTCAACACAAAAGCTTGTCGTCTCCTGTGCATGTTTGGGTTTTAGTCTTCCTTTATCTGTGTGTGTGTGTGTGTGTGTACGAGAGTAGCTTTGTCACTGTGTCGGATGGGAGAGGGTGAAGAGGTGAGGTCGACCAGGATGTTTGGATACCTGACGCAGGTTTTCATTTCAGGCTTTGTACTCGTGTTCAATTTTGAACCTATAAATCATGCAAATAAGGTTTTATTTAAAGGTTGGCCCTCAAGAACAACCAGCGGATGGGGTCGTTTGACTCTGAGGCTGCGGGTTGCCTTCAGGGTGTCTCTCAGGAAAAGGGAACATTGCCACCTAGTGAACCTCCCCCATTTGAGGCCTCAGGTGACCTTATCTTTCGACCAAACACCAATTTGTTAGGGATGCACGGAGATTTCTCATACAGATTCATCTTATGACCCCCGCTTTAAAATAGTCATAGCTCCAACACGTGCATTCTATGTGCCATGTCTAAAATGCCCTATCCATTCATATGTTGAGTTGCAATCATGCAGAGTGCTGCAGCGCTCCAAACGGGCTGATTAAGCATGAGTGACAAATATGTGAGGGGCACACGTGTAATGTGATGCAAGGGTCGGAGTGTCCTACCCATCCCCCTGTCAGTCTCTATCATCTCGCCCATAAACCATGCCTTAACATGTCACGTAAACAAAGACACAGCATTTACTTGGCCAATTAACTGTGTCCTAACACATTAGGCCGTGTCCTGGTCCACATGCTTAGGATGGAGTCATAGGCGCTGTCAGCCACTTTGCATTCACGTTGTGTGAATCAGAGGTTGTGGGTGGTCATGAGATTGTCTCATATCTTTTGTCACACCGAGGACGATCTTCAAGAGCTGTGAGCTGCGCAGCACAGCGCTGACAGGTCTGATGGACTTGATTTTCAGCGGGAAGACTTATTTGCTCAGCTGACTGTAATGCAAACAGACGTGTTGGTGCTGGGCTGAAACCTGTGTGAGACAGAGAAACCTATTCTTTCAGTATTCCTTGTGATAGCACGAGGCCATAAAGCATCTTTGTACCACCAAGCCACAGGTGTTACTGGAAGGAAAAAAAAACAACTCCCACATATCGGCCCATTTTCTGAAATCTTATCAGCTGATCCTGATGCCCAGCTTTCAATTTTTACTCACTTCGGAGGTCCGACCCTGAGTCAACACATTAAGGGGGACACTACCCACAGCTAGATGGATAGCCGTGAGATAACGCCTGTGCGCTCCACCTCCTCTTCCTCCTCTCTCTGTTCTCCCGTCCACATCGCCTGTAGAGCAAGGCAAAGTTCACCAGAGCTGCTGTTTGTCTTCACTGTGGAAAACACAGGCTCATAAAACCATCCATCCAAACGGTCAACTTTGGTTTATAAGTGATGAAAGCGTGGCTGTGAAGCAATTCTAATGTCACTACGATCGGCTGCGTGTTTGTGTGTGCGCGTGCTGAGGCTAATGGACTCTAAGTAACATTGAGCACAAATGACATTGTATTTCCCAGATGTAGGGCGACACATCAATGTAGAGCTGCATCTAGTTGATTGACAGAAAAATGATTGATGGCAATTCTGGTAATCAATTAATTTTGAGCAAATTCCAAATATAGTTAGCTTCTCAATCACGTGTTTCTTTTTGTCCTGAGATGGTTAACTGAATGTCCACATGATTTGATCTGTTCAGGAAAACAAGCATTTTCGAGATGTAACCTCAGGTTTAAGGAAATTGTGACAACCTGTTGATCAACTAATTCATTAATCCACCAATTGCAACCATACATGTATGTATCCGTAATCACATACTGTCATAACAAATAGTTTTTTCCAGAGGTTTGACCCACATCTATGATCTTCCATAGGTGTTGTAATGGAGATGGTTATCCATTAATTGTGAAGATGGTATTACTTCTGTTATATAAAACATTTAAATGAATTGATAAATTGCACAGGGCTGCTGGAACGTATACTCTATATAAACATAAAGCCTATTCATTCACTACTAAACGCGTTTTGGATATAAACATTCATTAATTGTTGCCTAGCAACCACGGCTGTAAATGTGAGACGCCAGATGAGTTCCAGGAGGACAGACAATGGGAAGAAGTCTTTAAAGTCAGTTAATTTGAGAATTTTAGAGGAGACCGGGTCACTTGTTAATTATATTTCAATTTCTTTATTTCCATCCTGAATGTCTAATTATTCTTTCAAAGCCTCCTTTATTCAGCCAAGGCGAACATTATGGTGGGAATTAAGGAACCTGTCTCCTGGCTAAAATGGGGCGGTATTCGTATGTTAGGTTATTAGAAATAATTACAATGATTATAAATGTCTTTGAAAAGAATAAAGATTAGTACTTCAAGACATGTCATTTGTAACCTTTAATAGTTCATTAGTTTTAGTAATACGCCCACGCTGTGTATAAAACAGACTGTAGTTCTTATGATCGTGTAGACGGCAGAAAAGGTGTCAGATTTGTCTGTTTCCACGTTTCCCAGCACCATCTTTCCCGTTTCTTTTTACTGGTTTCCATTAATTCTCCGCGTTAGTGGTAGATGTGACTGTATTGATCTGGCTGTTTAACAACTGCATCCTGTCAGCATGCCTCAGCCATTACAATACACACAAACCATTAGTCGCCGCTGAAAACACGACTCCATTGTGTGTCTGAATGAAACATGCCTCCTTTGTGTGACTCAAATGCTTTTTCTAATAAGTTGCAGGAGTTGAATGACAGCTTTGTCCGATACTGTCACACCGACACGGAGTCTTTTCTGAGTGATATCAACCGCTCCCTGTCGTCGAGCAGACGAGTGTTCCAGCAGCTGGAGAGAAAGCAAGTCTCTGAACCTCAGGAGAATGATTGGGAGCGAATACAAAGCCAGGTCAGGAGCAAGTCACACTCTGCTGAACCAGAAGCCGCTTCTATCATTAAACAAGCTCCCCCTCCCGCCCCCCATAAAAAATATCTTCTCCTCCCAGCCTCGCCTTCCTCCTTGACATGTTAACGCTTGTATGGGGACAACGGCATCACAGCTGCAGTATAGAAAGTTCACCTCTCCAGCGGTGATCATTGACTTCATCAAATGAATGGCCGTGGGTGGACTATTAATCCTCTGTGTTTACAAAAAACATGACCCGGTCTGATAATGCACCGCAGGCTTTTCATCGCCTCGGCTGCTGCGGAGGGTTTGAAAAGACATTACGGTTTGCGTTTCCTTGAGGCTCCATTGTGGGCTTTCCTTGCAGCCAGTGCCATTTTCCATAGAGGGAGCAGGGTGTGTGTGTGTGCAAAGAAGAGGTTGTTTTTTTTTCTTTCCTTTATCTGGTGTGAAAAGGTTGCGCACAAGGCAGGAGTGGCTCGGCCTTGACATTGAATATGAAACACTGAATGTGCTTTCAACACATTACCTTGCACCTTTTTTCACCGGTGAAAAAACCCTATAAAGTGGAGAGCAGCTCGTTATGAGACATTTAACGGTCCTGCATGTTGGCTCCTAAAAACAGGAAGCTCATCTGGTTAATGATTGGCGTTGGTGTTTTAAAAAAACATAAGGATCACTTATATGAACATGTTATCACCTGGATAGTGACTTACAGATTTAGTTAAGAGTTCCTTATAATAACGTGGCGGTGGCGAGGTTTGCCTCTGTAACAGGCGGTGTTGTGTGTATATTTCCAATAGGTGGTCCAGAGAGGTGTATGGGACTGCCCCATCTGCCTGACGGCACTGCGTAGCCCGAGCCTCCCAACAGAAGCCGGTACGTCCAGCCATCACCGACACGCCGCCCTCCTGTCCTGTTCCCACGTCTTCCATCAGCTCTGTCTGGAGGCCTTTGAGGCCTTTTCAACCGAGAGCAGACCTTCCTGCCCCCTGTGCAGATCGTTCTACCACAAAAAAATCACCCACCTGGACACGAATTGAATTTAAGATGGCATTTTAGATCACATCTAGCAATATTTATAACCTGTAATAAAAGTATTCCTGAAATACTAACCCAGCCTGTCCGTATTGACCCAGGGCGTCACAATGACAAATGAAAGCAGTTTTCTACATTTTTTTTATTTGCAAAGACATCAAAAATAACTAAACTTACATTTAGCAAACTGAGAAATTGTAAAGAAACACATTCACAAAACGTACTAAAAATGACATGCAGCGACCAACTGACATGACAGTACAGACTTCAGACAGCTGCTTCACGTACACAACAGCTCACCTTTTGGAATCCCACACACACCAGAGATGTACTCTAGAGGCAACTAAAAGGTTAGCTTGAATAGAAAATGTCTCTCAAGTCCTTATGCAATGTTTTATTAGGGGAGGTACACTTCAATGTGAAGTCTGCAGCGGAATGGATGTCTGCACCACCATGATGGAATTGGAAAAAATCCAACACAAGCCATATAGTTAATGTAGTTCATCCAAATCAAGTCGTACATTTCGTTTCATACTTTCACTAATTTACTTGACATTTAAAGTGATATCTTGCTAATTTATAATATCTCTTTTTGCTTTGCCAAATCCCTGCGGACCACGTTAATTATTCACAGTACCCAATGAAATTGCACACTCCGTACAAGTTTTAGCCAGTTAAAATTGTGGGTAAAACTGCAGGCAAAAGGTAGACAGCTTTGAGAAAAACAATCCCTGTCTGAAGAAACAAGTTCCAAATGCAAATAGAAGAATTTCTCAATTTCCTTGTCCTTTGTCTCACTTAATTAAGCCATGAAAACACATGACATACAATGCCAGAGATAACGTCGTTACATCACTCAACCCAATTCTAGCGTTCAACTTTTTAAGAGGAACGAATGAAGGAAGCTTCTCACTTCATAAGAGCCACTGTGAAAACATTCATGGCACAAAGCAATGTGTACATTATAGCGAGCTGGCTTGACTAGAAACTCGGTGGCGTACGGGGATCACAGTGGAACTGTGCAGAGACAAACCATGCACTTGTACACATACGTACGAGTACATTTACAAACAACACGGAACAAGAAACAACCTTAACATTAAGCCCGCGAGATGCTTGTCGTTTAAGGCATTTAAGGTGGTTCTGGAGACAAAAGGACGTCACAGTTTAGAAGATTATGCAGCAATACAACTACATGTAAATCGGGCCTGAGTCACCAAGTCTTTCTAGCAGCTGCAAAGTTGCACATTTTCACACCCTGCATTCTGCATGTAAAGATTGTTACACGTTTGCATTGGATTGAGGTGTCCATAAAAAAAATATGTACAACAAAGTACAGCTTGCTTAGTGAGTCAGACCCTTATTGGACTCAACAAGAGCCAAATATTTACATCTGAATAATGCAAAAGAGTTTTGAAACACAGTGATATTTACATGTAACATTTACAAAAATGACCTATTGAACTATTTGACTATTTCTTTATGTGCCATGTGAATTTAAATATATATTTATGGGGGAGGGTGAGCAAAAATGTGATGGTGTTTTTGATTTAACATGTACAAAATAAAATTCAAGGAATTACAACCACAGGCTCAGCTACAAATGCCCTGAAGCATTCTGCTCTTTGGAACTGAAGAGGATGGAACTCCAATATAGTTTCCCATTTGTAGAGTAGCTCAAGTCTAACCTAGAGCTCCTAAAGAAAAAGTTCTTACCCTACGTCATACAAACTAACGACATCATCAATAAAGTTAAAGCGCACTTCTGTCAAGCCAAATAAGAAGACGAATGCAGCCCATCAGTTGGGATAGTGCAAATGCATATGATGTGAATCGTATGGATGAGTTTTATATATTGGATGGGAGGAGAATAACTGACTTCTTTCATGCTTCACAAAGCACATTTTGTCCTTTTCACATCTTAAGCTCTTAAAAAAAAAAAGAAGAAAAAAAAAGACTGACACCTTTTTATCATGCCTGCATTATTTCGCATAACAACCAGAGACCACAGACAATCAACTGCTCACATATCACACACACACCGATTACCATCTACGCACTGACATAAAAAGGTACCCATGTGGATGGTGGGTTCATTTACTATACCGAGAACAGAGGAGGCGCACGGTGATAGAAAAGAAAAAAAAAGACGTTGCTCCTTGCTTTTGTCTACTGCAGCGGGAAGGAGTTTGTGGAACAAAAAAAAAAAACAGTAAACAGGAAGCAATGCTGGAGAGGGGGGGGTGGGGACGCCCTGAAGCAAGATATGGGTGGTTTAAAGTCACAGTCGCGGTTGAGGTCAACGTCAAGGTCACTGCAGTGATGCCAGTCTATTTCCCTCCTCGGTCTCATCCCTGGCTCGGCCCCAGCTTCCGTGCGAGACGCAGAGGATGGAATGTCACGAAGCTAAATTGCTCCCAGCCTCCCTCTGCAGCATCCGTCAGACACTGCCCGGGTTTATTAAGTTCCTTCCAATCCCTTTTACCTTTCAGTAGTCAGCCAGTACTGTCGAAATCTCCCTTTGGCTGTGCTAAGGTGTGTGTGCGTGTGCGTGCGCTGATCTATCGTCCCTTTTCACAGAGTTTTCTGATGCCCGTTGGCTGAGAGCTTTCCAGATTCAGGGTCCGTGGGGCTGTTTGACAGTTGCAATTTATCCAAACCTGGGCAGGGGGAGATAAGGGAGAGAAATCTCATTAAAAAGCCTCAGACTTTCTCTTAGACAGAGGTATTGATGCCCCCCCCCCACCACTCTGCTTGACATTTTCTAGCCCTATCCCACCCTGTGTATCAAACATCCAGGGCCTGTCGCCACAAGCCTTTGAGACTATCCCCGTCCTCTGTCATGTGTCAGTCCCGCAGCACATTGGATCTAGCTGCAAGTTCCTCCATTTTGTTAAAATTAAAAAAAAGGCACTTTCTCCCCCCCGAGGCCGAAGAGAAGGTTGGTCCCGAGTGTTTCAGACGGGACCTTCATTGGTATAAAATTGGTCACAAAATGGATTGCTTGATATTCTGCAGAACATCCAGGACGTCAAAAGGCAGGATTACAATGACAGCTAAAATGTTGCAGTTTGGCTTTATTTGGTTATAGTACATTAAAAAGGTGCTGGTTAGAATCCCTCGAGAAAAATACATAGATTTACCCAAGGCCTTCAGAAGCTCTTCCCGTACTGCTGAGGTGAATTTTCTCACAAGACAGAGTGTCGTCACGACCGCAAATAGCAGGTTGTACGAAAGGACGATGTAAAAGTTTCCCAGCCAATTAAATCTCCCGAAGTCTCCCAGGAGATCAAACCTGGTAATACCTGTGTAGGACAGAAAAACAGGTAAGAGCCAACACTCATTTGGTTCCTTTGAGATACATTTCTCCGAATTGTCTTTAAGTTAAGTCCCCCTCTGATAGACAAATCGTTCTTCCAAGCAGAAGCACGGGACGGCAGAATGTGGGACAGTTCAACCCAACAATAGCGATCACAGCAGGTGGCACTCGGGTGCACGTCATCTCCCAGAATGAAGGAGTGGTTTCTGTGCCATCCGATGTTAAAATAAAACCAGCTTTCAATCCCCTGATGTGTACATACGTGTCGTATTCATGCACCACAACTTTTTTTTCCTAAAGAAATTGGATGAGACGTAGCACACCGTAGACCCGCGAGCCTTTATACGCTCTACTCCCCCTGTAACATCTTCACAACCTCTGTCGTCAATTAGATCGGGCAATCGATTTTGTCCTGGGAGAGAGGTATTTACAGCCGCAGTAAGCAGTTTGAAAGCATCAAGGACCTTTAACAAAATTGCCTGTGAGGAGACGACGGAGACCTCAGTCGAAGCTGCTCACTACTGCGGTCTGACCGCATCCCCCTCTAATGCCCAAAGGTCTCGATCTCGGTCTGGTCATTTGAGAAAATTGAATTGGGGTCGAAAAGACGCTTGGCATTTGAGATGTCAGGGGTACAGTAGTTAAAGCCACTATTATGCAGCTACATATGATATTAATCGGGGTTGTATGGGACTATTTTCACTGGAAGTGAGCGGCACTTGATAAGTGATGCCGTTGGTGGTGATACAGCATGCGTTTGGAGAAAGAAATAGACTGTTAATGTTCCCCTTTCTCTCATACAGTGTGCAACCCTCCCCACCCCCCCCCCCTCTTTTCTTTAACATTTCACTTTTTTTTTCTTAAGCTTAAGAGGCCTTTTCTCTTGAACTCTGTCTCATGTATTTATTCCTTTTAATCTATTCAGCGCCACAAAGCGGAACCTGAGTCACTGTATGCTCGCGCCGTCCCGTTTTCCCAATGTGTTGGTCCCTATCTCTCACACACACACACACACACACACACACACACACACACACACACACACACACACACACACACACACACACACACACACACACACACACACACACACACACACACACACACACACACACACACACACAGTAATGCTATTTGAACAGCTGTGCTCTGCCTTCTGCATGTTTATTAGTGCCATTGTGATGGTGCTACCCCTGTCATTTTTACCCCTTCACCCTGCGCTCTTTTCGTCACTATGGGAAACTATCGGCGATTTCAAGTTGCAAACTTAATGGTCTACGGTTTGTGGCGGGTGCCTGTTTTTTCAATGATGATGTGAATACACCATGCGGCTGGTTGGCCTCAGCTTAATATAAAGACTTAAAGGAGAATAATAAAGACACACAAGACGCGTGCGCTGGACTCACCTAGAGTTCTGGACATCACTGGCAGGGCTGAACTCAGGACCAAAATGGAGACACAGCAACCAATGATCTATAAAATGTATAAATATAACTTAAATTGTTCAAGCATATAATCTGCAGTTATGAGGCGTGCGACGAGAAAAGCTCCTATTGCGCCGACAGTTTCGGCTGTGACGTGCCCACACGCGCGCACGCAACGCGAGGCGTTAAATTAGTTGCACATATTGTGCAATTAGAACCTCTGAAGTTGCTCATTACCAGGTTTCCCCTGTTGTCCTTTCAAGCCCTTTCACTGGAGCGTCATGGCTAGTTAACAAGCCTCACCACTCCCAAACTCATTACCAAGTGAATAGGTGCCAAACAGAGGATGCCCCCCCGCCCACCCACCACATCCCTAAAAAAAAAACCAACTCTCCCTCTGATGTACAAGAAAGGGGGCTTGCACTTTGCCAGTGTTTGCGCAACCCACAAACAAATATTGGACAGATCAACTAAAGCCATTCAGGGGGCCCGAGGAAAACGTTAGTGAGCAGTAGGAGTTCAGAGTGAGAGGAAGGCGGGAAAGAGTAGTGGGAGGTGAGGGGAGGGAGGGGGGGGAATGGACAAAACACAGGGGGTCCCAAACACCGCACTGTAGGAGCAATCTCAGCCCCCACTTCACCCCCGTCCTTACCGTCGTCATGGTGGTGTCGTCGTTCCTGGGAGTGAGTCCCTCGAAGACTCGCAGGCTGTAGAAGCCAACGACGGACGACACCATCAAGTAGCTGTTGAGCGAATCAATCAAGGACCCCAAAAAAAACAACAACAACAACAACACACTTCTCTGCCGGGTCGCGGGGGCAGGCTTCATGGAGTCGCCTCTAAAAAGTAGCCCCAGTCGGCACCTTTTCAGCCGCGATAAAAGGTGACGAAACGGCGCAACGTGTCTCCCGGAAGGTGTGCGGCTGAACTATGTCCTGGGTAAACAAAGGCGGGCTGGACAATGTTGCTCTTGGCCGTGGAGCATGCTACTTTGACCACAAACAATGGGGCGGGGGGGGGGGGGGGGGGGGGGGGTCACTTAAAGGATACAACATGAGGACGATCTCCAGCACCGCCTGAGCCAGGCCGAATGTGGACAGAGAAGTGTTCCCAATGCCCCGGTCCTAGAAGATGAAGACAGGGGACGGGAGACACGGTTACACCTTAAACACATTAAGAGTTACAAGAAAAAGACGATGGGAAAACGACGGCACTGCGGGCGGTTATAAAGCACATGCAGATACAGAAACCCTCCAAAGTCAGTATGCGGCGTGTGAAGACGTTTCCCCGCGTGAGCAGGACCGAATCAAAGGGATGAATGGAACGAGATGGAACGATCGCACGGCGCCGGGAACAGGTGTTCAAACAAAAACGCCACGTCGCTCGCGGTAAGAGGAGGCTGAAAGCGCGGCAGAAACATAAAAACAACAAGACAAATACTTACGGCAAACACCAGCCCCCCCACTTCCTCCCTCCCTTCAACACCTAGAGGCCTTTTGAAACCGGAGCAGGAAAAAGGAACATCTACATATGCTGCACATACCAAGTGTCCGTGTCGCCGAATGATAAATATTTGCTTTTGACAGACTTGGCACCGGAGTGAATCCTGCGAGGGATCAGCGCGCTCACTTTCACGCAACAAAAAGTTCCTAAAACTGGATGCCGACTTTTCAGAGGTTGTAGATAATCATTTAGTTATGAGAGATAAATGATTACAACAGCAGTATATTCACAAACACGTAATGTGCTAAAATACACTACGCCGTCCCGTCTCGTGCATTCACTAATGTTCAGTGTGGTCCTAGATTTACTTTTGTGTTTTGTGCATTTCATTTATTTCTTTACCCAACTAGATTGTCCTTATCTTGATTTGTGTGATTTGAGCCTCTCTCTCTCTCTCTCTCTCTCAGCAGGCAGCATCAGATATAATTTATTAATGGAGAGGGAGGGGGGGGGGGGGCGGGGTGGGGGCATGCATTAAGATTGTGTGTGCACTCACAATATGCGTGTGTAGCCTGCGCTCAGGACAGCTAGCTTTCACCGTACGGCGCCTTCCAACTCTGCTGTCCTCATTAAAGTCGCACACGCTGGTCAATCGGATGAAACGTACGAGGTGGGATGATGTCGAGGTATCAACTAAATAAAAGGTGATTGCAGCGCTCAGCTCGTCTCCGTCCGCTTTCCTTCACGAAAGCTCCTGTGCACGTTTGTGCACGCTCAGAGAAGGGCGACTTTAGTGGGGTGAGAGTTTGGAGTCCAGTTACAGCTAATTGCCTATTTTATAAAATACAGTGTCAAGTGTTGTGGCTACCACGGGTCTGCAATAACACATTTATGGGTCCCTCTTAGTGCTTGTTCATCAAGCTGTAAAACACACCGTCCTCTGACAGCGCCAACACCAGTTCCTCACCCCTCCCCACCCCCCCCGCGCCCCCTGTTGCTTCTACAGCACCTCTGCTCCCCGTCTCCTTCCCCCTGTTTGTCCCGCTGGCGGATTCGCCTTCCCTCCGCCTCCATCCTCCGCTCCGTAAAGCCAATTGGGGCACTGCTCAGTATGCTGGGGACTGTGGCGGGATGCTCAGTAGGAAGGGAAGGCAAACATTGACAGGGCACATCCATTGTGCTCTGCCGCCCGCCCCACCCCGCAACAATCGCCGCACCGGGGGCCTCATTTGACTTTCCCACAGTCTCTTTGCTCAGACGGCTCCTCATTCAGACCTCAAACCTCACTTCTCTGCGTCGCTGCCTCTCCCCTGCTCGCCTCCTCCGAGACGCCGCGCGGTCAGCCCCCAGGGAGCTTCTGCGCGGATATCATATCAGTATCGATTGTTTTGCAGGACGAGACACCCCCCTTCCGCACACACACACACACACACACACACACACACACCCCTCGTAGCGCTGTGAGATCATCAGAGGTGTGGCATCCGTCCAGCTCAACAAGCGAGAAAAGCATTTAGTCGGGGCCACACTGTCAGGGAGGACAGCTTCAAGCTGCATGACAAGTGTAATTTGGGGGGGGGGATTTTCTGTGATGCGTCATGCCAGAAGAAAAACATCTCTGTTGAATAAAATAATTAGAACGTCGAGGGCACCTCTGTCAGTTGCCCGCGAGACGGAAAATTAAATGAGGGAGAAATAGGATACATTATGTTGCTCCCTCTCAGACAAGAATGCAACCACAGACGCGCGCACACACACACACACACACACACAAGCACATGCACGCACGCCTCTCTGTCACTGCAGATGAGACGAGATAAGGGGAGCTTAAAACGCATCGCATGTTAGGCGGAGATGGAGATCTCTAAGAGGCGTTCCACACGCGGTTAGGCCGCCTCACAGCGGGAGCCCGTCACCTGGCCTCCGTCTGCCTTACCCGCTGTGGACTTGAGACACGCAGCGAGCTCATTGAATCTGCACGCCGCTGTGAAATGACTTTCAATGAGCTTCCAAAACAAAAACCAGAGGCACAAGGTTCATGTGTGATTAACATCTGGCCGGGCCTTTTCTTTCCAACGAGCACGTGAGCATATCCGGAATTTGATTTATGTCGCCGCCAGGAGCACGGCGGGTCTGATAGGCAGGCTGCTCTGCAGTTTACATTCTGGGCGTGTGTGTTTGTGCAGGGGGGGGGGGTAAAAACGTACTTAGGTTAGGTTACAGTAGGCTTACCGTGGATCCCTTGGGCATGGCGGTCTCATCCACTAGAAGGTAGAGGATATTAAATACCACCATAAGGACTGAGATTGTCTGCGGACACAGAGGAAGATAAAGATTTGTTTACACGCCGCGTAATTAGAAAACCATCGCGTAAATCCTCAGAGTATCCTCACGATATAATCGAATTGGGGTTGTCCTTGCTGAGCCGTACGTGAGCCGATGCATTATAACCATCAACGTTAAGCTACTCAAAACCTCAACAGCGTGGGGAGGTTTCATGCAAGAATATAATGTATTAAAACGGTGGCTGTTCAGCATTGACAGCTATTGAACAAAAGTAGTTTCCCCGGCCGGACTCAGAGCTGTTAAGAGGATTTGGGGTACAGGGGTGTTAGTCCCAATGGCCAGCGGCCCGGCTGCATACGCCAAGAGTAAACAGTTTGGGCTTAATGACGAGTCGGTCACTGCACTCACGGTTCCTGCGAGCAGGATCAGCATCACTATCGGATACAACAAGTTCTTCTCCCAACCGGACGCCTTCTTTCTTCTCTCTGAGTGGAAATAAGAGCCAAAATGTGAGGTCATTGGTCCTATAGAAATATATATGTATAAGCAACTCTTTAATTGCCAGATTCATTCATTGAATTAATATGTTCATCAATAGCTTTACAGGGTTTGCACATCTGGATGTGTTGGTAAAACATAAATCCTGAATAAAAATAAATTAATTCAAAATGACTTTCATTTAAAGTTTCTGTCTTCCAGCTTCCTTTTATTCCAGCGACTCATCAGTCATCTTTTTAGACACTGCTGACAGCTTGTAGACCACGTGCCCTATATCTTCTATTATGGACATCCACGGTACCCAAGGATGTGCATCTTACTGCTCCCCAATCCTTGCTATATTGACTTTCTTTCTCTATTTCCAACCTTGTTAGTCCTCCTTATTCTCAAAGTGCACCCACCCTGCCTGCCCGAGAAGTTTGCCAAGTGCACTTTATATGCACCATCCTTCTAAATTAATGACATCACTAAAAGGCTTGCTACAATATAAAGTTTCCATCTTGTCCAATATCCTAAGTGCCTTTGTGCCCCCCCCCCCATCCTCCTCTCCCCCCCCCACACTGCTCCCCAAAAGACTCAGCTTCATTTATAATATCCTAAAATGGATGGAAAATTATCAAGCGGTTCTGGTCCATGTCCAAATTAAGAAATTAAGGCGGACGGGGAGAAAGCAGCCGCCTGTCAGCAATATGTAAAAAGCTTACTTCTTGGCAGACGTTTCCATGGCAATTCAAGGTCTTCAGAGGAAATATTACAGTCCAGCATTAAACAAATACTTACCCAATTTATGCTTCAGATTTCTAATATTGTCCAGGTCTTTGTTGAGCTGCACAGTAAAGTTTCCTCGAGAAAAGGTATAAGAGGTCGATCCTGCAGAAAGAGAAACCATTGGAATCACCTTCATTTGATCAGATATCGTTGCGATTATTTTCAATATGCAAAAAATTTAGTCAATAAACGGATTACACATTAAGTGGAATCAAAGTCAAGTTATGGAGAAAAGTTCTGAGAGTCTTGTTTTGTCTGTCCGACCGTCCTAAACTTTATTTGCTATTTTTGTTAGTTATTTTCTTTAAAATGATATAAAACACAGAAAATTAAAAAATGCTAACATCCGAGAAGCAACTAAAAGCAAAAACTATAATCTTTGTTTCAACAGATCTCTTCACAGTGTCTGCCAAATATGTGCACTGTACAGGAAGACTTAAGGAACAATGCATTCAGTTGGAAAACAGTATCAAATATCACGCTCAATGTTAACTTCACCCTTCAACTTTTTCTCGCTGCATCATACGGTGTTTGACCTCTCTATTAAAACAATTAACCCTGCTGTGAACACCACCATGTAAATCAAAAACCATTCCTTATGTCAGGAGCTGTCTCCTTCATGCCACAACTGGTTCCGTGGGCTGGAGAAGACAGCGGGGGGATTCTCCGGGAAAACCGCAAGGCCGCCTCGTTCAAGGCTAATTCATCTACTTCCCTCCCCGACTTGACGCGGTGGCGCAGAGGGCCCCCGGGAGCCGAAGGGAAGAGTATCCGTTTGCATCCCCCCCCAGGTGATTGGCGGATCAACACCAATTAGCTCAGCGTTACAGCGTTACTAGCGCGCAATAAAAACACCGTCTTTCATCTTTGTTACAAGAGGGAAGGACCAATGGCTTTGATCAAGCCCCCGTCCCCCCCCCGCGTGATTATGACACGCCCTGTCTGGATGGCTTTAAGTAGGCAGAGGACCTGCGATAGACTGAGAGACTTAGCAGTGTTGTCTGTCCCGGGATCTAAGCAGGGGAAAGTTTGAACCCTCCGAGCAAATATACGAACAACACAACAGGAAATGTCACGGGCAGTTCAACAGCTTTTTCTTCTCCAGAGATGAAGTGAAAACTCCGCCTCGGGGGGGGGGGGGTACTGAACTAATCTATCATATTTGTGCATAACGCAGCCAAACGTGGCCCTGCCCGTCACCCGGGACGGATAAATCATTGATCGAATGAACCGTAGGCAGATCCAAGTGAAGACAAAGAACAATATCATCACTTGAATTTCAACTGCAGTATCTTCAGTGACATCATTCTAAACCGGAGTTAAATATATCCCTCTCCTTCTGCTGGCAGCATCAATTAAGAGACTGAGTTACAGCGAGGCAGAGATGCTGAGTGAGGCTTCTGGCAGCCAGGAAGGCCCGGAGTAATTCAACGTATCCTTTCCAACCTTCAGCACAGACGAGAAAAAAAAAGGACGTCATCCACGCTTATGCTAAACACCATGCTGAGACAACAGAGGCACCGGCAAGGTCATCGTGCCGCATAGCATCTGGACAGGCGCTCTTTTGGTCTGCTATCAGCAGATCCGGGTCTTGAGAGGGCAGCGTGGTGTGTGTGTCTGTGTGTGTGTGTGTGTCACAGTGTGTCCTATTTGTCTGTTCTGGATACTAGACAATAGTCTCTCACCAAAAACCCGACGGAATCCCCCAAAATACCCTATTTTTTCTGGGATTTCTATACGGTGTGTAAACTTAAGCCTGAACACATTGGACAACAGTCAAAAAAAAAGGGTCGCTGCGGTTAATTGCAAACCCTGGTTTCTGGTAAGCAAAGTGTTAGCAGCCTACCGGAGAGTTCTCGGTGCGTGCGTCTGAACATCACGCATATTAGGTCCATCGTTACCATGACAAGAAGAACAGATGCACATGCCCAATCAGCCAAGTTAAGCCGTGAGCCTCTGAACTCTTACAGTTACAACATAAACAATGCCATTACAAATGGGCCGTTACGTGCAGAGCGAGGACAACAAAAGGCCCAGACGCGTAAATAAACGTTGATGCGCCGACTGATGTGGCTCAACAGTCCACATCTGCAAACACAAACCGGGCCAAAGGACCCGTTGGAGGGGCTGCATTGCGGAGCGGACGCAGGTGAAGCAAGACAACAACACTGCTCGCCTCTGGAGTGTGTCCCGTGAACTGTTGGTGAACTGTGGTCGCTCGCAGCAGATCAAAGGGACACCAGTCTGGCCTTCGGGGTTTTTTCACCCGTGTGCGTGTGTGTGTGCGTGTGTGAGCGCGGACCATGTGCATCTCTTGCGCAGCATGAAAACACTCTTCTTGGCCACGCCGGTTCCACCTTTTCTAAACGGGTAAAAGCGCATTTGCAGCTCGGCGGCGGCACACACACACACACAAAAAAAGAAAAGATGTTGGCCACATTTTTTGTTTGTTTTGTTTGCCCTCACAAGGACTCGTTGAGTTCAAACTGTGTTGGAGGTGATAAGGAACAGATTACAATTATTCAGTTAGTTCAAAGCGGGGCGGCGTGGAATATGCTCGAGGGAACCATACGCATTGGTGGCTGTCTATGGGGTCGGCCCGGCGTGGCATTCGAAAACACGCGTTATCAGGGAGGGATCTCCCTTACCTCCATGGTTTGAAAGGACGCTCGTCCTCTTCATTTACTCGCATCCGTACACTTGGTTGCACGCTTGAGTTAATATTAAAGTAGCTTTTGGAACGCGGCCCAAATACTTCCTGCTTTTGGAGATCATTCAAACGTCAAAACGAGGAATTTGGGAACACAGAGGGTCGGACGTGAAAAGGAAATGCAGGCTAAAAAAATAATCTGCACCATCCAACTCTTTAAACTATCCCTTTGTTCCGGAGAGCCGCACACGGCTCCCTGTCTCCTTTCAGGAGCCACCGAAAAGCCTCTTTTATGTCCAAAGAAGGTCCTTGTAAAAGACTTATTACTCGGGCCACCGTTCTAGTCCTAAAAGAGGCAATCACTTCACCAGTGTCTTAAATGGATCCTTAAAAACTTCCTTAACATATACAATATGGTCCTTTCCATGTGGCTGCTTTGCCCTTCAGCAGAGGTTATGTTGGTGAGACAGCGGTGGGGAAAGGCCGCTGGAGCCTTTCCTCATGTATTGCTTTCTTTTCCCCCCCCCAGTGTCTGTTCATGTCCGTCTGTGTGTGGCTGAATTTTCAATGCTAATTGATTCCAGTGTGGCCGCGCTCCATCACACCCAATAGGGCAGTCAGGCCCTCCCCTCCAATGTGCCAACACGTCCCCCACAGACATACCGTTTAACCTCCTCTGAAGGGCTTCCTCCTGCAAATGGATGCAGTAAATCTGCTCATCCAGGTCCTCCAGGATCTGAAGGCAGGGAGCAGAGGAGGAAGAAATGAAATGGGTTATAATTAGGCCCAGAGTGGGACTGGAGAGATGGCAGATGGGAGGATGAGTTGGTGATGTATTTGTAGTCCTGCGCTCTGCGTGTTAGTGGTCGTCTCAAACAGACAGTTACCTCCAGTCTGAGCGTTCCGGTTCAACTCGGCATTGTTTCAGCCCAAAAAACCAGCTGCCAGCTGCTCATTTCTACAGACAAAGGCGTTTACAGCAACAAACAGATGCAGATTCCTTACTGTTGGCTTCACTAGCAACTGGCCCATGATGGTGAACATCCTCGACAATCCCACAGGAGTGCACACTACACGGGACAGAAAACAGCACGGTCAGAGTGCTTGTTTAACCAGGACGAGGTGAAGAAATCAAGCAGTATTAATTTGATGGATTAGCGATTAGATTGCATTATTTGCAGTGTGTGTAAATGAAGTGGCTTACTGAGTAAAAGCAGTCCTCCCATCAGAGATATACAGGAGTAGAGGTATGGAAGGTAGAATTCCCAAAGATCTACAGAAAGAATGGGTCAGGAAATGAAAATCATCATCTAAGGAAATCCACACTACGTAGTTTTACATTTATATTTGTGAAGGGATTAAACAAACGAGATATTATGTTTTAATTTGTGTGCTTCATTAGGTAAAAAATTGAACTTTTGAGAAAGCCACTCTAATGAATTCCAGTATTCATGCTAAGCTAAGCGAAGCTAACCAACTGGCAGCTCAAGCTTCATATTTGACTGCATATGAGCATGAGAGCCTGTTATCAACCCCATCAGACAGTGGGAGAAATAATGCAAATGTCCAAACTGGTACTGGTACCGTAGAGTGACTCCATACTGGCCGCATCGTTGTCAATGAGCGCTGACGCCACCCACACGATGCCCAGGATGAGCAACGCCAGCAGGAAGAGCATCACAAAGGTCTCTAGGATACGCGCCTTAATGCCCTGACAGAAAAAAAACACAACTTTATTTCAATACACAATACAAAACACATCAAGCCTGGGAGGTGGGATCACCTACATTTCAAGTGATAATTAAAAAACACAAAAACAGGATTCCTTTTACGAGACATTTCCATCCTCCCGCGCTCATATTAAACGCCATCATTTCCATTCAGGCCACAGAAACATGACAGAAACGCTCCCACGGGTTCCTGCGTAAAACAGTCCTGTTATACACACACGTTGTGCTCTTTAAAGTGAGTCTAACAGGGGCTGGTGGTGGCAGAGGTGAAATGAAAAAAAAAAGTTTGCGGTGGGGGGGGGGTGCCGTATGGAGCATGCGAGCCTGCCCCGGGTCGGCTACTGTCTGCGATCAAGAGCAGGCCCCCCATCTGGGGCCGATTAGGAGCTCCCTCAAGACGCCGCGGCCGTGTCCCGGGCCCGCGCAGACCAGAGGGTTTTGGGGTAATTTGGGTTTTCCGGGTCACAAACTGCTGAGTGGTTAATAAAGTCCTCCTCTACCTGTTCACACAATTTCCCGCCCCCCCCCCCCACCTCTCCCCCGCCCTCCCTTGCAGGAGAGCCGAGCTGTCTGTGCCTGTAAGATGGATCGGCGTTCTACACATGTCGGGTAGGCTACCAGGCTCGGGAGAACAAGGGCTCTCGGCTTAAATTGGGCACATATGAGCAATTTGTTACCAGCTAACATAATGGCTCTGCGGTTGCTGTTCAGTATTTGCCAACAGGTACAAGGGGGGAGGGGGGGCTCTCTTTGAAAGTATCCCCCTTGTTAATCAAGTCGCTTTAGAAAATGCAAATGGTTTCAATTCTGTAGATTAAATCAGACACGGCTCACTTTTTTTTTTTTTTTTTTTTTTAATGTTTTCACGGCACAGTTCAAGATGTCAACCGAACCACCTGTTCTAGCGTTCACATTCACAGTTAGAGAGCTTGAAATATGGTCTCTCCTAACTCACTCCTGAGCTCCCATCTCTTTTACAAGCGCCGATCTCACAAACGGCAGCACTAATGGATCAGAGGCAAATTTATTGTCCACACATTGTCACCGACCCCCCTTCAGTCCAGACTTTGGATACTGATGTGTGAGGATTTGAGCTTATTCCCAAATCCGCCGTCGCATCCCTCGGCCATCGCTGAGCAATCGCCTCCTCTTGCGCGGCCTTCTGGAAAAGCCTCGGTGAGTGAGTGTAGAATTTTCTAGCACCACAGGGAGGACCGTGGACAGGGTCTGGAGTGCCCCAGTGTGGCCGAGGCAGACACTGCAGCCACCGACAGGTCCTTCTTGAGTCTGCAGAAACATTTATTCATTTTCTGTCATGCTATCACGCCGTCAACGACCCCCCCCCCCCCCCCCCCGCTCGATGCAGATCAATGCACCGAACGCGTTAAATATCCCAACGCACACAAACACGACAGTCCGTGGACACTCGGGGCACTGGTGCGTTTTTTCGCTGAGGGGACAACGGAGGGAGGCCGGCGGGGGGGGGAGAGGAGTCGACGCCGGGGCGCATCTCAATCCCCGGAGGTGAGCGCGGCGAGAGAGGAATGCTTTCAGCCCGCGTCCCACACGCGCGCCCTCTCTCTTAAGGATGCATGGGGACACACGTCCGCTCAAGCGCACCAGTCCACCTTAACAGGCCGACCGATGCCCAAGGTGTATTTCCCTCAGATAGGCCTCTCAATCATTTATAGGCCTCCAATCATTAGCCATTCAGATCATTTAGGGCAGAGGCAATCACCTCCCTCACTATCATCCCTGGCTCCTGCCTCGCTGGAGGACCGGTCCGCTGTGTCGGACCGGATTTGACAGCTCGGGGGAAAAGCGGACGGCTGACCTGCGAGTCCAGATTGGTGTCATCGATACGCGCACACGCATGACATTGCACATTGAAAGTTTCTCACTTGTCCTTTCAAGCGAGAATAACGAAATCCTTTGTTCCTTTATCAGACGGGAAATAAAAAAGGCAAATTTGTGCTTTGAAAAAAAACGATGGTATGAAAATAGAAAAATGGAACTAAGCTATCATCAGCCATCAAAGATGAAAACTGTCAACCGGTGAGGGGACGAGAGAGAAAGGATAGAGAAACCTGTGCCTCGGCATCCAGAGCGCCCGCTGAAAGTTTCTATTCTTGCCGTTCTAAATGTGTAACTACGCCTAAATATAGCAGCTCTGAAATATTCAGCATCCCCTGATCCTCACACCGACATCGGGTGCGGGGCTGCTTAACGGCAGCTGTGCTCAAACAAGAAGGGAGAGACTTCCAAGAAACTCGCGTGGTGGCCAGAAGAGGGAAAAAAAGCGCTTCATGTGAGGCACCAAACTAAACATGCCTGAATTCACGTACGCACACAGACCGACGCACGTGACCAACGAGGCAAATAAACCTCCAAATCCACCCAGTTACACAAAGCCACAGAGGAGCCGTCGGCCTGCTTCCTGCAGAGAAACCAAAGCACAACCTGCCCGTGTCCACCTCTGCTCCTTAAATGTGCAACAGTCGAGTGAACGAGAGTGAGAGACGACACTAAAGAGGGAAGATGCAGGGTTGAGTTGGACATTGGGGCGGGAGGGGAGGGGAGTGGGGTCGGAGTTAGGACGAGTTAGGTGGTGCAGGAGCTTCCGAGTTTGCCGCCATCAATCCTCGGCGGGTCAGCAGGCGGTGGCAGAGATCATCCCGCAGACCATCCTTCTGCTCACTGTCAGAGGCGTGTGGAACAAGGGGCCGGAGTGTAAGACGTGACGGAGGGGGCCCGGGCCGGGGCCGCCCCCCTCCCTCCTCGCTGCTAAAGACGTGCCAGATGTCCGGGGACCTTATTAGCGTGTCCTTCAGCCGGCCGGGCCGCAGCGCAGCGGCCGTGTCAGAGACAGAAAGCAGAGGAGAGGGACGCCGCCCTGTAAAGCTGCACGACCAACTTCTGAGGGCTCTTAATAAAGCACCAATGACACGAGCGCATGGGAAATGATCGGCGTCACGTCGTATTGTTCAAACCCAGGTGGGGGGGGGGGCGCTGTTGTAAATGTTGATGATTTTCGGGATGTGAGTTAAAACTCCCGTTTCCCTGCTCCTCCCATCGCTGACTCACCGGATGAGTCGGAGAAGAGAAGAAGTTGTGTTCGACATCCCCCTAATCGACACGAAGCTCAGTCAACCTAAAGCCACGCCAATGATTTCTATATATGCAGTCTGCGTGTACGATATCTCGCTTTAAAGGTCAAGAAAAGATTCAGAAGCAGAATCAGTGGAGCTTCAGAACTGATCCCCGAGGTTAGAAAAACTGAGTCACGGGAGGAAAGGGGGGAGGAGGGGGAGAGGGGGGGGGGGTAGAAATCCTGAGCAACTCGCTTGTTCTTTCTGAAATTCCCAGCTCGAACTAATATGTTGCCATGGTAACCAACATTGTAACAGGCAGCTTTAGGGAGACATTGTGACCTTAAAGGAAGGTATGTAAACACCACTTTATATTCTCCGGCCCGGCCCGGCCCGAAGGAAGGCCTGGGAAAAATGTCTGCATGTGCAGGAGATTTGAAATAAATATCCAGGCCCCCATTGTGGAGCTCCAACAAAGAGGAGTATCTTAGTAACACCACGCGGGTTCGCTCGGCGAGACGTTCCCCCTCCCCACCCCCTCCTCCTACTCCTCCTCCCCTCCCTCCACAATAAACACACTTCTCATCATTGGCGGGTTAGGGCTTAGGATGAGATTGATGAGGAGTTTCTTTAACTACCAGATGAAACCTGTTGGCCCTTTGCTGGGTCAGTCGGGGGGTCAGACTCGTTCCAACTCGTTTCAGGATCAAACACATTTCAATACTGTGGGTAAGACCGAAAGACTGCTCCCTGCGAAGCATACTTCGCTGTATGGTTCTTACTAGACTCATAAAACACACATATTTCCCTCACACTGAAGTTACAATAAGCGTTGGTAACTGAGGAAATGAATATATTTGTATTTTTAGCAAGAGATGATATCGTCTGTGCATTAGTGGTAAGAACATAAGATGAGACAACACTAGAAATAGACCCGTCAAAACCTCTTTTTATACCTTGATCTAATTGTTTTTGAGTAAATATAGCTTCAAGATATCACACTCACCGTTTATAATTACTAAGCCAACTTAAGTCTCTTGATATAAATAGAAGTCGGGACAAAAGGCTGGGAGTGCTGGTGCCTTCGAGAACATTATTATAATGCCACCTACTGGCGGCGCGGCGGGCGACCAGAGCGGACCGAAAAGATTAATATTAACCTTATTTTACGTGCGATTCGCATTGCACACGACACATGGTCAGAAGCAGCTGAGCCGACCTGCGCGGCGACCTTTTGCGGCCTCGGTGATGCGGCTCCGCGGCAAAGATTTGAGAAGCCAGCAGTTAAGTGGGGGACATTTTACAGCAGCAAATAAAGCTGCATCATAACATCTGCCATCAAGACCCTGTCGCTCTGATTCATCCACCATTTGGACAATTTGTTAAACTATTAATCTCTCGGGGTGACAGAGCCTCTAAAGAGGTGAACGGTTAACGTACGAGAAAAAAAAAAAAAATACATCCACATTTCCATCTTTATTCTGGTGGCGTCTTTTAGTGCATCGTCAAAAGTAAACACAGCCACATGAAAAGGCTGACCGACACCGTTAGTAGTGAAATTCATCATTCACTTCATTTCCGCAGTCAAAAAGGAACTCGCAGTGCCGTAACATTGGCACGGGAGGTTAAAACGCCACATAAAACCTTATGACAATGTGGTCGAATGCGCTTATTGGGGGAAAGGGATAATATCCCATTCGAATAACTCGGATCTGAGGGGGTTTTTGATCCTCTTCCTGTCGCCGGGCAGCTCGGCTGTTTTATTTATTTCATTTGAAGTGTCGCCCCCGCCCCTGCACACAACATGTACGCAATGTGAACCTGCACGTGCAGCTCAACATTGAGCAGTGCTTCCTCTGAGCACATTTATGGAGGAGCGGTAGCAAGGAAAAACGTGAAAGAGGCCCTCGCCCTGCTTCCTACAGATCAGGTCCCGCCTTCCACTGAAGGAAGTCCAACCGAAACAAATTAGCGGGCCGAGGAAGAAAAGATCTGGCCGTGCGCTACAGTACAGACTAATTTTTATGTGCTTTAGCCAGGAGGGACATAAACCAGAGCGGTTTCAAACTGTGACACAGGATAGAGGTGTATTAAAACAAAATCCCCCCCCCCCAATTTTGCAAGCTTCTATTGTGCTGTCATGTTGCTGCGACTTTATGGACTTTTGGAACACGAGCCCCCAACCTCCTTTTTTGGGGGGCGGAGGGAGGGATTTTGTGGGGGGGGGAGGTAATCAATTAAACAAGGAAGTTTTCTGAGCCATACAACTCGATTATTAGCCTGTCCTTTTGAAGTTTTATTTTGGGGGGCCGGGGAAAAGGGGAGGCAGGGGTGGGGGGGGGGGGTGACAAGGAATCAGGCTCTAAATCAGCGGAGCCGATGCAGCCGCGTTGAAGCGTTTGCAGCCCCCGCGGCCTTATTGGGAGTGTTTGTCAGGACGTGGCGCTGGGCGAAGTCCAGGTTCAGACTTTCATGGTTAATGAAGTTTTTCTGCGGTGGCGGTTACAGTCGGCGGCGTGAGTCGGGGAGGGGGGCCGAGGACACGGCACCTGCTGCAGGAGACAGGCCCTTTGCATGCAGAGCAAAGCACGGGCACACGGGAGGCACAGAAGAAACGGCGTTCTGCTTCTGTATCGTTTCAGTTACAGTGTCATCGATCACTTAATTCCCAGGACCAAAGTTTTTCTAAAACTAATATTTAATTTATAGCATTTTTTCTTTTTTTGTGATGATCGTTGTGCGTCGAAATGATGCAACAAACGTAAGGCAACGCACCTTTTTAGAACCTGCGAATCCCTCCGACTCCAGGAAGAAGTAAGCAAAGGGCATCAGGACAAAGAGACACAGGTTGGAGAACAGCGACACCAGGTTCCACAGACCTGCAAACACGTCAGTCTGTTTATGCATACAGGTAAATCATTATATATATATATATATATATATATATATATATATTACACATAAAATCCTGTTTTAATGTCTAATCGTGTCAGGCTCAGTGAGGTTACATGAACAGGTTGTGAGGTGCCAACACTGGTTTTAACTGTCCGTTATCGGTCTTTGTGTCCAATTCATGGACTCTGACGCCCCCTGGTGGATGTTCTTGTAACAACACAAATACTAAACTTTCAGCATCAAAGACAGAATAAAATTCATATCAATATCAAACAGTAGTGACAACAACAAAGAAAGCTCCAGAGGAGATGCAACTTTCTAAAAACTGACACAAAACAAAAGAAAGATGCAAATTCAAAAAGAGTTTGGTCACAACAGTCTATTAATATATTCTTTTAATCTAGCTCGTGTTTTAAGTGGTGATCTTTGAGTAAAACTGAAAACTTGACAGGGCAACAATGCCTCTTCTTTTTTGTGTTGAATCTACTATGTTTTATTATGTCATTTGATACCTTAAAACAAACTGGATTAAAATAAGTGTTGGCTAATAGGTGATTATAGGTTATTCCAAAAAACAAAAAAGGCAAAAGGAAGACGACATGAGATCGATCCACTGACCATGAATGAGGGAGCCATTGAGCCACTGAATGTAATAGTTTTTGGGGAAGGAGAGGAGGATCTCGTTACTGATGATGGAGAAGGGCAGCAGGAAGACGGCACCACCCGACACTGCCAGCGTGAAAGTGCACAAGTATAATCTGGGGACCGAATCCAAACACAAAGCAGAAACACACACGGGTCAAAGTGGAAACACGTGTAGAATGTTTAAGGATGTCACAGGAAATGAGCTGTGATATAACAGAGTCACTGCGTTTACAGCAAAGCAAACGTGACGGAAATGTTGAATCTATTATAAAAGGCTGGTTTAGTTTGAGTAATCCATTCATTGTTTCAGCTCCAATGAGCAACATATTTATTTACTTTATTTAAGTAGCTGACTAACTTTCTGAACATATTTGCTTTTTTTTATATGAAACATGAAGATATGAACAAGTTTGTCAAGTTAAAAGCCAGGTGCCGCTTAGTAGATACGTTGTTCCAAAAAGAAAATTTACCGATGGTAAATTTACTCACGATATTCTATTGACGACCGCATCTTCATCTTCGTGGTCATCTATAAAGGGAACCAAAACACAAGGTGTGAATCTTCCGTCTGTCTCATGCATCGCAACCTGCTTCAAGCAGCACAAAGGTAAAACATCTGACATTTTCACATCCGCAGATACCAACATGCATGGTTGTGTTGTTAGCTTAATAAAACAGCCCAACCATCTACATGCCTCTCTTTGTTTCAAAATGAAAGTAATCCATCTCATTTCATAGTTATGTGCAGGTGCTCCTATTCTGTGAAAACACTTTTTTACAAAACCTTCATAGAAATCGTGAAATACTTTGATTTCTTAGAAGAAACAGGTATTTACATTTACGTTTTATTTACAGGCATTTTGTTCGTTGTTGGGTGAAACAGTTCCATGAAAAAGTGCTTCTATTTTTGCGAACCCTTTAACTGAGAGGATCAAGCTTCCAAACCACTGGTGCAAAGAGAAGAGCGGCCTGGATGTCTACTGCACACTGGATGTCCGGTGCAAAGCGGTCCACTTTCCAAACGAGACGAGGGAGACCAAGACGACCGGGACACAGGTGGCCGATGTCCGATCACAGTCTCCTCATGTCTCCCCGCTGTACCTCCAACGTGTCGGATGTTACAGAAGAACATCTCAAGCTCTCCGTGTTTCCTAATAGACAAACGTTGTATTGGTCCAGTCCCTAAAGCGCTTGTGGGCGGACACGAGTCACACCGATAGAAAGCTGCCGGCGTGAGATTACTCTGCAGGCCTGGGTGTGGTGTCTCAAAACACCTAAAGCCTTCTTGGAAGTGACTTGCTTTCAGTCCCAACACAACAGAGGGCTCGGTCAGTGAGTAAATACACCGCGCACGCCCTTCTGCCGTGGAAGTGCTCCGGTTTGACGCTTTCGGGCGATGAAATCGTACAGCTTTCTGCCCCCGTGGAGGGAGAGTTCCTACGTGACACACTTACCGCTCTTCTTCTTGTATCTCGTTATGATGAAGTAGGACACGATGTAGAGGACTGCAAACAGGAGGAAGCAGATCTGAAACGACAACGTCAAGAGTCTTGGTCAAGGATTGTATGATATGTGTAGTTGGTCTTTTTCTGTTTGAATGTATGGTCTCGGCAGCACAATGTCCAGAACACGGAGTGCTTCCATATTTGCTTTTAACCATTCTGTAACCCCCCCCCCCGTGCGTCTAATAATACCCAAAATGATTTGTGCAATGTGGAAATATGTACATGTCTGCTTTCCAAAAGCGAATCTACCTGTGGTTCAGGCTTTTTGAAGTGTTCTCATTATTACAGAAATCCTTCATTATTAACGTAAAGTTCAAATTGACCCTATTTATTTCAGCATAAAGTAAAATAGTAATCATTGTTTTCCAACGTATGACGTGCTCATGCGACCAACAGTTTGTGCAAAGTGGTCCAGAAACGGCCGCCGCGTGGGAATGTGTCACCTAACCGCGGCCTCAAAACACGCAGAAGGATCCCATTCCACATTTCCCCCCTTCTACTGTGACAGTGACACAACTAATGTTAGAAGCTCCCGCTTCAGCACCTTGCACCCCGTCAACATTGGATTGGGAAAGCTGGGCTCATGAGATGACATGGTGCTGTATGTCTTATCACCTGAGTCCTCTTTCCAAACGAAAGACAGCTGATTTAAAGACCGGGGCTACAAAAAGGTCTGCTGGGACCTCGGGGGGGAAACACAGAGGTATGTGCAGGGAGCTGATGGACTGGCAGAGACGCAACACGGGGGTTCAGGAAGATACAACAACAACAACAAGTCACAGGCAGAGCGGAGGCCAACGCCGCTGCCCATCGGGAAACAGAAAAGAAAGAAGTAACAACAAATGTAACGGCTTGTGAGCGGTTTGCACGCACCATCCAACCATGGGGACAGTATTTCACAGCTTTATGCAGTGAGAACTCGAGCTGCAGGGGAGGGACACTTATGTCATTTGACAATTCCTGCAATGACTTCAGGCGCTGTGGTAAATGTTGTTCAAGAATTAGACCTGTTTAGCAGGAGTCTGGTTTTAGATGTTTCCACGTTAGACAAAAGTTAATGCAGTTGAAGGCTGCAGACAGGAGATAACCTGATTAACAGAGGACGGCTGAAGAAACCTAAACACCAGGCCATGACCCCTGTCATTAGCCACAACAACACTTTTACAACATGCTGTCAAAGCGTGCTGGAAGAACTTACTTCACTCGGTCTCCTAAATGGTCAAAATATTTTCTTAGGAAAGTGGTTGTTCAGGTTCAGGAATGTCACAACTTCTGCACGCCCTTCAACAAAGTGAACTTGTGTTTCCAAAACCACGTGAAAGCCTGATAATCATTTTCCGTCCTTGTGTGGAGGTGGAAGTGGAAGGTGTCATTAGTGACGGAGTCACCAGCTAGTCTCACTTTATTCCGTGTTAACTAGATTTCTCTTAAAACACTTCTTCAGGACGCCGGTGCGTCAGAAACCACTTCACCAAAACTCAGGTCTAGCATGCAAAGTACCACGTTGTCACCGAGTCATGTTTAACAAGTATGAAACTCAACGCAGAGTGGCCCCGGCACGCACAATAACACACAGAAATCAATCTGACTCACATTGAGACAGGAAGGAGCCATTACGATGGTGATACGGGATACTGGGAGTCAGATGCAGAGCGATAAGCAGGACAAAATGTGCCATCCAAAGCTGAGCTGTTCAGCTCGTCTGAGAGGTGAAACCTTTGATAGTTACTATTCTAAGAGTAATCAAGTAGATTTACTCCAGGTTAAATTATCCCCTGTACTTTCTCATTTAAGTCGACTGATCCACAGAAAAAAGACGATCATCAGAGAGTTTCCTACCCACGAGTTTATTGTTATATTTTGATTGTCAGGTGGCATAACGGGAAGATTAAGGACACTAAATGTAAAGCTGCAGTGGTTAAACATTTGCCAGACAAGAACACATCTTCTTACTTATAATATTACACAGCAAACTGCCTCCTCTGCCAATCACGTCATTACAAAACATGTTTTCTTCCTGAAACACAAAGTTTAGTCACTCACATCATCAACATCCAACCACAGGACCTCATGAGAACAAAGAGGACCTTTTACTGAAAAAGCCATTAAATCATCATGTGATCATCTGACAGGTCTGCATTTAACACAAACCGATGATCAAACCGAACACGTGTATTTTCCGAACGTGTAATATCCGAACACATATTTGAGCAGGGAAACATGAATATTATAATCTAACCTGTTTGTAACGTAACGTTATAATATAAATAAAGCCTACAAATGAAAGGGATTTCAAAAGCAGATGTCCCAGTCCCCCGTTCAGCCTGAATGAGTGAGCACTGGGACATTGTGTCCACGTCTTCCTCCGTCAATCGCAGGTGTATTCATAACAGGTCTGTCCCAACATCGACGCCTCCACTGGCGAAGTTGTAACACGAACGCTAACGTGACAGCTAACTTTAATTAGCAGATGCGACCTCACGTGTGACGGACACACAACGGGACGTGTTGCACAAAACGTGGTAAAGTGGGAGCGAATCTGCAGCGTCTCACTGACAGGCGAAGCTAACGCTAGCCCCCCCCCACCACCCGCAGAGCAGAGGGCGTTGTTAGCTTGCTAGCCTCCGCTAGCCGCTCCGGTAGGCTACTTACGATGTACTCTCGAACTTGGCTGTGGAAATTCTGCTCTCGGATAGAAACATCGTCTTCTTCCATTCTTCATATTGCAAATACGAGAGAGAGACAAAAAAGAGCTATTAGATTCACCGCATGTTAGGTTCGCGCAACAACTCCGGTGTCTTCGTCCCCTCCAGCAAATATTGCCCCGACTGGTTAAGAGACAGTTTACATCGGAGAACCCGCCGCTGCGTGCAGTAAAAAAATAAACCCGCCCATAAATAAAGTACGTCATCACTGCGCGCCGGCTCCTCGGCGCGCCCTGGAAGCAAATGCTCACGTGTTTTGTGGGTCACATAAACAGTTTTCTACACGGAGCTACATGTGCGGTTCGTGGTATTTATGTATTTTAAATAGGGGGGGATTCTCAGCGGGGGCTTTGCGTATGTAGATTGTTTTAAACCATTTGCGGATGCCACCGTTAGCTTGTTCGCTACGTGTCTGTCGCTATTTTCCGAAAGAAGGGTAACGGCCGGTGGAGTTCACGTGTCCGCGTCAAGTTACGTTTTAGAGATGAAGGGGAAATTTAAGAAGAACAGCAAAAAGAAGAAGAAGACGAACGTTGTGTTGCACAAGTACATGGTGGCAGTTGATGATTTTTTAAAGAGCAAAAGTGTCACTGAAGAAGAGGAATCTGTCCAAGGCTTGAGGGTTGTAAAACAGAAGAGCAGAAAAGAGCTTCGCAAAGAAACCCGAAAAAATAAAAAAGCCAGAATGAAATGTTACTATGAGGGTAAAAAAAAAATCGACGGTGAAAACTCTGAAATAGTAGTTGATAATCCACAGCAGCAGAAGAAGAAGAAAGGGGCGAAAGCGAAGAAAGAAGTGTCAAAGTCCTCCAGTTCTGTTCCAGACAAACCAGACGGCTCTGAAGCACCATCGTCTTCCAAGAAAAGCAAGAAACTCAGCAAACTTCAACAATCAAGGAAAAGGGCACTCCTGGAGGCAAATGAAGAGGAAGACCGGGAAATAAAGAGATTAGAGCGACGCCTGGGATTAAACAAGAGGAAAAACAAGAAGACCCTCCCTCAGTCGTTCTCGGTTGATGGACTCGATTACATCCTCGGTGTGCTGGACTCCGGCTCATCGGCCGCGGCCTTGTATGACGAAGATGATGGCGATGAAGACATGGAGAAGGCCGTGGACAACTTTGAAAAACTCGATGAGAACAACCCCGAACTGTCCGATGAGGACGGGAAACTTGGAGATGAGATGGCGAGTGAAGGCAGTGATGAAGAGATGGCTTCATTTGATGACGAAGATGAGGTTGATGGGGACGACGACGACGACGACGGTGAGGATGACGAGGATGCTGACGATGAAACTGTTGAGGAAAAGGAAGTGGACGCTGAGCCGGATGAGAGTGATGCCGCTGACTCCGGCAATGAAAACGATGGTGAAAAAGAGGAAGAAGCTGACGCTGAAGACACGGCGACGTCGGGCTTGAACTCTGAAACGGTGAGTTCACAAACGATCCTTTTATTATTTCCGAAGCGCTGACTTCTCATTTGCTGTACGATGGATCTAATTGTAGGACACTCGTTCTAATGTCCAGGTCAACGCTGCAGCGGGCAAGTATGTGCCGCCTCACTTAAGAGGCGCCGGAGATGAAAAACGCAAAGCTGAGCTGGAAAAGCTGAAGAGGACCGTGAAAGGCTTGATGAACAGGTACTTGTTATTCTATAGCACAGACGTAGCGCGTCACCCTCAACAGTGTTTTGCAGGTGCGTCAGAAAACATTAATTTGATATTTGCTGCGTCAGGGATGTTAACTCAGTTTGATGCTAATACATTCCCATAATACGCACGTTTACACTGCGATTAAGCATTTACACGTTTGCCGCTTTTTCTGCTAAAGCTGCGTTTCTTTATTTCAACAATCCTATGAAAGTTTTTTAAAAATATGTTTCTGTGATTTTATGCGTTAATATTCATACTAATTGTTGTTGGCTGGTTTTGTCCATTGAACGGTCCAAAGCACAAACATGTTAATCCTACCAGGATACGGAACGCCTGATTCCTGATGACTCGTTGTTTAATCCTTCAGGCTGACTGAGCCCAACATGGCGTCCATCAGTGGCCAGCTGGAGGAGCTGTACATGAGCTGCAGCCGGAAGGACATGAATGACACCCTGACAGAGGTGCTGTTAGCAGCCTGCGTCACCCCGTCCCTGATGCCCGACCGGCTTCTGATGGAGCACGTCCTGCTCGTCAGCATCGTCCATCACGCCATCGGAATCGAGGTAAGCGCACCGCTTACTTCGGTGCTCGAATGGCCCCTCATTGAATAGTTTTTACCTCCTGATGGCTTTTGAGACATTCTTTTCACGATGACCGCAGGTGGAGGATGGCTTTTTTTTTTTTGTAGCTCATGGATTATTCATTGGAGGCTTTTTTAAGGCAATTACTGCCTGTGCAGACTTTCACAGAATGATGATGCTCTCTTAATGAATTGGAAAGTTAAATCCAAATCTTCACTTAAGGTGTAATTCAACTATAATCTCTGTTGTATTGACTTTCCATCTTGTAAATGACCCCAAACAGGATCATCAGTAGAATTAGCCACAGCCAACAGATTGCTTTCCACATAGTGGAATTTTAACATAATACATTTGCTGGTTCTTTTTTTGTAAGATATCCTGTAAATATCTGTAGTTTTTCAATTCAGTACTCTTGCTACTGTATTAATTATCATTTAACATATTCCCTAGAATATTAACCAACGTAGATTGGTAAATTTTGATGATTTTTCCAGGTTGGAGCTAATTTCCTCGAGTCTGTTGTGCGAAAGTTCGACGAAGTGTACAACAACCCGACCGAAGGCAAAGAATGCGACAACCTGGTCGCTATTGTGGGTCACCTCTATAACTTCCAGGTGGTGCATTCTGTCCTCATCGTTGACATCCTCAAACGTTTTGTCGGAGCCTTCACGGAGAAGGACATCGAACTGGTGCTGTTGGTGCTGCGGAATGTCGGCTTCTCCCTGAGGAAGGACGACGCTCTGGCTCTCAAGGAGCTCATCTCGGAGGGCCAGCGCAAGGCCCGCGACCTGGGCTCCACGTTTCAGGACCAGACCAGGGTAGGTCAAACAGAAGTTCCTCTCCCTTTTTTTTTAAATTTACCCTCATCTACACCTCAGGCTGACTGAGAATGACCCTCGTTCTCGGATCATCACACGTCTATGTGCACACGTGCTTTAGGTGCGTTTCATGCTGGAGACCATGCTGGCTTTGAAGAACAACGACATGCGGAAGATCCCCGGCTACGATCCGGAGCCCATGGAGAGACTGAAGAAGCTGCAGAGGACTCTGGTGGGTGCTTCGATTTGAAATACCCTGATTTAAGGTTATTGGTGAGAATTGAATTTGGATTCTTAATAAGTAGCGTACATGCGACGGTGTTGACCCTCCTACTGAAGACGGTTATTGTGTTCTTTCAGGATATTATTTTCATAGTAGCTTCGGCTTGTACCACCAGGTGGCCCTAGAGCCCCTCCCTTACAGACCTAAAGTCCACAGTATATGGGATGCTTTCATCATGACCATGAGTTGAAGCGGTTCTAACGATTTGCTAATTTGGTTTCCTTCTTTGATGTTGTATAACCGGCGTTTTCTCGTCCCAAGTGGACTTATGGTTTATCCTGGGTAAATTGTGTCACTCAGATCCAGCGGCGGGCCGGAGGCAGCGACATGAAACTGCGGGTGTCTCTGGACAATCTCCTGGCTGCAGAGCACGTGGGCCGCTGGTGGATCGTCGGCTCCTCGTGGAGCGGCGCCCCCATGAACGCCGAGCAAGGCAACGCGGCCTCGACAGGCAGCGATGCTGGAGGGCAGGTGCGGTACCGGAGATCGTAATCCCAGTGCAGATCTGTAAAAGTTAGGCCATGTTAGGAAAGCATATGCTGAACTGATCATGTTCAATGTTGTCTGTGTTGCAGCATTTATATTATCTGCATTAATATATTTGATTTTTGCAATTTCTGGTTTAACTAATTTATCTTGCAAAAAACCTTTAACATTAAAGATAATTGTTTGGTCCCTGAATAGTATTTGTTGGTGTATTGACAATAATATTTTAATGCGTAAGAAGACAAAAATGATTTCCATTTTTTATTAATTCAACTTGGTGGGTGTTGGGTCTGGATATTTAACCTTAAAATGTTAATGTGCACCAATGAAGTTTTCCAGTTCTTATTCCCTGCACATAAACATTTTTAACGTGTAAACATATTTTACTACATTTTTCTAGTTTTCCTTTTTCACAAGCATGTAGAAAAACTTAACTGGGTCAAAATAATTTTAATAAGTTTTAAACAGAATATTTCAGTAATCCAGCTCTTGTATTTGACTATCCCTGACTTTTCACTCTCATTTGTTATTAATTTCAGTTTAGCGCCAAAGTCTTGGATCTGGCTCGGAAACAGAGGATGAACACTGATGTCAGAAGAAACATCTTCTGTGTGATAATGACCAGTGAGGATTACTTGGATGCATTCGAGAAGCTGATCAGGTTTGTTATCACTCACCTGTACAGTGTGTCTCCACGTTAAGTTGGAAGCACAGAGGCAGAGAGGAGGAGATGCGACGGGTCCCGTCGAAGCAGCCCAGCTGTGAGGGTAAATGATGTAAAAGCTTTTCCTTTGCTGTGTGTGAAGGATGGGCCTGAAGGACAAGCAGGAGAGGGAGATTGTCCACGTGCTGATGGACTGCTGTCTGCAGGAGAAAACCTTCAACGCCTACTACGCTGTCCTGGGAGAGAAGTTCTGCTCCCACGATCGCCGCTTCCAGGTACTCGGCTGGTGAAACACACATTGTGACGACTCCCAATTCCACATTAGGAATCAAAATTGTTTGATGTGTTAATATGAAATTGATTTTTTTTTTTTTTGAGTTACATTTCCTAAAATAAAAATAGTTTCAGTAAATAAAAAAGGACTGCGGTTTTAAATTTGGTGAGGTCATTTCGCTGTACACGTCACTACGAGTTGTAAATGGTTAAACCGCCGGCCGGAGGTCGTGTGACCAACCGAGTCTCTTAAACTGCGTGTGACCTGCGTCGCGCGGCCTGTGGTTCACCTCTGCAGCGTGGGAGCCTCTCACACCTCTCGCCACTGATGTTATTTGACTCAAACTGTGACTGCAAACAATGGGGGGTGAGACCACGCTTCCTACTCTGCTGCCAGGTAGGCCGCGGCTTCGTATCAGAGGCCGACGATCATTGTCCTCGTCGAAGCGCGTGAACCAGAGATGCTGCAACGTTTGCTTTTCTCATGTAAACTGGAGAGACTGCAGAGCTCGCTACGGTTCTCTGTACTTTCTGCTGCTCTTCTGGGGAATCTATAATTTAGTGTCTTATGTTCTTCAAGATGACTTTCCAGTTCAGCCTGTGGGACAAGTTCAGGGAGCTGGCCAACCTCCCCAGCAGCACCATGAACAACTTGATTCAGCTAGTAACCCTCTTCCTTCAGAGGAAGTGCCTTTCACTCTCCATCCTCAAAGTAAGTGACGTGTCGGGTGGCGGTTTTTACTGTTATCACATTTAATCAGTAGATGTTGTAAATTCAATTAAATCGTGATACCCATTCGCCAGTCTGTGTGTTTTTTCTATGTAGGTGATAGAATTTGGAGAACTAGATAAGGCCACGGTGCGCTTCTTGCGCCATGTGCTCACCAAACTGCTGAACGACATGGATCCCGAGGACCTCGCCGGCTTATTCGGACGGTGAGCCTCTACATGCACTTTCTTCTTAGAGGTTTGGAGATTTAAACATGCTAATTAATGCAACGGTAGGAACTGGAAGACCAAGAGTGTACAGCCTCGCGTTCTGCAGCCCTGTACTGTGCAGAGTGTCTTATAGGAAGGTTGTAAATCAAAGAGACTGTATTTGACCTCATGGTGGCACTAGATGAAAAGTCGGGGGACAACCAGAGTCCAATGCATTCATCACCTGGAGACCACGAATGTCCATATTTTCATTGCAGTCCATCCAATAGATATTTCCGCGCGTGTCCAACGTCAAGCTGTTTAAGCATCTAGCTGCTTCGCACCGCGTGAACATATGACATCAGTGTCCCTCATTGTTTCAAATCCACCAGGATTTCAGGAATTCCCAAGCTAGGAATGCTGCGGGAAGGCTTGAAGCTTTTCATCAGCCACTTCCTGCTGAAGAACGCCAAGTCCCGGGGACCAGCTGAGCAAGCAGCGACTCTGTCAGAGCGCGCTCAGGTCGCCACGAAAGCCATGGAGGCCAAGCTCAAACTGTAAAACACGACCACACACACACACAAGAAGCCCAACAGATGTACGAAACCGGATTGTGGAACAGAAGAAGACTTCGTCTCTTTACACAAAGAACCCAAACCTACAGTTTTCTTCGATGAAGAATAAATGTGTTTTTGAAATTAAATTAATGTTTTTTTTCGCTGGGGAGTCCTTGTACATAATTGTTACCACGACGATTCTTTTTACTCGCGTCAGTCATTGGGCCGTGTATATTAATCTTATTCAGTGCGTCTTGGTTGAGTCTATTTTGCAAAAAAATGTCATAACAATTTGAAAGCAATACTGTGGATGTTTTATATATTTTCATTTTTATATTTGTTCTCCCAAATTTTCCGTGTGTCACAATTTGAAAAGCATCAATCAAGGAAGCATCAATAATTCCAGACAAAAGCTTTGACTCCTTTTTTAGAGAAAAAAAATATATATAAAATATATTTTCCGACACTCATTCTTCCTCTATGCTTTATTTTCCTTTATCTGAGATCACCTTCATGAACGGCATACGCGGAAAGAGTTGAGATTGTGCACCTGGACCTGAACTTCTAGCCTTTACTAAGTCTATTTACTCTAAAGCATCTAATATTAAAGTCTGCTGGCTTTAAATGCAACCGCATGGTGAATATTTGCACGTTGTGATCCTTCTCTGTTGATGTTTCCACTCGGCTTGCTGCGAGTGTGACACAAACAAGAGCAGCGAGGGCGCAGAGCGACGGCGGCGTCGTGCATTCTGTTTGCCCACCCTGATGAAGCAGCCCTCCCTGTTTGCTCGCTGACACCAGGATCTGCCCGCGTGGTGAGCATAGCAGAGCCCTTCCGTTACATTTGATACTCGCCCTTGTTAATTAGCTCCCGTCGGTGCGGCCCGCATCCATCCAGAGGCTGGAGGTCGGCGACGGGCCGTCCAAGGTCGACCAGAGGAAACAACGCGACGTCACGCCGGTGGAAGGGATGTTTCAATCACGTGCAACATTTGAGACGCCGGCGGGCTTTGATAGCGGAGATGTCTCTTTTTTGTGATTTGATGATGGAGACTACCGGGAGAACACCGTGAAAAGAGCTCGCTGTGCACTCCACACACTGGCCATTGTCTGCGGTCGAAGCCGTGAGCTCTCACCTGTATTCTGTTTGGGTTTGACCCCCAGCTGAACTCTTGGTTCAGTCTGCCAAAGCAAACAGCTGAAGATAACCAACAGATCGGCCTGTAATCCTGTTGCAAACGGCACACAATCAGTCAACCGCCTGCTGTAGTCTCGACTGCGAGAACATGGGCAACCAGGAGGACCTATAAAGTAACACAGATGAGTTACTAAACCGGTCCTAGGTAATGAAAGACGATCAAATTAGATATTGACGTATTAGTTAATAAAACACCATGAGTGAATGTGCTTGTTTAGGTAGGAAAAGTAGGCTGATGGTATGTTTTGTTTGCGTTTGAGGAAGTTGACTTTTCTTTTCTTTTTCTCTTGAGCTCATGCAAATCACCGACAATGTTCGTTATGTTTATCATTGTTTTGTCTGGTTCGATGATGTTTGGTGTTTTTCATTCAAGGTGAGAGCAATGAGACTATAACAAAGCAGCACATTATTTAAATCTGCTTTTATAATATCAAATATTTTTTGCTTCTTGCTTAATGAAAACAGTGCACAAGCGGCCATTTAGAAGCTTTTTCTTAATGCGAGCCCATTGCCAGTGTGGTGTGAAATGTTTCCGCTGTTTGCGCTCTCCGCACGTTTGCACACATCCGACAGCGCTGTAAACAGTGATTCCCATGACCCGAGCTGTCAGACGGGAGAAAAACACGCGCTGAAACACTGCGCGTCACGTCGTAAATCAAAGGACTTTATTCTTCTGTTTTCGTTTTTAAAACCAGGAGGCCAGCTGAATTTTTATATAAAACTTCTTTTTTTTAAATTTTACATTGTTTGCACCAGGAGCGACGCTAAACAATAACTTCGCATGCACGGGGATGACCATTTTATAAATACAGTATAGAAAAATAAACGTAACATTTATTTATTTTTACCAGCGTGATATGACACATTACGGAACACCACAAAGAACAACATGAGACGAATAACAGCGGGATATTTACTGCGCTGAGGACTACGTCAGCAGCAGGGAAAGAGCGCAAAGTTCTGCGCCAGTATGCACATAAACCATGCAACATGTTCAGTGCTGAATGACGCTCCGATTAGAAACCTCCTGCTTTTATTGCTTGTTTACGAAAACCAAGATCACCTGTTCTCGACTTAAATTGTATTATTTTCATGAGAGAAAAGAAATGCCATGGAAGTGATTAGAGGCCGGATTACATGCAACCGCGTATTTATAGCAAAAATCCCCCCGCCGAGTTCATTACAAATGGGGATCGCCACCTTCGCCCCGGTTCGGCTTCAAGGCTGCGGACTTATGTCGCTGGTGTGATTCCTCTCGTCGTCCGAGGAGCTGTCTGACGAGTTGTACAAGAAGTTGTCGCCCTCGTCGTCGTCGCTGTCTCTAAAGTCTCTTATTCTGCCATTTTTTGAGTCCGTCTTGCTCTTATAGTCCGACTGGTCGTGTCCGTCCGATTTCTCCTGGGCGCCCTTGGTGCCTTTCTGCTTCTCGGCCTCCTGCGCGGCCTGCTCCTTGGCCTTCTTGCTTCTCTTCCACTTCATGCGTCTGTTCTGGAACCAGATTTTGACCTGAGGAGGAGAAAATAATTGACTTTCAGCGGTTTGAACGGGAGGCTGCATGTGCGTAAAGATTGCGTAAAGGCTACCAGGTCACCTGATATTAACCTCTGCTGTGCGTTTCAATTGCCCTACAATAAAAACATGACTTTCTTTAATGCATTATTATCAAATGGAAATAAAACAACCACATGGTCAGACTGCAAATTCCCCAATGGCCGATTGAAATAATTGGAGAGAACTTCTAAGGTAACGTTTAAATTATTTTTTTTAAAGATACTGGTTGTACCTGCTTTTAAAAATCACTGAGATTATCAGCGGAAGTGCATTGTAAGAACTAGTTTACCTGAGTTTCTGTGAGCATGAGGGACGTCGCCACTTCGAAGCGCTTGGGTCGTGACAGGTACTTATTAAGTTTGAATTGATGTTCCAGCTCCAGCAGCTGCTGACTTGTGAATGCGGTTCTTGGTCTTCTGCACTTGCCAAGCAAATTGGACTGAGCCTGAGCTGCAACAATAAAAAATAAAAATAAAAAAAAAACACGAAAGCATCAGTGCCACACACATAAAACAGCGCAAAATGACGAACAGTCTTCCTTTGGCTGATGCTGAAATAATGACATGATTCCGCGTTGTGAAAGGAATCGACCGGCCGTTGTTGTAATAAACTGAATATGTGCTCTCTGCTCAAGGAACAAGGTCATCCACTTATGAATATCTCCACGCAGAAGATATTTGCCACTCCGTTTTGAACAAATCTGTTAAAACGAGCGGAGACAAAAAGGTAGTATCTGGTGAGCAAATAGCATGTCAGCTGTGGGTTTCACACTGCTCTGCCACTTTCCCACTGTCCATTATCTGTCCATTTTAGTTCCTCTACATCAACACCACAGCCTCTTCATTCAGGAGATCGTAATACGTGAGGGGAATAGTGCGCCAAAATGGACAAATTAATACTTCATTTTCACCCAAAATAAGAATTCAATTGCTTTGTATATATTCGTCCCAGTGACGTAATCTGTCTCGGAGCAGCATCACTGAGGCCGATCTATTTCATATTTATGAGCAAAACACATCAAATAAAGCAGGCTTTTGGATTACCTTCACACATTTTATATCAACCCGGGTCACCGCACATAACCAAAGATGCATCTATTAAATAATTTTCTTTGGAGAGAAGAAGAGAAGCCATAACGCCGTGTCACCAAACAGCTACAAGCCTATACTCACAATTAAAGTCGGACATCTTGGGGAGCATCATCCCGGCCGTGGACACCCGGAGCCAGTGGTCCAGCTGGAAGGTGCTGGCCGTCAGTTTGATGGGATCGCTGTGGTGGTGATGGGAGCCGTGTGGGTACGAGTAGGACAGCGCCGGGTGTTGGCCCGTGAGCGCCGCCGCGGAGTAGGTGTACATGGGGTGTCCGTAGAGAGCCTGCGCGGGGATCCCCGCGGTGCTCTGCGGGTGTAATCCAACCATGCCGTGCGGACTGTTGAGGAAGCCCGGCTTGGGAATCAGCCCGCAGTTGGAGATCCGCGGCGGAGACGGCGTCTCGGTGCGTAAGGAGTCGACGCCGGTCAGCTCCGGGGCCGCGGACGACTGGATGGAGGAGGACAGGGAAGTGACGAGCGCGAGCGGAGAGGTCTGCGCCTTGGGGGTGTCGACTGCTAAAAGCGCGTCAATGCGAAAGTTTTTAGATTTCTCCATTGTTTTGGGGGGGCCCCGGTGCGCGTCTCTGTGGCTTTGGTGGCGAAGGAGAAGTCGGTGCTGTTTTTTCCCACCTCGCAAAAGTTATGATGCGCTCCGGAGTGTGAGAGAGGAGCTCCGTGTGACACTTAGTCCATGTCGGAGGGAGTCGATTGGTGCAGCCGGCTGCAGGGGGGAGGAGGGGGGGGGGCGTCCCGAACGTCACAACGCCCCTCTGCGCGAATCGCCGTAAAGCGCAGTGTTGGCTGCGCTCGCGCTTTTATGAGTATTGCTATTGCAGGAAAAATGACCTAAACGTTAGAAATAAAACGCAAGGTTTTTGATAAATTATAACTGGGTGTTATTTTTTTTGCGTATGACATTCAGCGGGCCTACAGAGAAAAAGGCTAACTAAAGGAGGGATTTATTATAATGTACAGGAGCCAGCGTGCGGTGCATTTTGGGGGATTGGCTCACTGTTTGACCAAGGTCACAGGAACAGGTGTACTAACATTTGATTAAACATCGGCAGGCACTCTAAATTGTCAACTTAAATATAAAAAATAAACTTTTTTTCTTGACATGAAAACATGGGGTGCGGATATTTTCCCATAAATGAATTGAACTCAAACAGGGTGCTTCTGTCCCGGAGCTGTTCTGGTTCATCTGAGGGCGGGAGATGGTTACGCAACACACTGTTCAGCTCGAACCTGAAAGCTGAAAATAAAATAGTTCAAATAGTAAATTGCAGTTTAGTCCAAATCATGTTGAATGTAAACCAGAATGCGTTAAGGTGACGTGACCGGTTATAAGACTGCTTATTGAAATCAGATGGCATGATCAAATAAATAAATAGTCTGTTAAAAGAATGAAAGCATCTTGAGCCGAAGCCCCCCCGCGAGGCCGTCAGGGAAATTTAAGTAAAAGCCCTCCTTCTGTCTCCCTGCCAGGCTGATGGGGGGGGGGGGGGGGGGGGGCAGACGCCCACCAGGCCGCTGTAATGGCGCTGTGGGTCCAAATTGATTACGTTGAATCAGACTGCGTCTGACGTAAAATATTAACAAACACTTTTTTTTTTTTAACTTTCGGACAAAATGAGACATTCAAATTCGATTTTTTTCCCTCCCCTGTTCGTTGTTGGTATTTTACTTGTTAGAAAGAGTCAGCGTCAAAATAAGTCAAAAATGTAATTGAAAGAACCTCAAGTGAGACCAGGAGAGAGATGTAGATAATAGGCCCGTGGCTCCGGGTGGCTTTGGTCTAATAAGCCACTTAAAGTTAATGGAAGAGGAGGTCAAAATGAGAATTATTGACACCCAGTTGCCCTTAACCTGTCTACCAATAAAGCTGATTAGTTTTTGTCAATTCATCAGCTAACCGCACTCCTGGGACGTTTATTTGCTCGGGGGAAATCAACAAGTCACCGGGTAGTTTTCAGGTAAAGGATCGCCATTTAATTGTGGACCTTGATGATCAGGACCAATTACAGAATGATAACCGGAGGATTGATGCGGGAGGGATGTGGGCCCGCGGGGAACGTTGAAAAAAATAGAAGAAGAAAGACACAGTCAATTCACTGTATGCTTTAAACGTCAAAACCTATTTATGTGGCAAAATGGCTCAAATGCTTATCAGATATATAGTCACCAAATTTTCAGATGTTCCAGTTTTTTCACTTGAATCATTTTTCCTGACTCTTAAAAAATAAAAATAAATAGAAATCCATTTCAATCTTGCATTTCCTTTTCTTTTCTTTATAATTTCTTAATTGCAATGGTTTTAAAAGATATACAGTTGGACAAAGCGTGACAAAGAGGGGGTGAGTGTGCGTACTATATTTGTATTAAAATAGATATTATAACGGTCTAAGTACAGATCTTAGCATTTAAACAGTGGGTACAGAAAGTCTTTTTGTGCAGTTCCCTCTCCAATCGAAGGCATTTTATCAGCCTCCTGTATGATTATTATAACAACTGGACTCTCGATCGTCCCCACCGCGGGTTTAATTTCATTAAGGGGCTCGCATGAATATTTCTATTAAAGCGGCGGTGAAATATGGGCCCATTTAGTATTGGCCTTCGCCGATCACCAAGATTTATCGCTCCTTTTCATCACATCTAAGGGAGAGAAAATTAATACGGCACCGGGGAAGGAATCGGACCCTGAAACCCTGGTCTTTCCTGAAAGCTGTTAATATGCTCTGTAATTACTTTTACAATTAACTGAAATACAAATCAAAGTGGCAAATCGGGATAGTTTATATATTAATTACCTTCGGTAAATGTGTTCATTATGAAAAGGCAATTTAAAGGGACCTGCACTCTCATTTAACGTCATAAATACTTTCGGTTAAATTGGCACAAATGGCCGCTTCTATGAAATGTATTAAAGTGCTTTTAAAAACATTTGTACCTCATAATCTTTTTTTTCAATCCTATACATCTCACAATTTCCGTCCTCCTATCAATGTCAATGTGAGATCACTGCAGAAAAGAGAGACTCATTTCTCTGAAAGAAACAGCTGAATCAAACCAAACCAAACTCTTTTTGAAATGTGATCAATACACGTTGAATGCGGCATACTTCACATGTGCGTCAGCATGTGAGCTTATGATATGATACACGGGCCTTGGTCCAATCAGATCTTAAACATTTGTCTGCATCATGTTCATGCCTTTAAAGCCTTTATTCGTTTAGCCTATAAAAAGCCCGATGAAATAAATCGTCATATGTTGACAAAAAGAGTAAAGGGCTCGATCCTACAAGTACTAATTTGTGTGTCCCATACTTATAATGAAATTTTCATCACTGTTAAACCGAATTCAAAACATTTCATTAGTTTCTAAAAATGCAAAAACAAATATATAATAATTTAAATTTAGCATTATTAATATCAGTATTATATGTATTGAAACACGTGTATTAATTCATATTTTGGTGCCTTTGCCTGAAAGTTATTTATGTATAGATTTGTTACATTGGACAGTGTTATTAAAAAAATTCATTTTATTTACTCAATTTATCAAATGCAAACCAAATAGTGCATATATATATGGAGAATTATAAAGCAACATATTCCCAAATAAGATCTTTGAAGACTGACTTTTATGTGATGTCAGTTACACACAGAAATAACTCTCTTGTACTGTTAACAAGTGTTGTGTATTAACTTATTAAAGGGAGATTTACATGAAAATTAAGATAGAGCAAATAAACAAAACAAATCAGTAGGTTACACGAGCCTCTAAAAAACAGCGATATGACATAAACATAATAAATGACAGATCAGTGCAGCATTACAACATAACAAAGGCCTCATAATACCGATGACTCCTTCAAATACCTCCAGCTGTTTGCAGACTTCAACATTCATGAAAACAACTCACTCAAGATACAACATAGAAATATAAAACAAGAGCTTGTGCAATCTATTTCACATGTGATCAGTGTGCGTTGTAGAATATGTTATTCCTGTATGAGGTAGACTGCAATAGATCCAAGGAATGATCTTTGTTGTACCTGTAATGAAGGACTGTGAAAAAATGAGCATCCACATATTTCATTTTCTATTAGTAAATTAAATGAACCAGTTCAGTGCATTGAATAAACACTAAAACTCATACTCGACATATGAATAACAATCAACAGATTCAGTTACAACTTAAGGCACACATTAGACCCCCTTTATTCACCTTTCTGAGACAAGTTATGTGTGTTTATGGACAGAATTAGTCTTTTTGGGATGGCAGGATGGATGTTGTTTGGGTTGTATTCAACGGGTTTCTCTCGTCATTTCAAAAAGTAAATCATCACATCAAATATTGTTAGATATTCTGAGCACTTTAAGTTGTTTTTGTCCATGTTGGAAAACATTGGAACATTAAATATTTGTGGGCCAACACATACTAAAAGTCCTTAAAGTTCTCAGGGGTGAAAATGTGAACATGTGCTGAAACTTCAATGACAACCAAACACCATCATGCTCTGTTGACATTGTTTTGTATCTTTTAATTATTTGCGTTTTTTTTCAGCTGTGTAATGGGTTTTTATTTAATAATTTATTGTGTCATTAATAGTTAGTTGTGTGACTTGGGTAAATGTGTAATTACCGACTTCACCGATGAACTTTTTTATATATATTACCAACTTCAAGGTGATGCAAAGAGCATTTTGATTTGATGTAAAAATCACCTCCATTATATTTAACCAATCACAATCAATGTGACAATGTACTGAGAATACAATAAAATTGTGATTATGAAACAAATAATTTAGCGTGGTGTGCGTCTTAAATCTTAAAGATCCCGTCGACGTTACCGCTGTTAGAATATTCTCTATATACACATCCACACATACATGGGAGGCGGGCTCAAGCCGCTTGGTATATTGACAGGAATGTAATCCAATCCGTTGCTTGAAATTGCCGGAAGCGGAAACAGTAAAGTTCTCGGCTGCCTGTGTTGTGTTGACTTCTAGAGAGAGAGAGAGAGCAGGAAAAGAAGACCTGGCGTTTGGATTAACCTAAATTGCCTTCTCAGAGTTATTGTCCCCGTCTCACTCCTTAATTCAAAAGTCAAAGGTAAACGATTCTAATTCTCAGATGAGTTTCCTGTTATAAAACCGACGTCATAAAGGACATGCGGAGAGGAATACACCCCCCGTAAAGTTAGCGTCTCATGAGTACTTAGCTGCTCTGCTAGCTAGCCGCAGTGCTAACGTTAACAAAATCAAGTTGCTCACGAATAAATGAATCAGTACTACGCCACATCATCAATAAATGGTGTGTTATGTGCTGTCCCCGTGGCTGCCCGTAGTCAGATAACATAAACGGCCCCGTTGAGCTCCTGACAGCTGCTGAGTCATTAGCTAGCTAAGTTAACCGGCTAGCTAACTATTGTTGCAACCAAACTGAAGCTGTCAGCCGGTTAGCTAGCTGAAGTTAACCTCCGGTCTTGTCGTTTCAAAAGTAGCCCACGTTTTACGACCATGATTGTTTTAATAAAGCACAGAAATTGCTAACGACAAACGCAGGCACTTGCACCGCGTAGCGTTAGCCACATTTAATTGTTACTCAATTGGAGCCAAGTCACGAGCCGTTGGTTCATTTTTGATTCATTTCGTCACTCCATTGTGTTCTCTTTTTCCAATTATTATTAGATAATGACTTCCCTTTCACTTTCTCTTTCAGGAATTCGTGGCAACCGTCAGTCAATGGGAAAAATCTAACAATGTTTAGCTTTGAGGGAGATTTCAAGACAAGACCCAAGGTGTCACTTGGAGGAGCGAGTAAAAAGGTGAGTGTCCTTTCACTTTTCACAGGGAAGGTGGAACGGAATCAGTTGGTAACAAAACAGGGACCACGTACCTGCTCCTATTCAAATTTCTCACAGTTCTGTTTATTGTGACAATCTTACCGCATGCTATTGTTTCAAGTGTGTTCAGCGTTTCTTGTGTTGTTTCTCAGGAGGAGAAAGCTTCTCTGCTGCACCGCACTCAAGAAGAAAGACGAAAAAGAGAGGTGACTCAGTTTGTGCTGTGCTAATCGTACAAACCAAACCAAAACAGTAATATTTCAGTCTATTTGGGTTTCATAGTCAAAGATTGTGTGTGCTAAGGTATGTGCTTTTATTACTTAGGATGAAAGGAAACGACTGAAGAATGCTATTATCATTCAGTCCTACATACGTGGCTACCAAGACTTGAAACGACAGGTAAGTCTGCAAGCACTACGAAGAACCCCTTTTTGTGTGTGACTGTAAGAATACATTGTAGCAATATTATTCGAGAAAAAGTAGGGACACATAAAACCTCAATCTGTAGGTTACGTACGGGTTAGTGGAAGTAACTATCAACAGGGCTTTTGCTACATAGAGGGAGATCTGCCCCATGACTTAAAATTAAGTTGTCCCTGCATTCCAAAACGCACAACATTTTTTGGGGCTTTTGCTTCATAATGCAGCTTGCAAAGTACATGCGGTTGCATCCAACTTGGACAAACTAGGGCGCTACAGTGCACTGTGAACAAATATGTACCGTGCAGAGGATTGGGGGTCCAAATATTCCAAATAGCCTAAATACAGTTCATTCAACAGTAAGGATTTGCCTTTAGTTAATTTGTCACCGGGTGGCAAAAAATTATTATTTGAGCAAGTCAGTGCAAACAAAGCGTTTTTGCAGAATGTGAGAATGTGACCTTTTAACCTTGTTTCCCCCCCAGTATGCCACCCAGAGGGCCAGGTTTGATGAGTGCGTCAGCCAGACGCAGGTAGGGAGAGCCTCGCGTGTGCTGGACGGTCCGGGTCTTTGCCTCTTATCAAGACAACTCGTATTTTTCTACAGACAAAGTGTTGACGCACATAGATTGGTGAGAATTAAACACATCTCTTCATTTGCTAGTGTATTGATTGCTTCCAGCTATTACGCTATAGTGACAGAGGTCTAATGTAAGTCTTCTAAATGGTCTCTGTTTGTGTGTTGATAAAGATATGGTTGTGCCAGAACCTGGTGAAACACAACAGTCAGTTTGTGAAACTTCTGGTGGGCCCACAAAGACAGACATGTATGTTTCAGATCAAGAGGATCTTAGGCTTCTGCTGCAGGTACAGTACCCAAAGATAACAACAGTGGGTTTGTATTTTTAGCCGCTGGATGCATAACCATTGACGCAACCCTGTTTTTATCTCTCCAGACTCCTACAGATGTGCAAGGATGACAGTCTAAATGTGACGGTTCCCATGCGGATGCTAGAAATATTTTCTTCAGAGAAAACCTATCTTCCTATTATTCCCGACGCTAACTACGTAGCATCGTTACTCGAGCAGATTTTGCACTATATGGTACAGACAGGTAGGTCAAGCATCAATCGCTCGGCTTTGATTGAGGGCTTTGAATGCTCAATTGATCGTTGTTGTGTCTGCTCAGCTTTGTGGAGGGTTAAAAAAAAGTCTGTACGAGCTTATTTTAGTATAATATAAGACCAGACTGTCAAACATTAAGGGTTATGGGGATGGTGAACGTTTGTAAATATCAATTGGTCTGAAGTGTGTTTGACTGCACACGGGAAGTTCCTGCTCTGACGGGCACCCGAGTAGAGACAGTGCAGTGCATAAGGCAATGACTCATTTCCAAAGTGCAGCTGTGAAACGATCCATTCTAGTAAACATAAAGTATATTGTTTCATTTTCAGCGCTGCGTCAACTGCAGTCTGATGTACCGAAGCCTAATTAGCTCAAATTGCTGACCGTTTATTTAATTGTTTCACCAATTCTACACTTGTTACTGCAAACAATTGACTGTATGTTATTGTTATTGTAAGTGTGTATTTATAACCTAATGGTTTTCAGAAAGTGAGTTTGTGTCTTTAAATTCTTCCTCTGAATTTCTGCTCTCCAGGATACTACAGGTCGCTGTATATTCTTGTGAATCACCGGCTCCCCTCCAGTCTGGAGTACAGTGACGCTCCCTCTATCCCTATGGCAAGCACACTGTTGGAGCACATCCTCAAACCTCTGCACTTTACCTACTCCTCCTGCACAACAGGCGCAAGGTACGGCACCAAGCTCAATTAGCGCTAGGTCAGTGCATTGAACACAGAACGGGTTTCGATACTAATCTTGTACAACAGGTCGGGAACACAACATGTGTGTGACAAATTAAGACTCAGGGAGACAACATTTAAACTGCTACTACTTGATTACTGCTACCGCTGTGTGACCTTCCCCTAGAGGAGGCAAAAAAGCAAAAGCAAGTGTCACATAAAAGGAGCGTAATAAATAATATCAATGTTGTCTCAAATTGCTGCTTTTTGAGGACAGATACCACGGCATGATAGTAGGAAAGGAAAGTCTTTGTCCCAGGTGAATTCTTCATTTAATTGATCAGACCAACAGCAGTTTTGTCCCTTTCAGCCGAAGCAGTAATTACATCAGAGACCAATTTACAACAAGCCCATAAAAGGCCCCCGTGCTCGCTCGCCACAGTGCAGAATATCAAGCTGTTTGCCCTCAGTTTCAGACATTCTTAATAACAAACGACAGGCAACTCCTTTTCTTCTTTGAAGAAAGGCAAGGCGGGAGTGAGAGGAACTTGTGTACACACAGACTCTTAACAGCTAATTATCTGACTCGGCCCACCAGATGTGTGTGACTGGGCCACACAAAGCAGCTATGTTTGGAGACACAATATTGGAGCACTCCTCCGGCGGAGAGAGCGGGGTGAAGTTACAACACCCCGTTGTGTTGGCAAAGTCACTTATGACCCCCTCAGTGATTCATCGCCTAATGTCTCTTTGTCGTCTCGCAGGCAGTTTGTGTTTGCGGCCTTCACCAAGGAGTTCATCTCCCCACCGTTCACCGAGCAGATCTTTCACTTCTTCATCCCGGCGCTGTCGGACGTCCGTCTCTCTTTCCCGTTCGAGGCCTTCCTGAGCTCCCTGCAGGTCACCATCGGCTCCTCCTCGGCGCCACAGAGCCAGGCGCCGTGGCTCTTCTACTTTGTCCTCTCTGCAGGGGAGAACTGCTTAGGTGGGTGGCGCAGTTGCTACGCGCACACTGTACAGTCCATGTGTAAGTTGGAAACCGAGTCGTCACGGTGACCCCGTTTGTGTCGGCAGGCTCTCTAACGGAGGAGGGCCTCCTGCTTTACCTCCGCGCTCTGCAGACGCTGCTGCCGCTGCTGCCCGTGTCAGAGAGCAGCAGCAGGCCGGAGGTGAACAGCGACTCGGAGGACGACGATGACGCCGGCCTCCTTCCTCCACCCAAGCAGGTTCGCTGCGTAATGCACGCACCAACACATGCGTGTACACAAAATTACTTCTGAGATAAGGAGCGATGTTATAGTTAGCGCGAGTTTAGATATCAGAATCAGGATCCGGGCATCTCAGCATGATGTCACTGATGCAAATAATACTATTGATTAACCACATCCCGTTGACATGGTGACATGTTTGAAAATCCTTTTGTTTTTTCCCCCCATTCTTCCAACCCATGTTGTGTTTCCTTCTCCATCAGGACGACAGCAGAATCTCTGTGCAGCTCATCACGGAGGAGTGTGTCCACAAGCTGGACACCAAGCATCAGACCAACGCCCTGTTGAACCTGGTGTGGAGGGATTCGGCCAGCGAGGAGGTGTTCACCATGATGGCATCCATCTGTCACACGCTCATGGTTCAGCATCGCCTCATGGTGCCAAAAGTCAGGTAGGTTAACACCAACCACGTTGTCCCTTTGTGGTGTAAAAGGCACGAAAAACGAGATTTGGCAAAAAATGCTCATTTCAATAATTTCAATAAGATACAGTTGGTGTTCCACAACTACGTTCGAATTGCATCCCGCGGGAAAACAGATGTAAGGCCTTGTCGGGATCAGCCTTGCGTTTGGAGAGCTTGTTTGCACACCTAGCTGATTGAGAGGAAAACTGTGTCCAAATGTGTTTCCGCGCCGTAAGCAGTAATATAAATAACGGTGAAGCGAGGCAGGCAGTTATCAGTGGTCCGCACCCACTGGCATTTACAACCGGCAGAGGAAGCAGGGATGTCAGGAAAGCTGTCAGTTGTGGATGAGGGCAATTACCCCTTCTCAGGTTGATTACATTAGAGCCAGGATGTCAGAGGTGGTGTGTGTGTGTTTGTGGGGAGGGTTGATGGTGCATTGACTGATGGGAGGTGATCCACGCTGAGCTTCATGGATGGTCAACCTGCTCCAGTTAATTATTAGTGGAGCCAGTTGCTGCTAGTTGATGGAAATGTGGGGATGTTGATGAAGATTCCTTAACATGACTTCTTTTGGAGCCCCTTGCATACCTAAAACCATAGCGTAATAGGATGAGCTTAAATTTGCTTCCTCTGACATAAAAAACAGGACACACGCAGCACGAGTCCAATGTTCAACTGTTCAACAATTTATAAGCAATGCTACAAAATGAAGAGAATATTGAGGAATTTCAGTGTAATTTGCACATTCCCCTTATTTTTTACGGGTTCCTCCTTGTCTTCTCTTTTACCATAAATCCTGCCCTTCGTCTTCCATCATTATTGGATATCTGTACAAAATAATTAGCTCACTGAGAAAGATTAATCACCGCGGGAGTGGACGGGATAGCTTTACAAGAGGCTAAGGGGAGCAAATTGCATCCCTGCCTTGATTTACAGCTCTTACAGCAACAAAAAAAAAAAAGAAGTGAAGAAGCTGGCCGGACGTGGAGCCGGCCCGGCATGCTGCCTCTTTAATAAATATGTAAAATGTCTCATGACAATCATTTTCTTTTAGAGGACAACTAAGACGCTGCTCGACGATTCGGGACCGAAATAGATTTTTCATTGGTTTGCTAATTGTGCCCGCCCAGGTTTGTGGGTACAGTGTGATTTCACTTTGGTTCGATATTTGGTGTAATGTCCCTTTGATAGTTTGGTTTCGTAGCACTCTGCCGCTAACGAGGCTCGCTCTGATGAAAGCGAGCGCCGGTGGGCTCCGGTCCTCCATCTATAATGTGCGATGGTCGCGTCGAGTCCGCTGAACAAATCTGTGTTCCGTTGGAAATTCTTTCTTTTCGTCTTCACAGTGTCAAATCGGACCCGAGCTCCGCTGTGTGTTTTCTGCTGAACAGAGATTCTTTCATTACTGTAAAATGAAATGATTGGGTTGTGATTCATCGAGCTGCTTTACACACACATGCACCGGCAACCCCTTTTGATGTGTTGACTTTGTTTATTAGCGGTTCACTCCATGATTGAAATGGGGGTTTGGGTTCTCTCAGGCCCGTAAATCAGCATGTCAGCTGGCATTTAGTGCTTTGTTTCCCATTTCAATCAAACACCCGCATCACTTGTTATGAGGCCGCAGCAGGACCGCCCGCTCCTCTCCTGAGCCTTGTAGTACTGACAGATGGCGTGTGCTCGGCACGGACCATTTTTCAAGCCGCATTGAGGGTTGTCTGACACTCTGCTCCTAATGCTCATTTCCATTTTAGGAGTTTTGAATGGCTTTTGGTAGATTGAATGGTCAAATGGGAATATGAGCATTGACATTGAGATTAGAATATTCAGCAAATTCAGGTTTCCCCTTTTCTCCTCTCGCTCGGATTTCTTCCCTCTTTCTGTCTCGTAGCTCTTGTTTTCCTTCGCCGACCTTTGGTCCTCTCCTCTACCGAGGACACGTGATGCTGCCCCGTTAAATGCAAGCATCCTTATAGGTGTCAGCACTGTCACTCTTAAACAAGGGCCTATTATATGCAGGGGCACTTTATTCTGCCTTTTTAGCATACTTACCACATTATTATCACCTGTACTTACCCTCCGCGTGAAATGCCGTGCAATTTAGCAGCACACACGCTTGAACAAAGAGCAGCTTCGCACCTCGGTGCCACAGCCCGCTGAGTGCGGAGCGACTATAGCGAGGTATGTGGGCCCTCAGTGTTCTCATGTAATTCCCTGTGAGTGTGCAAGCATGCTGGCGCTGCGGGGTCACAGCGAGGGCCAGGCCTCCCCTCCTCCTCCGTCCTCCATTGTCTTGCCTCCCCTTGCCATTAAGTTAAATGGGGCTCCTGCAGGAAGCCGGAGGGCTGTTTATGACCCGAGCTGGGTATCCTCGCCAGCAACTAGTTTACTAATGGAAGGTGCCTCGCCTAAATAAAGCTTAATGGCTCATTTAATCTTTTTGTCGGCCCCTCACGAGGTATAAAACGGGAGAGAAAGGCCAAGAACGTTCTATGAGGGAAATGTCGGTCGACAGTGTCATTTATTTTTTTCCCCCTCATGTGTCCTTTGGTCAACAGGGTGAATTTAACTATCTCAACATAGCAGACAGACTGACAGAGGGAGGTTTTACTGTCCTTCACACTAATTATGTCGTCACTAACTCACGTTTTCTGGTTTAGAGCTGTGTTCTTAATCCCAATAAATGTTTACTTTTAATGTCTCTTTTTCGTTTTTCTCTCTCCAGGCTTCTGTACAGTTTAGCTTTCAACGCACGTTTCCTGAGGCATCTCTGGCACCTGATAACTTCCATGACAACCAAAATGATCACCGGGTACGCTGACAAGAAGCAGATTATTATTATCAATATACTTTGTGTACACATGGCCCTCACTTTCTCTCTCTGCCCCGTCAGCTCCATGGTGCCGCTGCTGCAGCTGATCTCCCGAGGGTCCCCCATGTCGTTTGAGGACTCCAACCGCATCATTCCGCTCTTCTATCTCTTCAGCTCCCTCTTCAGCCACTCGCTCATCTCTGTGCACGACAGCGAGTTTTTCGGCCACGAAATGGAAGGTAGTTAACTCCGTCGGGATGGCGTTGTCGGCGGTAACCGTCGATCGAGTGCAGTGTAGAGCCGTGGCTTTAAGGAGCACGACAGGGAAACCCATGTGTGTGTTTACATACCTGATGGTTGTTTGCTGCTGTATTAATACTCTGAATATTGCCCTGCAAGCTTTAAGCCTTTCACTCACTTTTGACGTTGTTGGGCATCATGATGTCTGATTTGGGGGAACACATCCCACTGGAGCTACTTACCCTGTGAACACACTCCCATCTCCCTCATTTTAGCAAAATGAACATTGTCCGTGGCTTTCAGCAGTCACACGCTGTCTTGCCGCCATGTAAATGTGAAAAAAATCAATATCCTTAAAAGGCCCGAGTACATTCTCCCTCTCAACAGGTCAGACGCAGTCCTCCATGATGCCCTTCACGCTGACAGAGCTGGTGACTCTGTCTCGCTGTCTGAGGGACGCGTGCCTGGGGATCATCAAGCTGGCCTACCCGGAGACCAAGACCGAGCACCGCGAGGAGTACATGGCGGCCTTCCGCAGCGTGGGCGTCAAGACCAACATGGCGGTGCAGCAGCGGATCCAGGCCGAGCAGAAACGCTGGGTGCAGCTCTTCAAGGTAACGTGGAAAGCGCCTGTCTGCTGTAGCAGGAATGTGCATCGTTTATTTTCTCGTTCTCATATTTGTCAAGGAAATGGTGTTCTTCATCTTCAGGTTTTTCTTTCTATGTGCGTTCCAAAGTTGAAAGAGACACTTTTTATTGTTTTAGCTTATCATTGTGTAGAATGTCTTGGTGGCACAAAGGAAGTACGGTCAACCCTCACAGGAACAGGATTGCGCCTTTGTGTTCCTCGCTAGTTATCCACAGTTACCAAACAGAATCGGCTAGAGCCGCACAATATGTAGTTTCGGCATCAATATTCTCCAAAGTAACATCGCAGAGTCGTTTTCAATGTCTTTGTTTACGGAAAAGCAGTTGGCAGATTGTGCCACATGTGACTCATGCAGTTGGTCCCACATCACAGACGTGCTAAACGGTTTGACCTCTGTGGAAAAAGAATGACCTCAACCCCGCTTTCCCATCAGTTTACAACTGAGCTACCAGCTGCTACAAGTTTGACAATTTTGGAGTTTGGTTTGATTGTTTTCTACATAAAGCTGTGATATGTGACGCATTAACATGAGGGGTAAACCTTGTGTCGCCCCTCTGTGCATTGAAGCATGGTGACCTAACGCCTCCTCTGTGTTTGTGAGGATCAACCACGTATGACTGAGCAGCCAAGGACAAGATTGAGCGCTGCCATGGGTGTCGTCCATTTGATATTTACCCAGAAGTAATGAGGCAAAGGACGGCATTAACTTCTCCTTGGCTCTTTTTGCTTATTCCACCCCTCACCTTCCTTCCGCTCTCTATCGGGGGAAGCGATAATCAAGCAACGTAGCTCTTGGCTGTTTGTGTTTGAACACCGGTGTGAAAGGTGGCGAATACGTGGAGAGCATGTCGGAAAATTTCAAAAGAAATCTGCTCAAAGGCCTCTTGTCAGCGAAAACGACCCATTAAAGAAGTGGGGAGCAGGGGAAATGCATTTTCCAAATTGAACGGTGGGATTTACAGTCTGTTTAACGCCGCTGACCCCTAACGCGCTAATGTTTGGTTCGTGTCATCAGCCGTCCCTCCCCATCTTTTATCACCTCCATTGTCGAGCTATCTATTTAATTGAAAGAAGTTAATTGAATGAAAATGATCAACTAAGCTTGTATTAATATTGCTAATGGAACTTTCCTCTTGGCCATGTTTGGAGAACGATGTCACGCCGGAGTTTGGGAAAGGCCCATTAAGGCTTGCACTTAACCCGATGGGCTAATTAAGGAATGCTTATTCATTCCCAGAGTCAAGGGGTAGGCCTGCTCCAAACCCATCGCCACGCGCCTCTTACAGCATTTTGCACTTGCCATTATTGAGGACACACAACCGCGCACCGATTGGCCGAGATTGATTGTCGCTCTGTGAAAATGGCGTGCTTTAGAAAAGAACATTTCGATTAAAATAATCTATGTTGGGTTTTATGTGGAAATGCTGGCATGTGACTGTTATGGCGGACGGCTACATCTCCCCTAACGAATCTTCATGCAGTGACACGTGTGAGGTTATTTTGCGGATGTTGAGTAGCCATAGCGGAGCCCGTTAGGATCCACACACGGCACAGAAATCCTCCCGGTTAAAGTTGATGTTGACATTTTTCATTGTTTCTTTATGAGAGAATACATCTCTATTGATTCATATCACAAATTTCTAAAGCTCATGCAAGCCAGTAAAAGTTTACACAAAACCAAACTGACCTCTTCAGAATACAGAAAACCCTGGTTGGCAGGTTTGCAGCTTCCGTTTGAATGTGTATGTATGTGTGTGTGTGTGTGTGTGTGTACGTGTTTGAACGGTTGAACGTCGACATGTAGTGCGCTGTGCTTTAAATGGTCGGAAGCCGAGGGGGGGCCTCCAACCTTCACCTTGGACCAACGATGGGGTTTTAAAGTGAAATACCTGTGTGACCCCGAGCCTCGTACAGGCCGGCCAAGAGCCACGCTGATACTTGCAGTGCGTTGAACCGATGCTGCGTGGTCCTCTCTCTCTCTCTCTCTCTGATGGTTGATGTCAGCAGCAGTCCGCGCCAATAATTAACAAGCCTGGACGTCGATGGACGGGCACGGGTCGTTTTTCTTTTACACTCTCCATAAATGGTGCACTAATGGCTGAATTCTCAAATTGCTCTTTTTTCCGCCTTTCCTAAGCGAAGGCACGTCGTCCCGTTGAATAGCCGATATTACTGTACTTCACAGGTACTATTGTTCATCTCACAGTGAAAGGGATGTCACTTTTTTTGTATGATTGCCCGAGTTGTTCATGTGTTTAGTTCCCGTCTGTTTGCTCTGCTGCGCAGGTCATCACTAACTTGGTGAAGATGGTGAAAGCTCGCGACATTAGACGACCCTTCTGTCCAGGAGGTCACTGGCTCTCTGTGGAGGTCAACATCCGTGCGGATAAGGTAATGCAGTGCTACCACAACGTTAAGTCACATTCCAGCCCTATTGTTAAATGAATTATCAATCGAGAGCTGCATCCACAAAGCTTCCTGAAATGAGTTTATCACAGATGAATCTGAGTTAAAGTCGGTGAATATTCAAAGAATCACTGCGTTTTACTGTGGATTTCCCTCCAAGAATACAATGAAATCCAAGTCATGATTAAAGCTAGTTAGAGGAAATATAAACCATATGAATTAACAGGCAAGAACAATAAATTACGCAATAACAACCACTGACTACCAGAGGTAATTTAATGCTCCTCGTGATGATGTCATTCGCTCTCTAGGTCACCCAGTTGTACGTCCCCTCTGCGAGACACGTGTGGAGAACGCGTAGGATGGGTCGCATCGGGCCCCTTCAGTCGAACCTCGATGGTAATGTAATAACTTTGTTGTTTTCATCTTTGCGCTTGGAAAGTAGTTTCCAAAAACAACTGTACAACTCATGAAGAAACATAAACAAACGTTTATATCAGAAACATTTGACAAGTGTCTGACATTTATTCACTTTCTAAAAGCAATTGGTGGACAGTTCCCCTGGTCTAAAAGGCTGTTTATAATCAGTTGGAATCACGTGGCTGTTCAGTATATAATAAAATAACAAATTTATTTTTACGTTCTAAAAAGGTCGTACTGCTTTTTAGCACGGAGCTACCCCTTTGAGAAGAAGGAAAATGTTGAATATTATACAGTAATAGATGCGTCAGCTTAATGTATAGTTCAGTGAATCATCCTAATTGCTGTTCAAAGTCACCTTCTCCATGTTTGATTTTTAATATTCTATGGAGCTGTGCATCTGTATTATTGTTACCCTCCCTTCTTCGCTCTCTATAGTAGATGGAGTGAAGCTGTTAGGGTGCAAATGTGCTGTAGGACTAGGAAATGATTCTCTCTTAACAAGGGATAATGTACTCTTTTTTTTTTTTGCTGGGGAAAAAACCTCTGATAATGTAAAGATGCTGAAAAGTCATTAGCCTTCCCCCGTTTCAACAAAGATATATCACCACATTTTCTCTTCATTACCTCAATTAGGCACTCAGAGGAAAATGCACTGACGCAGGCAGGGCTTCCTCCCAGGTTTCTGTGAAGCATGGTGTGAAAACAAGCTGATAACAATGTGTGTATGATCTGCCCCGGCCCACTCACGGGCTGTATGGGATGAATTCAATTAGCGTGAAAGTACCTGATGAACTCAGCCACATCTGGTGCATGTGTTTGTCTGGCCTTTTCTCATTTCCTTAAATGGACAGGCCCAAAGCTGATGAATGAGCAACGTATTGACCGCTCTGAGGCCGTATCTCTCCTCAAAGATGGAAACCTGATGGGGAAAATGCAGATCAGACTGACTAATTGAGCAGAATAATTGAGCCGCAGTGGTGGCAAAGTGGTTTAGCTATTGTGGCTATTTTAGTTTAGTGGGCTAAACCCTAATAATACAGAAGAAAACATCAGCATAATGGATCAGGGCCGGAAGGTGGGGAGGCAGCTGACTGTTGGGTTAATTAAAAGGCTCTAGGATGGAGATGTCTTTAATGGCTGGCCTGTAAACGGGGCACTAGGTCTTACTTACAGAGCTTGTGTGTGGAGTATTCCCCAGATAACGGTTCCCTGAGCAAGTCTGTCTTACTCCTGTCCACTTGTAGTTGACCCTGACCCTTGAACCCTGTGGAGGAGAAGACTAAATAATCTGTGTCAATGTCTCGAAATTATGATGAAATCCCAGGAGCCAACGAGAGACATTCTTCTATTAAATCAACTTTCAACCAGTGATCGAACGATCATGTCCATTGTTTTTGCAAAAGTAATTAGTGATGCTTCAATAATGTGCACAAAAAAAAAAAAAAAGAACGAAATACTTGAGGGATTTAGACGCGACCCCAGATGTTTGCATTGCATTGGTTGCCCTCCTTTGACACGTAAGTGCTTCATAATTCACTGAAAGGGTATTTAATGACTTATTTTATATCATCGAACAAATCCTAAAATCACTTCACCTTGATCCCTTTGACTTTGAAACAACGGAACCACAAATTCTAATTCTTGTTTTTAAAGTCTCATTCCTGCAGCGCTCTATACTCTTAATTCTAAATCTATGTAATGTCTGAATGTGGTTGATATTTTTGGTGCGTTTGGTGAATGGACACGAGCAGACAACAATAATTCTTCTCTCCGCAGTCGGTTTGGAGCCTCCGCAGCTGTCTGTGTCTGAAGAGAGACATCTGGCCATCCTCACCGAGCTCCCGTTCGTGGTGCCCTTCGAGGAGCGAGTTAAGGTAAGGACGGCGCTGTCCCGGGTACTGAAACACAGCACAGGCGATCTCCAGTCACGCAGTCTGAGGAAAGCCGGCTCTTTTGTTTGATATGTTGCTTAGACTACTGTCTATTTACCCACGCATGTAATTATTGCACATATTGTAGCAATTTGTATTGGATTTAGTCCAATTTTTGTCATCACTTATTGGACGATTGAACAGCAAAGAAAATCACAATTTACAAAAATAATGACAGCTGGTTTGAGGAAAGCAGGGAAATGTTATGTTATGTGTACTATCGGAGTTGATTTGGCAAACTCGTATGCAGAGAGTGATACAGATAACGTCCTTATACGTTTGTATTTCTCACTGAATTGTGCCTCACAACCGCATTGACTTCTTCAGTTGGGCTTTCTTTTGCTAAAACGTAGTTTCCTTTTTTTTAATACCCTTTTCCCACTTTATCTTTTTCTCTAAGCTACCAACACAAATGCTCATCAAAGTGTGCATGATACATAGTACAATCCATACTGGGAATTAAACATTTTTACTGCTCAAAAGGATTTGTCGCTGACCCTGCCGCCGGGCTAACATCTGTCTTGTAGATCTTCCAGAGGTTAATCTATGCTGACAAGCGGGACGTGCAGGGGGACGGGCCGTTCCCTGACGGCATCAGTGTCACCATCAGACGCAACTACATCTATGAAGACGCCTACGACAAACTCTCTCCAGAGAACGGTACGGCCCGCATCGTGGTTCAGATTAAGATTCGATATGTGCATTATTTGTGGTGTCATATATCTCACACGAATAGCTCCCATGCACATGGCCAATACTCTCGCCATTGTGTTGTAGAGTCTTTGCCATTTCCTTCATGCATTGTCTAGATGACGCGTGCGAGAGGAGAGAATATGTGCAGTAGCAGATGTTGTCACTGAAACTCTCCTTATGCTCCAAGAAAGATGAAAGGTTCCCGTTAGCGTCGAAGATGAAGGTTAGCTCTCTCCTTGTGCAGAGTATCGAATTTCGGTAAAGCATAATTGTGGTTGCGATTATTATAATGGACCACATAAAAGCAGAATCAATTATTTTAAGTCACCTCTTTTGTGTTTGAATTTGAAAGGGCACTTCAGTGGGGGCAATCTGATTAAAAAGAGTAGTAGGGGACCTGGGCTGAAAGACATGATCTATATCATTTATGTGTCTATAAGTTATAGCTGCCTTGATTTATCACTGTACATTAATTATTCTGAAAGATGACCTCTTATAGGATTTGATTTGAATATTCTGCAGGTCAAGAAAGAGCTTTCTTCTTGATGTTTGTTTAGCAGAAACAGCTGATACACTAGATTTAAATGGTATTGGAATTCTGTTTTTACATTTTTCATCTATTTTCTGTGTGTACAGAAATGACCGGATCATCAATATATTTGAGACAAAATTTTATTACTAAAGTGCACAATCGAACAACTGGATAACAATGATGAGTGATGGTAAAATATAAAGGGAGATCAAACAAGGACATACACATCTGCATCTAATATCAGAGTGCACATGCTACACTAAATCTCAGCAACCCGGACTGATTTAGAAAAAGCAGTATTTCTGTTGGATCAATTGTATCCAAATCCTCTATTTGAGAATGTCAAAAGGGCCAAAAGGTGAAAAAGGTTTTTTTTTCCTGCGCAGGCACTTTCGCCCCGACATGTGCACACATATGTCCGTGTATGCGCGCACGTGCCGCTCCCAGCGGACAGACTATTTACTTTAACTCCAGTGTTTTCCCCCCCGGGGGAAGCACTGAAGTTGTTTGACTCCATATCTTGTTGTTTTACCAGAATCAATCTAGAGTGAAGAATGGAGATCTAAAGGTCTCTGTTGCATGAATCAGGGAGAAGATAAAGTCTCAGTTTATTGTGACCTTTACCTTGATTGGATGATGTTTTGTTTGTGTATTTTTTTTAATTTTCTTCACAAATCTCTCCTCATGCTCTTGTGTCTTCAGAACCCGACCTGAAGAAAAGGGTTCGCGTCCACCTGCTGAACGCTCACGGACTGGACGAGGCCGGCATCGACGGCGGCGGCATCTTTCGTGAGTTCCTCAACGAGCTCCTGAAGTCGGGCTTCAATCCCAACCAGGGCTTCTTCAAGACCACCAACGAGAGCCTGCTGTACCCGAACCCCGCCGCGGAGATGCTGGTCGGGGACTCCTTCACGAGGCACTACTACTTCCTCGGCAGGATCCTCGGAAAGGTGAGGTCCCGGCCCCCCCCCACCGCCAGAGGCTGCATCTGATGATGAGTTCAGATTTATGAACTTTAAAAACACCAGAATAAGGGAGAACATCCAAAGATGTTATAGCTGCCTGGTCAGTTTCATTAGCAGTCAGTGTCAAGGTTGGCACGTGCCGCAAATATAGAATTCAGGGGTCGTTTTGTTGTTTGTTCTCCAGGCGGACACAGTTTAGAGAAATTGCCTTCGTTGGTTTCGAGGGGCGAGAACTTTAACCCGGCACTTCTGCAAGCTTTAATTTACTCATTTATCCCGGTGCATAATCTGTTGACGGCATTGTTTTTCTGTCGCCTCCTTCCTGCGATGGCACTATTTATTAGTGCCTAATGTTTCTAAATCATCCTTAATGCATGTGGTAGTGTTTATCAAGATTCCTCCTGTGGGGGGCTGCGCTATCATCTCAACCCGGAGAAGAATTACCTCATGACAAGCGGTCGCCTCTCAATTAGGGCTTCCATTAGCCGATGATTCCTTCCTCTTGTTTGTGTAGTGATTGCATTTGGCTGGCACTAAATCAGCGAGCCCGCACAGACAGGACATAAATAAGCGCTCAAAGCACGTGGTAATAGCATTTTGATCTGTTTTACAGTCGGGAACATCCAGGTCTCTTCACTCTTGCGCAGTTCGAGAGATGGTCTGGTCCACTTATCAATGGATCGTAACTCCTCCTCCTCTTCTTCTTCTTCCATTTCCTCTTCCTCCGTGTGTTCTTTACAAGTGATAAATGATCAATCAGCAGCCAGAAGCTCTCCGCACCCACTCCCTAGATATTGTGCTCTCGATAGCTAATGGTTCAGGCAATTAGGAGAGGGGAAATTAATTTGAATTTGACTTTCAATTAACCCTACCGTAAGTTCCTCCATCCCCATAAAAATGGACGTTTGAATGGCCGTCTAAGAGGCATATTGATATTTGTTTAGTGCTGTTATTGCCTTGGTAAAAGGCACCCGTCTACAGGGATTGGGATTGCATCACTGCCGCTGCGGCGTGCACAGTGCTCATTGCGGCCCAAAGGACACCGGAGATTAATATTGTTAATTAATGTCCGAGGCGCGCCATTGTTGTGGAGGTGATGTATTACAGGCAGGAGTGGCTTGTCCGGGGGGTACTCACTGAAATGGGATTGAGCATCAGAATAGAGGCCGGCCCTCATCCTTCTTCCTCACTCGTCCACCCCGCTGTCAGGCAGAAAGATTTAAGCCGCGAACGGTGAAACGGGAAAACGGGTCTCTCTGCTCCTGTTCCTCCATCCCTCCAGACTTTAGACGAAAGAGTTCATTTAATCTTGAACTGAGTGTTTCCTGACATGGTCTTTGTCAAAATTTGTCATTATGTAATATGGCCGGCAGGAGGTTCTCTTTCGTGCCTCATTCGTCTCTCATTAGCACAAAACCTCCAACCTCATCAGCGCTCCGTAAACGGTGAGGGTGAGAAAAGTTTCTTCTTCCTCCTCCTCCTGCCAGTCCCTTCTTACTGGTCTCCAGTGGCTGATAGCACCCGTTATTAATAGAGATGCGTTTGAAAGGCATTAGAATTTTATTGATTCTTAATGCAGTAAATTAAGGAACGTATTTGGCAGCGAACAGAATGCACCTGCAACATTGCTGGCATTTATTCCACCTGATGGTGCCGCGATCCGCTTTAATTGCGATGCCGCTGCACTCACTTATATTAAAAGGCCCGGGCCATTAAAATTAATCCTTTGCAGCCAGAGTCATTTTGGCACAATTTCTGGCAATAAACACTCATAAATAAAGTGTGTGGCGTTGAAAAAATAAGGCCACAGGTTTTTTTTTCCATACATTTATTGCTGCCTCTTCCCGGCATAAGTGTTATTGATAGGTGTCAAGGGGCCACGTGGCGCATATGGTCTGGAACGAGCGCCGGCCGCCAGAGAAGTACTAAGTGGATTATTTTGCATAAAAAATAGACAATGTTTGAAGTTGCCCAATTAACCTGTGTTTAGAAAATAGCCGTGATTTATGTGTGCGTGTGTGTTTAAGATGCATGCATTATGGAAATCCTTTGAGATTTATAATCCATTTAGCTGATGTGTTCAGGGTTTTTAGCGCTATCATTTATAAAGACCTGTATATTTTAATGCGTCCAACGAGCTCTTTTTTTCGGACTATTCCAGTGCATTAGCTTTAGCTTTTATGAGTCACCTGCCCAGCTGTGGTTCTTAATGGCGTTTGAGGTCAAGGTGAGAATTGGCATTTATAAAGTTTGAGGCGGGTGAAGCCGAAGCCCGTGAGTTTTAAGATGGATTGTGTTTTCTGTTTTGCTCCCAGTCATTTTACTATCTTGTTGCTTGATTCTTAGATATACGATTTGTACGTAAATATAATGTTGTAAAAAGTGCTTTGTAATCAGATTTCTGAATGTGTACATAGTAATCTAATGCTCGCCACTTGATGCGGACATCTTGTTTATCTAATCATCATGTTTTATTCAGTGGTACACAAGCAATAAACCATTTCTGTGGTTAATCTTCCTGGCGTTTCCTCGTTTGCACTGACTGACTGATGATAGTGGGGCAATTAACATGAATGAAGAGCATCCTTGTCCTGGCGTCGTCCTCCAGCTAACAGGCACACCCTTCCCTCCAGGCTCTGTACGAGAACATGCTGGTGGAGTTGCCTTTCGCCGGTTTCTTCCTGTCTAAACTTTTGGGAACCAGCGCCGAGGTGGACATCCACCACCTGGCCTCGCTGGACCCGGAGATGTACCGCAACCTCCTCTTCCTCAAGAGCTACGAGGGCGACGTGGAGGAGCTGGGCCTCAACTTCACTGTGGTCAACAACGACCTGGGAGAAGCTCAGGTGACCAGGGGTTTGGGGCGCGGGGGGGGGGGGGGGGGAGGGTGCAGTCGGATAAATGATTCACACGTTCCCTTATTTCTTTCCATCTCTCTCTCGCCCCCCCTCCTCATCAGTACCTCTCATTCAGCTATCTTTCCTGCCTCCTCTTTAGTTCGTCTTTGTGGCGTTAATAATTCATTCCCCTCATGATGAACCACTTTTCAGCTCCGAGAGAGATAAAGCACGTCGCCACCGTCGCTCAGAGCTCCGGTGCGGGGAACACAGCAGCTCTGTTGACCTTGCCACCCCCCGCCAGCTCCTCCCCCGCCCCCCCCTCCCCTCACTTTCGAGAAATGATCTCGGGACACGCCTGACAGAAGCAACTAGCCGCTCTTAAGCACGTCCCCTCCAAAGCTCAAGGCTGCGAGGACGAGCCGCCGGCAGCACTCTGTGTCACCCGGGCCCGGAGCGGCACTCCCCCCCCCCGGGGGCCCCTGTTTGCTCAGGGCCGTATTGGCTCTCCTCAAACAACACCTGAAATGGTCGAGTTACAATGCGGCCCTCCCGGTCGCAAGTAGGGCATCGCAAACACGATTGGGAAAACAATTTGTGGAAGATTAGGCACACACCCGGGAGCAGTCTGCCCTGCATTTGCCCTCGTGAGATAGCCAGAGCAAGCGAGATAAGGACAGTAATTCTCTTACATTAGCACATAATCAGGATCCCCTGTGGGGAAAGAAAAAAAAAAGGGCTGAAAATGATTGCTGTACGTGCATTCAGCCGACGGACAAAATGTTGAACAGCTTACTTTATAATCCAATCTAATTTAATATCGCCGGGCCGAATACCTTTTGTGAGGCTTATCAATCACTTATTGTCAAGACTACGTCAGATAGCTGCTGATTCACCTCTGTTGTACATTTTTTACTGTCGTTTGTTCGTTTGTTAAACAAATATCTCCGACAGTCAACGTGTGACGACGTCGCTGCAGCCGCTTTAAAAAAAAAAGTTATACCAGTAAGAATTTAAAGGTATTTAGAACACAAGATAGAAAACGATTGAGGAAAAATGCTCTGGAGAAAACTCCTTTTCTTTCCCCTCTCGAAGCTGCTATGACGTCGTCATGCACCATATGAGCAGAGATGAGCACATCGTATCAAGCTATAACTGCTCTATAGATAATGAAAGCAGAACTACAGGCCAAATTGTATTGGACCAGATGTTCATTGGATGTGCTACATTTGGACACACTGAAATGCACACACACACGCACACACACACACACACACACACACACACACACACACACACACACACACACACACACAGCCGTACCTTTAATCAGAGTGCTGGTGGAAATATTTTAATTACCTTTCTCTGATTGAATTAAATTCACCTGGCACAATCCAAAGCACTTTGTTTGTTGCTTGGTCATACGGCTCCCCAGGGAGACCCAATGATATCCATCATATGATCTGCATACTGAAGTGTTCCGTATGGCTTCCACCAGTCACGTTATATATTAAATACTAAATGCTAAACCGAGGAACCCTTCTGACGCAGGTTGTTGAGCTGAAGCTGGGAGGCAAAGACATTCCTGTGACCACAGCCAACCGGATAGCCTACATCCACCTGGTGGCCGACTACCGGCTCAACAAGCAGATCCGGCCTCACTGCCTGGCCTTCAGACAGGGCCTGGCCAACGTGGTCAACCTGGAGTGGCTGCGCATGTTCGACCAGCAGGAGATCCAGGTAACGCCGCGCAGCAACCCGACGGGGCGTCCGTAACTCGCAGGAACGCGTGACTTATGCTCCCCCACCCGTCTCTTTGGCTGCGTCTGTGCAGGTGCTGATATCAGGGGCGCTCGTGCCAATTTGTCTCGACGACTTGAAAAACTTCACAAACTACTCGGGTGAGGGGCTGATGCGTGAAATAGTTATGTTACTAATGCCTAAGGGTCACCTACGTGCGAGTCTGGGTTCACTGGTGTCATTTTCTCCATGGTGCTCTCCTGTAGGCGGGTACTCTGCCACTCACCCAGTCATCCAGATCTTCTGGGAAGTGGTCGAGGGCTTCACAGACGAGGAGAAGCGCAAGCTGCTGAGGTTCGTCACCAGCTGCTCCAGACCGCCCCTGCTGGGATTCAAGGTGAGGTTTTTACCCAACCTGCCCCCCCCCTCGCTCTGATACCTGCTCTGCATATTTGACCCCCCCCTGTATCCTTTGTTATTGGCGGGTTCTCCAAACCCCGACGGAAGGGGCCGTTCCTCGTTAACGAGCTTGTAATGAAAATACCTCGACTGATAACAGCCCTCAAAAGGACCATTTTCAAATTAGGCGTATGATAAGTGGCGAAGGTCTTATCTCCACTTCCGCTGCCGTTTTTATAGTTCATGACCTTCCTGTGTTGAAGAACTTCCCTCCACGGCGCTGGATGTGTGGGCTTGGTCGGAGATCCTGCCTGGACAAATATTACCAATCAGCCCTCGGTAGCAGGTTGAACTTCTGAACTTTTGCCTTCTGTGTGACACACGGCGGAAGGCAGCAATCTCCTATTAAACAAACACGAGCGGGAACGACGTGGCCGCGCCTCCAGACGTTGTTCGAGCAGTGCTGAATCATTACTGCTATTTCTGAAATTATTTCCTAATTGGACACAGTTTCACTTTCTCACAGACGTGATTTGTGGTACACTTAGGTAGGTAGTTTGAGATGCGGGTGGGAGGGGGGAGGAGGAGGAAAGTGTTGCCCGAGGCCATTAAGGAGTTTTTTATGTGTCTTACTCCGTCCAATGAGAAGCTGTAATCGGCATATGATGGGTTTTAGTACTCTTTATGACTCTCAGTTAGTTAAGAAAACCCAAATGGAGTTCTGCAGTAGACTGAGGCAACAAAACCCTCCTTAAATTCCTTCGCCGTACCTTCTATTTGGATTCGAGAGTTTCCTGTTCTCCACATTTAATCAATTTGTCGTTGGCCAGCGGTGGATATCTCCACCCCCCACGCCCCCCTCCCATTCCTTGTCTCTTCTCCGGGCAGGAAAGGGCGGTAATTCGTGGGGGAGCGGCCCCTGACCCGGCCCTCAGCCCCAGCCAGCTAAGCCTTAATTAGCTGTCGTGAAACGGCCCAGGATTCATTAGAGGAGAAATAGCTCTGTCAGGAGAAGCCATTTAAAAAAGATGATGGAAACTCTCTTTTTTTGGTCCAAAATGATAGCCGTGGTAATGGCGCTTTCTCAATAAGCAACGATAGTTTAATACGGTAATTGTCAGAGAAATGAGGTCGTTACAGCTAAGCCCCCGTAGAGCCATTTAATCGGGCGAGTCCGGCCACGGAGGCGCACGCGCTCCCTTTAAATAGTGGGGGGGAAGGGGGAGGGATCAGGGCGGTGGAGTTTATTTTGTCGGCCCGGCCTGTGATGGAAACGCTCCGTGTCACAGTCTGCAGATGAGGTTAGAAAAAAAGCCAGATCGACAACATGAAATGACCATTCCTTCATCGCTTCATCCGAGGGTCACGCTGTGGGCCAGTCCCCCCCACCCCCTCCCCCCCTCAGTACCCTTCAAGGCGCCAACCCGCCCGCCTAAATTTATACTTCCGCCCTATTAGCTTAACGCTTAATGTTTCTTTTAACATTCACCCCCTTGTGGGCGTTGACATTTATTACCTAATCTCGATTGCTTCGGACGTCGCGATCACGTCTCGTCGTCCCGTCCCGTCTCTAAATGCCTCCCCATTTCTCCGCGGGACTGCTGCCAGTTTTTGGTCCGGCGCTTGTTTTAACGGCTTTCCCGTACGCACACAGGAGCTCTACCCGGCCTTCTGCATTCACAACGGCGGCGACGACCTGGAGCGCCTTCCCACCGCCAGCACCTGCATGAACCTGCTCAAGCTCCCGGAGTTCTGCGACCAGCACCTGATGAGGAACAAGCTGTTGTACGCCATCGAGTCCTCCGCCGGGTTCGAGCTGAGCTGAGGGGCGGGGGGGGGGAGGCGGAGGCTCCACGGACACGCCGCCACACAACATGGCTTCGGAGAAGAACACAAAAAAGTCCATTCAGAATCACACAAAAAAATGGAAGGAGAGAGAGAGAGAGAGAGAGTAGGAAAACAAATGATGCACTGACCTGCCTGATTTATTGTGTATGTGTGTGTGTGACAGTGTGTGCATGTGTGTATGAGCCGAGGGGTGAGGACATGATCACCTGCAGACTGCAGCAGAAAGAGGGGTGGATGCAAGGCTGAAGCGGGGTAGGGAGCCTTTTTTTTTTTTAAATCCTTGTTGCTTTTAAGTAATTTAAATGTTTAATCACATGTCAAAACACTTCAGAATGAGCAGCGACGGGAGAGGGTGGGGGGGTCGAGTTCAGCAGCTGCTCGCTCGTGTCGTGGAACAGGAAGTTATTTTTCACCAAAGATTAAGTGGCGTTGCATAAAGGGACTCTGAAGCCCCTCTGGCGTGCCGGGGGAGAGGGGGGGGCTTCTCATAGTATCTTCACATAGAGGTCATTGAAACATTTCTCCTGCAATTATTATTACGAGTGATAACACCCACACACACACACACACACGCCATCTGAAGTGTGGAAATGTATCATATTGCTGGACTAAATTTTTTGGCGGAGATACTATATGATTATGGATTTGTGAATATGTATATGTTTACAACTACTCTTGTATTATTCATTTATTCAGTATTTGTACAGGTTTGTGTTTTCTTTCCTTCTGTGTGACGAATGGAGGCCTGGTGTTTTCACACAAGCTCTCCAAGAGTGAACAATCTCCTCTCGGGCCGCGTCGCTCTGAGGGATCAGCAACCACGTCGATCGGTGATCAGTGTACCAACCGGGTGGGAAAAAAAAGGAGTGTGTGTGGAAATAAACCCATTTTTTTTCTTCTCTTTGCAGCTTTCCTTCCAAAAGTATCTTTTCTTGTTGCTTGTAATTTGCAGTAATGGCCGGGACATAAAACGGTGCTTTGTGGGGAAATCTCCTCCTGAGTTTTATGGCCTCTGACATATAATTAAAGAAACATCCAGTTAAGAAACACTGAGCAGAAGTATTCTGGCCTTGAGATGCATTATCGGGCTGAGCACAAATCAAGGTTGCGTGCGTTTGCCATAAATCTCGCTGCCCTCTGATGCAGTACAGCCCCGGAGGATATTCATCCCTCTTTGGACCGGGTCCATGTCTCCATCTTCTCCCTCGTGAAACAGCAAACTCTGCTGCCCCCCCCCCCCTTCTCCCCTCAGAGCCCGAACCCCTCACATCCGCCGGGCCAAGGAACTCAGTGATAATTGGGTCTTAAAAACCAGACTTGTCATTGAAATGAGGGATTCATCTCAATTACTACGAGATTTATTTAGGACTATTACGTTGTGATGGATTATAACTGACAAAGTTAATGCAGGGTGTTGTGAATCATCCTCAGTGCGCAATATACTTTCGCTTCCTCGTAGGCCTTTTAAGAGCTAATTGAAGCTTTTAGGCTTGTTTATCCTGCCGCAGAGAAGGGAAACATCAGACATGACTTGATTGCAGATTGTAGCCTTTACAATCCACGAGATTAGTGCCGTCAACCGTGCATGACTGGACTGTGTGCCTTAAATCAGACAATACCCGATTCCTTCAATGAACAAATCGCACAATGACAGTCATGGCTGCAGGTGCTGCATCGAAGAGCAAACGTGTTGCGTTCCCCCGTGACCCCCGTTCAGGTTACTTGCTGTAGCAGAGTACCATCTGGTGGTGAAACAATACTACTGCATGCAGAACATTCTGAACGTATGTAGAATCAAGCACCTTCGTCTGCCTTCTAACAAATGAAATGCCGAAAACTACAGCTCAGTGTGCCGCTGAAACACCCCCCCCCCCCTCCCCCAATCCCTCCCTCCATGAGAGACATCTCACGCATCACTTTCGCTCTTTGGTCTCCCGGTTGCAGCAGAAAAGACGAGTTATTCCATGAATATGGAAACATGCACCAAGAGGTTTAAGGCTCACATGTAGGTTCACCATTTGATGTTGCAGCACCAGAGGGTGTGTGTGTGTGTGTGTGTGTGTGTGTGTGTGTGAGAGAGAGACACTGCAGCATTCTGTGCCTGTCCAGGCATGAACGGGGAGTGGGCCGACCTTATTTCTGTCTCTCAGTAATTTGCAGCCTAGCGTAGGCATGAAGGTATATTGCAGCCTGCTGTCACAATTATCCCCCAAAAGAGCCCGTAAGAGTCTATTTGAATACGTTTGGAGAAAGCTATCGAGTCTTTTATGAAAAATGACCCGTGCATGATATCTATTGCTGTGATTCCTCCTGCTCATTGAGTCTAATTAGATACTGACTGGCCTTAACGTCCAGTGTAATTAATAGCCATCTGTCATTTTCATTGGGTCTTCCTTTGCTGGAAAGAGCTCCAGTCGGCTTTAACAGCAACAACGACCTTCAGGTTCCATTTAAAATCAATGCCAGTCTGTATAATTTTAGCCTCACGTCGATTCAAAGTTACATTCTGTTTCTTTGGGCTATGATGAGTTCATCTTATGGATTTGATCTTTTGATTTTTTTTTTTTACCCTTCTCCGTCCCGCCCAATTGTTGTAGCTGTGTCCATTTCTGCCCATGAAGTCCACTCGTATGTTTAATTTAAAGCTTGTTTTATTACAAGGAAAGTACATTGCAGCTCTCTGACTCTCGTGAACTTATAATACAATATTTATTCATACACTTGAATTCCCAATTACAGTGGAAACAAATAGCAATGAGAATGTAAGAAAATACAGTTTTATATATATATATATATATATATATATATATATATATATATAACACACACACACACATTCATAAATTAACAGGATTAGCAAAACATTTTCCTCTGGCACATTGTTTCCCATCAACACTTGAAGGACTGAGTTTGGACCCCTTTACTCTGACACGTATACGGCCAAAAGATTCCTGCCTGAGGATATGAGACGCTCCTCAGGTTTGTTGTGCAATGGGAGAGATATGATCTGGAGTGCTAGCATGTAGAACATTAGGGCCCTGAAGCTATAAGCCTAAATAAAAATATCTTGTCTAGAGCCAACTTGTGTTTTCCTACTTAAATGTGTCAATAAGGTGAATACTAAAAGATCCTCACAATTTTGAAGATGTATACACCTTTGTCCTAAACAGCCATGGTGTTTCCTCTGTAACAGGATGGTCTTCATTGTCACAGGTCACCTGTTTAACACGCTCTACACGACAGATGGCGCAAAAAGCCTCGTCTTGGTTTTCTGCACCTGCGCGGCAGAAGATAAACTGAACTTTTTCCAGGGGGCCTTTTTAAGAAAACCAGGACGGGCTCGTGTCTCAGTTCACGTTCTATACAGACGCGAAGAGTGGAGCCAGTCATCTGTCCTCAGGGTCTGTGGAGCGTCATCGACGTGGATGCGTGAGCGGGGTCAAAGACGTGCTGCGTTCAGGGACACATTGGGGAAAAACCTCCGTCGTGAGCTTCTTGCAGTTGCAAACGCATTCAATAGCCTCAATGTTGAAATTGACACGATCCTACGGTTTAAGTCATTTCCTGACATATATATTGTGATGGGTTGTGAAACTATTCGACAAGTGCACAATATATTTACTTAAGAGTTGCAAAGGTAAGGCCATTTTCCTTTTATTTTGCTCTCCAATGAGCACAATGAAAGTGTCATCTAAAGTAGATAATTGGTTTATGCACAAACATACTAGCTCTAATAATATTAGCTAATCAAAATAGGATCTACAATCTGGTTCCAGCACATGCAATAGATGTATAAGCAATGTATTACGATGAAAGGTAATCACTTACAGTGAATCCCAGGTGAGCAACGCAGTTTTGAACATTTGACTTCATTTAAAGAGGAGGCAGAATTTTCTGTCGGGCAAACATGCAACTAAACTGCCTTTCTTATGTTATTTTGTGAGGACTTTATTAAGACAGAAATATATTGTTTCAGAACATACAGAACGTATATAAGTATTAGTGGTGTTAATTATAAAGTTTGACACTGGATCCATCATCATGACAAGGCTTTAAGATTAAAAGTAAGTACAAGTGAGTAAAAATACAGGAGTCATTGGACCTGGTTTCTTTTTTATTTACAATTTGCCGCTCACATTACTAAATAAATGCGATCCTGACTTTGTACAGTGATCTTTTTGTTTTGTGCGTTTCCCAGAATCCGACCGCCCGTGAAGGCAGCAGCACCTCAGTGGGCTGCACGGTCTCTGTTCCTGTCGCTACACCACCAGCAGCCGCGGTTCTCAGGAGCAAGACACCGGAATAGCGAGGGAAAAAGAACAGCACCCCCCCCCCCCCCCGCTGCTTTTTTGTTTTGTTTTGTTTTAATTAACAGGTAAGTTAAGCCCCCTCCGTCAAGACGCGTACGTCGTGGGTCGCAGCGGCTCCACTCCGCCGGCTGGCGTGTAACGTCCCCGTCTCCTGCCGCATCGGGACTCGGCAACGTTAAGTGCCGCACGTCGGGATGCTGTGGCGTCGCAGCCTGATGCGACAAGATAATACGATATATAAACTGTTATATGTACATGCAATTATGCGTCGTTGGGTTCACGCGGACGCGGTGCTCTGTTTGAAGGCTCGTCTTAAGTTTATGCTCCCTTAAAACTGCTTTTACTCGTCTTCGGCGAGCTGAACGAGCCCAAACATTTCATAACTTAACGTTAGCTCGCAGCTAGCTGTTGCTAACTTAACCGACGTCAACTGTCAAATCATGAATGGTATTTAAACGTAACGTTTGAAGTTAGTTTTTTTTTTTCAAACTCGGACGTTACAGGCAATATGAGTCCAACGATAGGAGTCTAATATTAAAGAGAGGACTATTCCCAGAGGGGGTTTCATTATGCAACCGGTATGATAATATCAGCCCCCCCGCTGTGAGGCTGATCCGCATGTTGCTGGTGGCTTCGACAAGTTCGACTGGTGCTCGACTTTAAGTGTGTTTGTTTGCACTGAAGGTTGCACTTTTCTTACGTTAGGTGTACTTTCAGGAGCAAGTTCAACAAATTAAATACTTTATTTGTCATTGTGTGATAAATGGCAGTGAAATAGCAGATTCATCTATTGCTTTATGGCAGATTTATTTCTATTATCTGTTTGATTGCTGGACTTAACTACAGAAAAAGTGGTAAAAAAAAGGTTAAATGTCCTATTTAAAAACAAAGCACATGTTTTCGTAGATGTATTTCTTATGAGTTATTACCATTTAAACCAACAGTTTATATGGCATCCTTTGAATAGATGTATTTATGTACTATATAGTTATGATGTATTCTCTGATCCTTTTGAAGGATCTGTACGTGACACCGTCCCTGTGGTGGACCAGTTTGACCACTTTTTTGCCAAATAACGTGTCCTCATTTCACTTCGCTATGTGTAAAGCCGAGTGTATTACAGTGCTAAACAAGGTACTCTGTTTGCCACATTGTGGTTAGTGAAGCCCAGCTGGCGGCTGCAGCAGCAGATCAATTCTAACAAGTTTCCTGTGGCTGGATTCCCCGTCCAAGTGGACTTTTGTTTACAGTAAACAAGTTCTTCTCGTGACCGAGGGCCCTCGGAACATGTTTCCACGAATAGAAAAAAAGTGAGGAGACTCAGATTCTGCAAATCTTGGATGGAAAACAAAATTAGTTTCTTTGCCGTTGATTTAAGAAGGAAGTTGCTGTACAGATGTAATTTGTGATATGACCTTTAGTGAGCCCGAACCCTGGTTATCCGATCATCGTGACCTCATGGAGTTTATGGTGAGACTTCAGGGCCAGACTTCAGGGCCAGACTTCAGGGCCCATAACTTGCGATGGTTGTCGCTGTTGGGGGGGCGGGGGGGGGGGATTCCAGTGACGTTGTTGGCTCCTAACGCTGCTCTATAAAGTATTACATTGAATTCTGTGCTTATCCAGAGTCTGATCCAATACTTGTTTTAATTACACATCTCTATACATTCTCCTGCAGTAAACAGCCGGGCACAGCAGTTGAACTTTGTTCAAATCAATGAAGCATCTTAGATTAGAATCGGGTTAGAATCCTAACGAGAAGAAGCACCGCCTCTTGTTCTCTTGAGTCCTCGCGGGGTTTACTGACCCACATCTGTTGCTCCCGCTGAGGCAACAGTTCAGGAATCCGTCAGATCTGCGCTGGCGGCGGAAGTCCGACCGCGAGGTGTCCGTCTGCACGTACGCGCACGGGTCCTCGCACCGTGCAGAACCAACCGTGAGCAACCACATCCGCAGCAGGCACGCGCGTCCATTACCTCCCGACCGCTGCATGGGGCATGTTAGCGGGAGCTGGAAATGGCTGAAGGGTGGAGGGAGGGGGGTAAAAGAACATCCATTTAATATGGAGAGTCGGGGACATTCGGTTGGTTTTTAAGAGGAGACCCAGGGGAAAGTGATTTATTTTCTGGGTCGCCGCGGTTCACTTTTAGATTGTGGTCTATATTCGGATGTGGGGGGGTGGAAAAGAGGTCATTCTTACAACGAGGGCTGTAAATGCTGGAGATTCAACCGAAAAGAGTCTACGAGGGGGGATTGGGAGTTGCAAAAGACAGGAGTTAAGTGCCTCAACTAGGAGTCCCTTACTGGCACTGCCGTGTGCCGCCACCCCACCCACTCCTCCCATTGCGCCCCCCCCCCCCCCCCCCACACGCTCACAACAAACACAATCTAACTGCAAAGGCCACAGGTTATAAATAGCAAACAAACAGGACACAGTTGACTCCCAGCGTAAGTTTGTCCTCACGGGTTCGTTTACCATTTTTAGTGCGATTGGCCAAGATGTCTCACCATTAATTAGCGTCCGCCTGTGGTTTTTCTTGGCGTTTTTCCTCCTCGTTTCAGCCGCAAGAATGAGCCGCAGAATATTGGATCTCGCCTCTCCGTTTTAAAGAGAAGTGCGTGCCGAGGGTAGAACTTGGGAGGGGGGGAAAATGTAATGTGACCACCTTCACTGGACACACGAGGACGGTGTGTTGGAGACAAGGTGTCGTCCACTGGAACGGGTCGCAACGTAGTGTTTCCCTTAGTTTGACTCCTTTTTGTGCTGCACTCCACTTATTTAAAACAAAAGGACGAGAGGAAAACTTTCCTCAAGAGAACTGAAATGATTTTTGTCAATTTCTAGAGCAAGTTTTCTACGTGCAGACGGGGGCAACGTTTCCTTCTGTGTCTCTTACGTTTCAGGAAACTGTCAACAGGAGGAGGAAATGTGGTATTCTTACCATATTGGCTTTTAGTTGCCTCTTGCTGCAGCTGCAGCGATTTGTAGTCTGATATCTTTGTATCCAACTCCGGATCCAAAAAAATAGGACATTTGTGGCCTTTAAGAGCTGGTTATGTTCTCATACTTTTTCACCAGACATGTTTGGTCTTGTTTTTTCTGGGTTTTTTTTCAGAAGCCAAGCTTCATAACTTCGACATTGGGTCACGTTCAAGAAATGCGTCAGTCTTTATGGCCGAATCAACGTCTCCCAAAGTAAACCGTGATTCACGTTTGTTCTCTTACTGCCCGAGGGATGATCACCAGTTTATTATGTAATTTGGCTTGGCTTGTGTTCCCTAAGCCGCCCTCCTCCCCGCGTCTCTATTTCCGTGCGGTTGATTACATTGCTGGGTATTGCCACCCCCCGTTTAACGCCGTTGCCCCCTCCCGCCTCTACGAGTTGACCTCTGGGTTCTGGAGGGGCGACGTCCCCCCGCCCGCCGCACGTCGCCGCGCTCAGTTCGCAGTCCGTTGGGCCTCATCCGTCCGAGCAAACATGTCTTAACAGAACTTCTGTCTCCTTCCGCAGAGACGACCCTCACACAGCCATGCTGGAATATTACCAGACACTAGGAGTCCAGAAGAATGCAACGCAAGAGGACATTAAAAAAGCGTAGGTGCCCCCGAGTGTTTTTCTGCTCCATTTTGCCCAAGATTGTTGCTAAATGTGGCCCACTCACAGGGGTGTAACAGGTTAATTATATCCCCCCTCTGGCTGCGTAAACAGACACAAGGAGGGAAAACAGAGAGGCTGCAATGCACAAAAGTTTCCACTCTTCTTCCTGTAACCTTGCCGCTGTCAAATACCTTCCCTCTTACACTCCACTCGCCACACGCAGATCTCCCGCTGCACCGGAGAAAAACAAGTATTTTAGGCAATGCAGCAAATCGCTGAGTGACATGAAATCACGCGAGAACGGATGAGACTGATGAACATCCGATCCGCACAGCGTAGAACGATGGCGAATGCCGAGCGTCTGCCGTCGTTATCGGCCGCCAAAGTCAAAGGTTATCTCTCCACCGAGACCGGCCAGTAAGTCACGTCTGCAGCCACGATGATGTCACAGGGCACAACAAAGACGTGGACTACAAAAAAAAAACCTTCACCGCGGACCCCCGGGGGAGGAGGGGGGCGCGCGTTGCCTGTGAGTCCGCTGCCGGCCGGGCCCAGAGACAAACAGCTGATGCAGCGAACGCCGGCGAGCGAGCTTCGCGTCAGCGTCAGAGTGCAGGCTGTCTTTGTTATTTCCACCGGGGGCGAGGGGGAAGTTGCATGTATGCATTTGTGATGTGTGTGTGTGTGTGTGCATACACTGGGTGTCTGTGTGTTTGGTGTAGGCATGGTTGCAACTCTAAAAAAAGACGTGAGTGTATTTCTAATTGGGGGAGAGAGGGTGTCTGCTATACATGCATACACATTTTCCACCTCCCGTTATTGTCCATGAGTGTTGATGTAAATGTCTGCATTTAAACTTCATGGCCTTTGTGCTTCAGTTACAGAAAATTGGCGTTGAAGTGGCATCCAGACAAGAATCCGGACAACAAGGAGGAAGCGGAGAAAAGGTTCAAAGAGCTGTCAGAGGCGTATGAGGTGCTCTCAGACGGTAAGCTTTGTTCTGTGGAGGTGGGAAGTCAGGCACGGGGGCCGTGTTAGGTGAAGGACGTATAAACTAATGTCAAATGCGTAAAGCAGATCATTTCAGACCTGATCCTGTTTCTTAAGTTGATGCGAGCACCAGAACGAGGCACACATGAACACAACAGAAGCCTGTAACGTTTTCATTTGGTTATCACAAACTAAGATGCAGTTATGGTCCTCACATCCAGTCAGGGGAAACCTGACTTTGCTGCAGCCCAGCGAGTGTTTATACCCGAATTAGAGGGTGTGAGTTTTACTTCTTGTTTCACTTTGTTTTTTGTGTGTCTTCCGTCCCCTCGGAATCAAGGAGGAACTAGTGAGAACTTTGTGGTCAAGGTCATTGTGACACTATGACAACTTCCTATAAACAGCGGTTAGGGTCAAGTGATGAGCGTGTGACACTTTGGACAGACTTGATGTCGGGACAAGCAGGCAACCACAAAGTGCAGATTCTAACTGAAAGGGGCAATTAATGTGATGCTGAGGTTTAAAATTGTCTGTTTAATCTGTTTAACCTTCTTCCCACAACAGAAAGCCAGAGAAACACTTACGACCGATACGGCAAAGAAGGTCTTACAGCAGGAGGAGGTGGAGGAGGAGGAGGAGGCCGAGGAGGAGGTAAGGAGACAAGGAGACCACTTCCAAAAGAACAAGCTTTTTGGAGATGGATTTCAGTAGTCAATATAGAAGTGGAGAAATCTGATGAGGATTAAAAATAAATTTATGATTTTGTAGACTGACTGTGCTTCCCACACACGTTTACATTTAGCTGACACTTTTATCCAAAACAACATCGCTTTCTATTATTTTTTACATTTTTAATGAATGTGCAGCTGTAAGGGCCGCCCAGGGAGCAGTTAGGGGTTGGGTGTCTTGCTCAGGGACACTTCGACACGGGACATGGAGCAGCCAGGGTTCAAACCGCCGACCTTGTGGTTCCCGGTGCACCCTCTCTACTCCATGCTCCACCGTCACCCCTGTTCTGAGAGTTATCTAACCGTCAGCAACAACATTTATCTGTTCTTATTATTCAAATGTGTTTTCATGACATAAACGACTTTTTCTATTATGTTTTACAGGAGGCCATTATGATCACTTTGGTGGCGGCGGCTTCACATTCCGTAATCCCAACGACGTTTTCAGGGAATTCTTTGGCGGCAGAGATCCTTTTGCAGATTTCTTTGGTGAGTCTGTTTTCAATTAATGTTTTCAGAAATATAAAAGAAATGGGGAACCGCAGAGAGTCAAAGGAGTGCAGAGAAGGCAAAGGTTATTATTATTATTAGCTGCATCATTTCATGCGATCAAAAAATACACGCAGACGACCTGAGAAATGTAAGAACAAGTTGACATTGATATTTCTATTTGTTTGTCTGTTAGCCAGCAGCCTCTGCTGTGTAGAAGGGTGAAAGACTGAGCATTAGACCAAGGAAACATTCTGTAAAGCCTGGCGCTAATCCGCCACAGCGCTCTGCGTGCATCTCCAACGCACGTCCGGAGGTCGCCTGCCACTAAATGTCACATGTTGGCCGACTCTTTAGCTGAGCGGCGTAGCATTCAGCTACTGGCCGAGGTCAAGACCTGTTCATCTACTCCAGAGAAAAATACTCATGAAAACAAATTAAATAGATGAAATCCCTAAAGGCGTCTGGAGTTACGCCTAAAAATAAACTTGAGTTAGTTTTAGATTTTCATCTGATCTTAAAAAGACATAAACGTCTGAAACAATCAGTGCGGGGGAATTATTTTGATAATTAATTAAAAGTTTATTTTTATTATTCCTAAAATAAATTGCCAAACATTCATAGATTTTTTTTTTTTCATGTTTTGAGAGGATTTTCTTTTTTCCCCACTTTGTTTCTTAAATAAAAAACGAGAACATAACAGAAAGAATTTAGGCTAAAAATAGCCGTTGGTGGCAACCCTGCATTTAGTCTTAACCTGCCTATACCCGACACAGCAAAGTGATGGTAGCTTCCTGTATGCTGTTATACTGCTGGTAATACGCTGTGGCTGTTGATCACTAATTGTTCCGTGTGTAGTTACGGGACCTTTAACGTGTGGTCCGGTTGTCCGGGTTCAGCTGAAGGCTGATTGGGAGGCGCGTGTAGTTCACCCTGTGTAGCTCTAAATATGGAGTTCAGACGCAGGCTGAGGGTGGATTTGAACGTCTGCATCACTCAACTGGAATGCTTTCAAAAATAGCTTCCGTATTAAAACAAAAGCAGATGTAATAAGTCCGCGTGTGTGTGTGTGTGTCCATGTGTTGGAGCACACGTAAAACGTTGTGCGAACACTCGAGCGTGGCTGTACGAGAAAGTTGTTGAAAGTAACTGTAATCTAATACCCGAGTTATTGGGAATGTGCTAAAAAAAGGTGGGTGGGAGGGTGTTACTGAACTCAAACTTGTAGGGAAATTAAAGTCATTATTTGTATCAGTGGGTTTTTTCCTGATAAACTGACATGTTGTGTTTTTTTAACATGGAGACGATGAGCAGCTGTTGTTTATTCCCAGTGCACGCAGCGCCTCGCCGGGCTTTTTCAAAGTGCTTCTCGTGTCCTGAAGAGAGTAGAGTTCAAGTTCCATTTCGAATCGGGACGACCTGTTTTATTTTTTTTATGCTTAATTGGTACGCAACAGGATCCGTCCCAACATTCGCCCTGTCGAATCTCCTTCAACTATACTTAGTATAGATACTAAGAACTGTACTCTATTTTATCTTTTTCCTCAGAGATCTAAATAAAGAAGTTTTTCGGTTTGACTTTCCTCAAGCGGGCAGCCGCAAAAAAATAATCTTTTAAAATCCCGACCGGCTTCCCGTCCCGACCGTCTCAGTGAGCAGCAGCTGGTCTTGTAGATCCGTCACTCACACACCCACCTCAGAGCGGACGGAGCGGCGCGTGCGCGTGTTTTTATTCGTGTTTGTGCGCTCTAGAGACGAACACAGATTGACCCGATTGACGACGTCTCAGTTTGGTGCCGAGAGCGAACCATCATCATTCGGAAAGGAACGACGACATCAGTAGATATTACACAGACACACGTTTAGTTTGAAGTACTGCAGAAACACACAAGACATTTACAGGAAGTGGCGTAATGTCCTGTTCCAACCCTTCAAATCGTCCTCTGCTATTACACCGTGTTTCAGGCTGTGAAGGTGTGCCACATTCCTCCCTGATTTAATCTCCTGGTGCTCGGGACGCCTCTCATAGATCCATCCAAGTGCTCAAGCTTCACAGACCAGGAATGCTGTGACCTTTTTATCTCTCTGTGTACTTTGATTATGTACACAAGCGTTAAGTTCCTCTCTCCTCCCTCTTTAAGAGCTGAGCTGTCTCTTACGTCCTCTTTGAGGTAAACTGACACTAACGCGGCCTTTTACTTAAAGCACAAATAAAGGTTTCTTGTCGCTGCTTCGATTGACGCTGAAGGAGGAAACGGTGCCAGCGAATCCAGCCTCATCGCGTCAGGTCGACCCAGATCGGCAGCTTGCAATTAGCAGCACGTCCGCAGGGCTTTAGGGGGAGGAGGGGGGGGGTATTGGTGGGGGCCACTTTGACAGTTAAGATCGTTCCAGAAGTTACGCACGCTCGTACAGCCAGCGCTTTAGGAAGCTGTGCCTTAAAGCTGCTCTGATCCTCATGTCTATTAACAGTGGATCAAACTGCATCCACGTTCATCTAAATTGACTCTTTTCTGCATATATGCTGCACGTGCAAAACATTCTCCACATTAACTGAAAAGTCAATGCGTAACTGGTCCCAGGTGAAGACACAGAGAATGGATTTTTCTTCTTAAAAACTGAAACAAAAAGGTCCAACATGCAATGCAGAATGCCTCCTCAAATCTTCTCTGCTATGTCTCTCCCCCCCCCCCCCCCCCTCTTCCCACAGTTGATGACCCCTTTAACGACTTCTTCGGAGCCGGTCACGGTCGCCAGGGGGGCGCGTTCCAAAGCCGGATGGGGGGATCGCACTTTGGTTTCGGGAGCTTCCCGGCGTTTGGGCCCGGCCTCTCAGGTTTCAATTCAGGTCCATACATCGCTCCATACAACAGATCGCTCCACATTTCACCGGATTGGTCATGAATTCAGTTATGTTTTATCTTTACGATGTGCCCTTCCACAGGTTTTAGCCCCTTTGCAGAAATGGGCGGAGGAGGATTGACCTCCTTCTCTCCTTCGTCGTTTGGCGGCGGAGGCGGAATGGGTAACTTCCGATCTGTGTCCACCTCCACCAAGTTCATTAACGGCAGGAAAATCACCACAAAACGGTAATCAAACATCCGGCAGGAAAGGGAAAAGCCGCGAGCCCCTCCCAAAATCTCTAACTTTCTGTGAGCTCTTCCCCCCAGTCTGACCTCCAGAGCTCTGCTCGTTGTGTTTCTCACAGGATCGTGGAGAACGGCCAGGAGCGGGTGGAGGTGGAGGAGGACGGTCAGATAAAGTCTCTAACAGTTAATGGTAAGGAGCAGCTCCTAAGACTGGCGAACAAGTAACTATCTCGCCTCAACATCTGACCCACGTACAGTTTTCTCACTGGGAAAGAACTCGGTGACTGTTTGGTACCGACGGTCTCTCCTCTCTCCTTCCCCCTGCATCTCATTCCAGAAGGACAGTGTTTCTCATTTTAGCTTTAACTGCGAGGGAGGCGAGAGAGACGTCATCGTCACCATAATTGCATATTTGTATTTATTCCATAATTATGGGGGAGAGGCGGAAGGGGACCATCTTGTTGGGTTTTTTTTGTTTTTGTTTAATACAGAAGTGTAATTGTATATTTCTGCCATGAGCACAAAGCTGGGGACGGGCTTTTATAGATTTATTTTTGTTGCTGGAAAAACAAGATGCTGTAGGATCAGATTCGAGCATGTGACTTGTTCTTTTCAAATGACCAATTTAACAAGTGAATGAATAAAGCTTAACCACTTTGCTCTAATGTCTTTAACTGGATGTTCACCTCGCTAACCCGTTGCCATGTTCACGCGTGTGTACTATGAATGACGTGGGTCATTAATCAATTCATTAGAATAATAAGCATTTCTCTTACTCTAACTCTTGTCTGTGTATTTGGGGAAAAAACACAGTATGTTTGTTTGAATTATTTTTGCATGAATGCTGAGTTCAGGAGGCTGCTTTTTATATTTTCACTTTAACAATGTAAGCAGCTCGAACCATTAACTCTGACGCACAACACTGTTACCGGACAGACAGGGAACTTTTCATTCTTTGTTAGAAGAAAAAGAGAAAATTAAAAAGGTTTGTTCAATAAACTTCAGTTAAACTTGGTGGAAAGTCTGGCGCAGTCACTCTGTGTCTTTGAATGGCTTCTTTTAATCACCTGCTTCCTGGACGTGTAGTATGAGATGTGTGTGCGTGTGCCTGTTCACTTTTTAAACCCGCTTCACACAATAAAGGAAACCACAGCGGCTGCTTCTTTAGGTGCACTTACAGCTCACCGTGTGTATTCTTTTAACCGATTAACGCCTGGTGACTCACGTTAGGGCTTGGTCACTGATTCCATTGTGTGCACGTGTGTGTGTGTGTGTGTTTTCACTAAAATAAAAACGCTATTCATCATATAATCCATAACAATCATGGTGGAAACGCAGCAAAGTCACAGCTGTATCCTCAAACCCCCCAAATGGGCTGTAGGTGGTCTTCACCAGGTGAGAAGGTGACAGGATTCATGTGACCGTCGTCACGTTTAATCTCTCTCGCCGAGGGTTACTGGGCGGTACGAGAGGTAGGGTGGGGGTGGGGGTGTATTCTTTTTCATCTGTTGTGATTGAAGGGGTGCTTGTGCAGTCCTGTTGCTAGGTGACAGCAGGCCTGCGCTCAGTCTCCCCTGCTTACACAGTCTGTCTCTTCTCCCCCCACCTCTGTAAACGTGATGGCTAAATTAAGGATGTGTGATGTCGTGGATGGGGATTGCCACACTAACTAGTGCTAAACCGCAAAATGGAATTACAAATAAAACCATCATCTTAGAGTCGGTACAAATGGGTGCATTAGATTTCCACGTCAGCAGTGGAGCGCAGTTGAGAAGGCGACAGACGTGGTGTTATTGGTGCGATAGCACCCTCTCCTGGGTTCTGGGATTACGTGCAAGAACCACAACCAGAATTTACACCTTCAGGGAAATTAATCTGGGAAATCTAAGTAGGACTACAACATAGGATTTGGCTTCGGCCTTCAACTTTACCTCGTTTTTGCCATTATCGGTTTCCATATAGTTCAGTTTCTGATCGCAAGACTACTTCACTATCCCAAAAAACCTTCTCTCTTTGCCTATTCTATCTTAATTATGAGCAGCTTCTGTCTTTGAGAGGGTGTTTATTCCCTAACCGGACAATCATCCCAGCACCGTTTATATCTCTCCTCCTGTGTGGGTTCCCACTCCTTTTTAAGAGAGCTGTACAGTCATGTAGTTAACATCAAACAGGTTTTACGGGGTAAATACTTTAAATTTAAATTTAATTAAATGTATTTATTTTTGATATGTCCCTCAAAAAGGAGAATGCAAAGTTCCTGCTATTAACCAGACATTTGAATTCAAAGGGAGACTCATGTGGCCACTAGGGGACGCTGTTCGTACACACAAGGCAGCTGACACGGTTTGGCCAAGTGATGATTTCCTGAACACTGTGGAGCGATGAGTGGGATAATGTTACAAACTACATAGAAACATCCTTTTTCTACAATAGTTTATTAGTTATGATCCAATCAAATTAGTCGTGTATCCTCTTCTCCTACGTTTATCCATTCCAGTATGACACTCAATGCTGAATGAAACACACACACACACACACACACCCCTCTTGTCTGGCCTCTTTATGAACCATGACAAAGATAAGTCGCCACTTTCTCTTTGTGTCCGTACCAGGACACCAGTTGTCTTAAACCAAGCGACGGCGGCATGTTGACAATAATGTGGGCCACAGTTAAAGTTGTCATGTTGGTTCAGCCTTCTGCTGAGCAGTGGTTCATTTTCTCCACCAGCCGGCTGCATGTGACGCTGTGTGTGTGTGTGTGTGTGTGTGTTTAGGTGTTAACCGGGGTGTTTGTGCACGCGCTCCTGTGTGTCAAAGACTTTTTACAGATTCAAAGTGCATTGTTTAGCCTGGAGACAAATGACAGGCACTCTCAAGACAATAGCTGCAAATGAGACCATCCAGAACCGTGTTCACTGCTTTTCAAATTACCTCTGTGATTCAGAAGATAAAAGGCCGCCTGCACGAGCATTAAAAGATCTCATTATCATCAGTTCACTTTGATATTGTCTTTGTGTAAATTAATTAACTGATGATGGATTATGCGACTTGATAGCGGATGGAGTCTTATCGCCCAGGTAACCCGGCCCGTAATAGCCCCAAATATTGATCCTTTGGAACAAAGTGCACGAGTGTGGAGTCACATACATGTTGGCTTAATCCAGCTGAGTGGATCACCAGATGAATGTAAATTGGGATTACTTACTTTTTCCAGGGCCGGAGAGAGAACAAGTAGCTTTTGAGAGTATTAAAAGTGTATTTAAAAAGCTTGTTTCAAAGTTAACACAATTTTGGCACTAAAGCAACATACATCACATTTTTCATTGTGTAAAACTACACGGGCCAAGAATACTCGTCCAATTACGACCGTGACACAATCCAAAAGCATTTGAGACAAAGAAATCGACTGTGGGCGTAATGGAGGTCCTGCAGTAATAAGATGCCCACTGAAGGAGAATTGCAATCCAGAGACGTCTTTATCTGTGTGTGAACCGGAGCACATGCAGCCGGCCTTGATTGCCTGAAAACCCTTCAGCTGCTCCTGAAAGCATCTCGACTCTGAAATGTCACGTGAGGCCGGCCGACGCAACGCAGCCTCCCGTGCGGTGGAGATGCACGTTAATGAATAAAATAACGATATGTTTATGTCGAGGGCTTCTCCCACAGGTGTTCAGCAGTACGTCAAACAAAGCTGTCACGTCTCTAATGACTTGTGATGTGTTTAAGGCCGGGCTGTTGCAAACCACGCGAGGGATTTTTAAATGCTGGCGCAGATCGTCCTCTAAATGGGGACCAGGTTCAGCACGGCGAGCATCTGGCCCCCTTTCTTCTCCCCTCCACCGCCTTAATTACACAACACAATGGCGATGAGATCTGCTTGTAATCTCGCAGCATAAGTCCCCCCCCCCCCTCTATACCCTGCCTGCCATTAATTCAATATAAATGTAAATGTCCTAGAGAAAAGAATAACCAAATCTCATTTTATTTACATGACTAATCACAATAGTCAGGCAGATGAAATATGAATTAAATATATGGTTGTCGCCTTAGGGACTCTTTCAACTTGTTGTTTTATATTATCTTTGTTTCACGTTGGTAACATCAATAGATCTATTTATTTTTGCACTTGTGCTCAACTTGCTGTAATAGATGTGTTTTTTTCTGATTGTATTCACACTGCCAAGGGCACCGCGAGGTAAATTGTTTTCTCCTTTCCAGGTGATTTTTTTATGCTTTTTTTCATGTCAACAAGGTGAAATCCAAAGACCTTTCACAGAAAAAAAGTATTTTATATATACTTCCATTTCCTTATGTAAAAGCTGTTGGGTTTAGATCCGTAGGCCAGCCGTCCAGAGGGCGAGTAGACAGCGTTTTGATCGGATTCACGCCCCCCACCCCTCTCCCCCCTCTGCTCTGCCCCACACCCGCAGACGTGGCGACCCACGACCCCTCGGAGGAGGAGGGTCGTCGGCGCAGACAGAATGCACTACCGGGCCTCGGCCTGCACCAGCGCTACCTGAGGAGCTCCGCTCACAACCCCTCGGAGGAAGAGGAGGAACACGGCCTGCAGAGCTTGGGGCTAACGAGAGGTACTGCCCACCCGCCAACTGCCGAGCTGATTAATTACCGGCACAAAGGGCCTCTGCTTTAAAGAGTGCGGTCTTAATAAGCGAAGCTAATTGTCCGCCTTTGTGTCTGACGGCCACACAAAAGGGCGATGGCGAGGAGTGGCGTGTGTGATTGGCGGGTGTAAACACAGAGGACGGGGGTGTTGATTAGGCGGCTCTCTGTTCTACGCCGCGGTAACCACCGGAGGTCAGAGGTCGGCCTCTGTTTTCCTTTACAGGGTCAAAAAGTCGCACAGAAAAGCTGAGCAATTATCTGGAACACACGGTCGTTTTTTTGTAATAGAAGCTTCGTTGGAGAAGCAGAGGACCTTTAATTTAACTGTGCATACTTCCTGCTGGGACGTAAACAAAGGCCCTAATTCTCTGTCTGAGATGATGTCTCAAGCTGCTCACATGGGCGTGTTTTTAAATACTACAGTCTAAAAGGTCTTTGTAAAGGGTTTACAAGCTGTGACGAATAGTTTTTAGAAGTAGTTCATTTACTGATGCTTTACGCATGAGTTACAATTCATTGGTGAGAACAACATTCATTGATGAAAACTACAGGTGTTTATTATGTTAATCCTCTTGCTTGACACTATTTTTAGCTCCTAAATTAACCTTGAAGGCCATTTGGTCTTTGACCTTTTGTAAATGGGCTGCAGGATGTCTGCACCACAGTTAATATATCAACATTTTAGTTGAATAATTTCATTCTAGATGAGTGATATATATATATATATGAACAAATAATGAAAGTGTTCTTTTATTTTGTAGGACACATGGACACGAAGAGGAAGAAACTGTGGCTAAAGGAGGCAGAGTCCAAAAAGAAAAGGGCTCCTCGTCTCTTCCCTCGTTTCGGTGGACTTGGTGCCTTTTATTAAACATCTACACACACACGCACGCACACCAACAAACAAACAAACACACATCTGTTGGCAGACGTGCCATCAACCATATGCGGCATTAGTTTATCACTGCTACGTATCCGAGGCCCGACGTCCCCCCTGCTGCGTTGTGTCACCCGTTGCACATCAGCAGCGCACATCAGCAGCGGTGCGTTAACGAGCGGCAGCCCGCAGAGACGACGCTTCGTTGTATCTACAATACACTTTTTTTTTTTTTTTTAGTAGCTAAGCTTTTGCTGTAATTATTGTGGGCGGGCTCTGTGGATGGATCGGAACTCTGTGATTAATCACCTACGATGAGGAGGTTTGAGGTGGAAGGAGAATCACAGCAGCAGCCTCGTTTGTGATGAGCGTTAGAAATGGCCGCGTGTGAGAATAGCTGAAGGCTCGAGCTATTTAGTGAACCCGTCAATAGAGACGCGGAGGGAGAAGGATACGTTAGGGAATGTGGGAGTAAAGCAGGGTGAAAGCATTAAAGGGTGAGTTTCATTACGAGCATGAATGTCCAGTCCTTCACATGAAGATAACATTCATAACACTATTCCCTGTTTTTACTCCAACAGGGTGAAAGACGGCCATGCCCTCCAAGTTATTTCTTTTCTATTTGTAGGAGTCTTTGTACCGAGTAGATTCAGCAACATGTTAATGGGTGTTTTTGTAAAATATTTAAAAAAAACAGAATGCGGTTTTTCTCGTCTGAATTGTCCTCAACATTACTGTGGAAATGTGTGTTCATTTTTTTATGGACTCCTACCAATAAATGCAAAAACATACTCTCCTGGGGAAGGTCGTCGTATCATATTTCATCTTATATAAATCATGTATTTTACATGACTTTATAAGTTCTAGTTGTGTTATGTCATGCATAAATAACAAGTGACCCAAATGAGACACTCGGGATCAGTTGTCACCCGCTGATTTGGCTTAAATAGATGCAACCAGCAGACATTGGGGACACGCTAGCTTTTATTTAAATTCACTCTGATTTTACCCACAGATTTGGTCTCGGGCCACTCTGGCAACTCTTGATCATCTTATCGTATTTATTCTTTGTTTCCGTTGCCAGGTCACCTGAGCTGCGGCCTTTCTTTCCTTTAGTAAATGTTCCGTACCGACTGCTCTCCACGCACGGTAATTGAATTGAAGCAGAGACAAAACACCCTGGATTTTCCTGTCACATGGGCAGAGCCCTGCAAGGGGCAGTTTTCTCATTTTATTTTGAATGAGCCTGCAGTGTTTTGTATTATTCATATGGCAGAATGAATGCATGTGCCACAGCTGGCCTCTCAAGGTTTAATTAAACAGTGTCGAGGCAGCGGCCCATCTCCATCCATTGCTTTGCTTTTGCAGCCTTCCTCCTGAAGTTGTTACACAACTGTTCCTGACCGGGGAAAAAAGAACTGTAAAATTCTCCTATTGACCTCCACTCTCCTGTTGAAAAGCACATCTGCGTCACGCTGCCTGTTAAAAACTGCTTTTAAAGAAAATAACAATGATAATGTTCAAAATAACAGATACATTTTTTTTTAATCAAAAAGAGAAGATGAATCATTATTATCAAGTGTAATAACAATTTAAGAATGTCTTTTTGGACTTTTAGAAATCAAGTAAAGACATGCCTCATTTAAATTGTACACAATGAGCTTAAAGCAGCAATAAGCGCATTGCATCGCTTTGTTCAAAAAGCAGAGAAGCGTTTTGTTTCATGGCCTCTTCATTGTATTGTAATTTCCAAAAACCACTGCGGCCATTGAGACGGGAGGTCTTCACCCCAACAAATGTATACTTCTGGTTAATTGAATGAATCTAATTGTGATTTTATTTCACCTAATTGATGAAGAACTTGTGTAATCAAACAAGCTTTGAACAGTTGTGACTGCGGAGAGGATTTCTTTCCTACTTACTAACTATTGTTGTGCTCAAGGACTTAAGACTCTCAGTGAATAAAATAAACATGCTTGAGTCAAAGAAGCAAGATGCAGGAAGGGTTTCTCAATCCATTTTTTACAGAACGATCCGGCCACCTAACCACATTGGAACTAGATTAAAACAAGACAAACAAAGTGAGACTAAAGGCCACCTGGGCGCTTCATTTTGGAACAGCTGTCGGACAGGGATTTAGGTCGGGCTAGATTGGACTGAGATTTATTCGAGAGCGCACTCAGCAGATCAGGAGAGAGGAAACATCATGGCAAGTGTTCTTCAGTTAACAACAGCAGGGAGCAGCGATGTAAGTAAGTCATATTCCAACAAACTCTTCACAAAGCTTAAGCTTTACGATGCCTCTAAAAAGTTATAGTGTGTGAAGTTATTGCGCAGTACTTCATACAAGCTGTCAAGCTGGAATATATAGTGTACCATCAAACATTATGTAATGAGTGTAACATCCGAAAAATAGTCGTTGAAGAAAGGGGCCTTTATGAAAGCGTTTTGTCACCTCTTTGTCTGTGACCCCCCCCCCCCCCCCCCCTCCCATAGCCATCTTCTTTAGCTTCTCTTCTCAGTCGTTGTCTGATGGGCCTCCACAAATGTTTCACTCGAAGGCCGTGACTAGAGGAGAGGCCATTGAGTTAGAAAATAAAAGACAAGAAGTCACTTTTCTAAAATGCTGGGTGTTACATTGGGGGGGGGGGGGGGGAGACATAATCTGGGATGTGTTTCACTGCTGACAAGAAAAACAACGGTCTGCTGATTGGAGCGGAAAAAAGTGCGGAATCCGACTGTGAAACAATATAGAAAAAAATCGACAGACCAATTCAGTGGAAAAAAAATTGCCCTCCCCTGCTGCGAGCAATCAGCACACTCTTGTAGGACAACATACCCTCAGTGAGATTAAGAAATGACAGGAAATCCTAAATACATCTACACACCGCGTGAAGGAAGCTTATAAATATAGTGCACACGTTTTTGCTTTATTTAGGTGCAAAACTGGGTCTTTTAATAGGAAATATTTATTGTTAATGTTGATTATCTGCATTTCTGACATTGCTCTGAACAAGCCTTGTTTGCAAAAAGGTGAAAACTCTTTTGTGACCAGAAATAGTTCAGAAATGCATATATTTAAGGTGAACATTAAGTGGTATTGATATTTAGATTTTAGGTTTGTTGGAGAAATACAAAAGCGACCCATCTTACGCTAAAGAATGAAAACTATTTAAAGAATGTACAGTTATTGTTCAGTGATGTTCATTTTGACATTTGTGTAGTTCTTCAGTCAGAGGCCAGAGTGACATGTTAAACTCATTGTGTCGGCGTTTTGAATAATTTTGGTGTAGTTTTCTTCATTTTCTGGATATTCAGGGGCGATGCAGACACGGGTTCTTTGCACAGTTAAAAAGAGCAAGACTACTCCTAAAGGGGGGAGAGAGATACCAGTGTGATGTATTATCCCGCTGAATATTATCAGACCATTTTGAACCCGCACGGACCACATCCCTTTGATGAGAAGATCAGGCCTATCTGACATAAAATGACAGTCAAAGCCCTCTTTGAAAAATGATGTCTGATTACAGAGAAGCAGGCGAATAAACTCTTGGATCAGTGACACGTGAGAGGAGTATGTGCTGTAAATCAACCCCATAATCATTACGTAGTATTTAGGCTGCAGAGGCAAACACCTACTTACTACTTACTTACTACTCTACTGTATTTATTTAGTGAAGCCCAGAATAAACTGAAATATTGAACATACTGAACATATCCGTACAGAGGGACACAGTTAAGAGCCCTAAACACACTCTAGTACGGTGGCGTGAGGAAACGCATCATCACATTGTCCTCCCTTGTTCATTGGCTAAATTTTGATCAGGCATCAAAGTTTCTGATAGGCTGCTGCGACGGCGGAGAGTTGTTGCTGTTGCTAGGATCCTGTTGCTAGGACGGTTGCCATCTAAGAGGCTCAGCAGGAAACATGTAATGAATCATGGATGGTTGATTTTTCTCCAAGCACCCTAATCTGTGATGCAGATGAGCCCAAAGCTCGCCACCCCCGTCTCCACCCTCCTGCTCTCAACCCCCCCCCCCCCCACACCCTCCAACCTCTGGATGGGTTCATTAAAAAAAAAGGAACCAAAAATCAAGTTTAGATTTCAAGAGCTGGCATTTCAAATGAGCCTGAGGTTGCTATGGAGGGAGGTGGTGGTGGAAGGGGGGGGATACTGATAGGAATTCTCATGGAAAAAAGGGAAGGTCAAAGGTAATTTTCCCCTTTTTCTCCTGAAAGGGGAGATAACACAGCTGATATTTAAACTACAACTGACTCCCCCCCCCCCCCCCCCCCCCCGAGTTATTTCACTTGCATTCAGTAAGATAATGTTAAGCTAACAGCTGTCTGGCAGCTATATAAGAAAAAACTGTGATATCACTTTCAAAATGTGAAAACTATGGTGCTTTTCTTTACCAAGCTGTTATTGTGCCACACTACATTCTGCCTTTGAAACTCATGAAGAAGCCTCATTATGATTCACAAAAGGTCATCCATCCCGGTTTAAATGTGCCACCGAGACTTAACAATCGCTGTGGGCATTTTTAATATCATGCTATTACGCTCTAGCATACAGGCCGGTGTTTAGCGGAGAAACCGGGGAAGGCCCTCCAACCCCCAAATGAACCACAGTGGGCATGATTTATTTATTCCTGTCCTGTAAAAGAAAGTACAGCTGTTTCATACAAAGCTGCAAACAAACTCTTCTCGTACAGACGGCGAACATTATCCACAGAGGGGGAGACGAAGTGTAAAACGGGGTGATTACAGACAACAGATGATGCTGCTTTAGTGGCACATTTACAGAGTGACTCCGCTGGATGTGCTGTCTGTCTTCTTTATGTCTTTTTCATCTTCGTACTCTTTTCAACAAACACCCTCGATCCCCGACGTGCTTCCTGAACAAACAATGATTTAAAAAAACAAAAAAAAATTCCCACTTCTCCTTGTGTTCCATACGTGGCTCTTCAATTAACCCCCTTACCTTCGTGCAAACGCGCATCCCTCGACAGTCTCTCCTGCTCCCGCCCTTTGCCCTCATCTTCCCTACAAGCAAGTCACTAAACGGATCCTTTTCGGATCTAGTTGTATACGTGACGCTAATGCCTTCTGACACATTTGTTCACCGTCTCTTTATCATTAATAATTATGCAAAGAAGCTGCGTTCTCAGCCGAGCAAAAGAAATCCAATCTTAGTATGCAAATGGTTAAGGTCCCCGTGGAGTGCGGCGATTAGATGTGTGTTGATAAACTCGCTCATGATGAGTGACAGGCAGCGGGATTGAAGGTGCGCTGGTCAGCCACCACCGCAGACACTGGTGAAAACACCCCCCCCCCGCCGCCAAATGCCAGGGTATCCCTAGATGCATGATGGGAGAGGGGATGAAACAGTGTAAAATGTCATTGTGGCTGCTGTGAGCCCATTAATAACCAGAGAGAAGGAAGCGAAGGGGGGTGATGTGAAGAGATTTGCCTCGTGATTGAAGGCTTCGCCTTTTCTGTTCAGCCTGATGTTTGCTCAAGGGCTGCAATGTGCTGCTAACGTCCCCAAAACAATCAGCTTCCTCTGGACTGGACCATAAATCCCATTCAGCGTCCAACATCCAGTTTTACATTTGACCCTGTAGTCCTGCAACTGGATTGGGCTTCACCAGCTTTGCAAATCTTCTTTTTGTGGTATTGTTAACATTTCTATTGGTTCTCAACGGCTCTCAACATGGCGACGGCCGAGCAGCAAACGCTGCTAAAGGTGCTTATGGTGTAAATAGTGACAAAGTACCCGTGTAATACCTGGAGGATGGGTACTACAAAAAAAGTATTACCCTTTCAAAACAACATTAAAGTTTCAGGTTCGACATTCCATATTTGTGCCTTTAAATGGGTTATACTAGCAGGATAAGTTAGCTAGCTAGCTTAGTTTAGCTAGCTCAATTAGCTAACAAAACTAACAGGCAACTAATCTCCAAATAGGAAGTTATGTAATGAAGTTACGAAAAAATCTACTTTCAATTAAGTAAAAAACTAAGTAAAATTAGTAAACTTGCAAATTATCATGCTCAAGAATAATTTTCTTGTCTTTATTCTCTTTTGTTTGGTCTTTCATGGTAAAAGTGAAACAAAGGAGAGGCCCAATTGGTTTCTTAATACAGTCGAAAAAAACTCTCTTGGTTGTTTGTTCCAAGATGAGAAAAAAATAACAACTTTTGCAAAGTTTTATCTTTACACATTGAAACTACATTGTTAGTGACGTGGTTTTATCTTACTATGCTTACTTCTAACAACATGGTGGGAGTCCATATCTTAAACCACGCATCATTGAATGCACACGTTTACATAACTATTCAGGATACATTTTCTCAGGATCAGCGTTTTGACAAACAGAGACGGAAAAAGAAGGGAGAGTCTCGTCGCGAGTTGCCAAGTTTAAAAGCTTGTTTGTTTCTTCAGAAGATCATAGGTATCAAGACCTTGGACGGGTATGACAGGCTTCTGCAATCTGCTCTCCATTCATTCCCAACAACACCGCAGGAGAAAAACAAGTCCTTTCTCTGAGAAATCCTGGATAGTATCCCAGACAGTTTTTCCAACAAGCAAACACGGGGATCTCCAAGCCCCTCCGTGTTTGTCAGCACGCTGTGTGGTGCCATTCAAACGTTGAATGACCCGCAGATATTTTTCCAGGAGTGCAAAAAAGATGAAAGCACCTCTCGGACTCCAAAAGTTTAGTAATTGCATTTTTTTTCTACGTACTAGGCAATTGTTTTTCAAGCAACCACGTGGATTTGATTAAAACAAAAGTCAAGTTCTCTCTGATAATTTAATGGGACATGGTTTGATAAGAAAAATCAATAGTTAAAAAAAAAAAACTGATCCACAGGGGGATATTATGAGGCTATTAAACCAAATATTAATTACAGCATTCTGCTGCCTTTTCTGCAATAAACTGAATGTAAATCTTACAGCAGCACCTTTTGTTTTCAAAGTAGGAAGTTGGTGGAAGCGCAAGCGATGGATTGAAAACGAAACAGAACGTCTCGATGTCGTTTGCTCTTTAATTTGTAGGAAAAGATTAAATGATGACCAATTTTGCTGCAATGGACTTTGCTCTAATGAAGATTCTAATTGAAGATTTTTGTATATTTATTTTCCCACTGAACACCAATATGTCTCACGACTGCTTTGAACTTTGAAGTGTGTTAGAAGGACCGAGAGCCAACATTCATTACAATAAACCACAGAGACACCATCAAAGAGCGGGCCGGAGCTGTAAGGCCCTCTGAGGTCCGTGGCTGAAAAGGCCCCCTTGACGTTCTCGGCGGCACGGAGGCCCTGACTGAGAGACCTGCACTGTGTTTTAATCTGCTTGTTTCAGGAGTGAATGATTCATCGGCTTTGAGGCGGCTCTACTTCCAAAATCTCTCCCTCGCGAGATGATCCTCATTTCACGCCTGTGACTTCTCACTTTTCTGTTTTGCTCCCGCGTTTTCCCCGTGACTTTGCAGCTTTTTCTCTTTGGTGGAAGAAATCTGGTCCCCGTGATGGCAGGAAGGTTTGCGAAGGTTTCTTGTTGCATTTTCCTACTTTACATTTATAGCCCTGTGATATGTGCCAGCACTCCTCAACAACACAAGCGAGACATGCTGATTGTGACGGATCTCACTGCAAAGACTTATCCCAGCTTAAGCTGGAATTTATACATCTCAAAATTAAAAATCACTTTGGGTTAAACCAAGCAACCAAAGAGGGAATACACAGTGTCTAATTTTGTGACTTTTTCGGAAGGCATTAATCCTCCCAAATGGGTGCTGACAGGATACCACATGGTATTGTAGCACACGAGATACCTCGGAAAGCAATTACCGTCGATACATTTTCTAATAAACTTGTACCCATCAGATGATAAGCAATTAAACGTGCGTAATTATGGTTTCCATACAGTCATCTCTAAGCTGATTAGGTTTGTGTGCTTTACAACCTGAATGGGGGAATATTAATAGAGCTTCGGGTTTGCTGGTGGTAGTTAGCGGCGGCAGCTCATCGGCAGATCACATGCAAATGAGGCTTCAGGAAGTGCATGAAGCCTCATTCGCAGCTATTAGAACCATCAGGGGAGGGAGGGACATGTCAACGGGCGCACACGTGAATATGTGCATTCACACATGAAGAAGGGCAGGAAACTATATGTTCTTCATACACTTCTTTATATGTTCGCAGTTCTCTATTCATTAAAATCATCCAATTCTACAGTCTCATCTCATCTCTCATCTGCAGTTACAGATGCTTTATTTGCTCCAATAAACATTAACTATTAATAAAGGGTTTATTATTGGTTAATTAATCATTTAATACAGTTTCATAGAGCAGTTATAAACCTTTAATGAAAACATTTTGATCATATCCTGTTACTTCCTCTTAAGCATCACATGTGATCTTTGGCTCATCATTTATGAATGACATTTTAGCATTTATTATTTGATCTATTACTATAAAATGAGAGCCATTACTCTTTATTATAGAATAATGTTTGTTTCTCCTGGGTGTTACTCCTAGATTAGGTGAAACCTAATCATAAACCTTCTTTTAATGCATTTTAATATGCTCAGAGCACATTGTGATGACTTTTTTAAGCACACATAAATATTCAGAACACTGAGCAATAACACACTATAACGCAAAACAAACACACTTGTAATGTATTATGAGATTAGTGTATTTGATACTAAAATATTCTAATGGGTTTCCACTCTATTAATTATAATACATAATGAGCCTTGTAAAACTTATTATGAAATACTTTATGATGGTTGCTATGATTATTGTTTACAATGTGTTTATAAACAATAACACAGTGCTATAGGCAGATTATAACAAATTATAAGTATGCTTAAATGCCTAATAAGCATCGGCATCATATAAAAGTGGTTTTGAAGTTAAATCCCTCTGTAAATATTGAATCACTGGGCCTTCTCCTCTCTGTAATACGGTGAGCGGACCTCAGTGGACGAACGCGCGACTGAATTCATTTGAAATCCCAACCACTTTCTCCTCAGGAGCAAATATTTCATCCAAACAAACCTGCAAGATACAAACCCTCAGGCAGCGTTATCCATCTTTTCTCTGTGACTTCACTAAGGCTGCCATTCGATCAAATGTCATGCACTGTGAGAGCAGCCTTCCCCCTTCTGGGTGTGTGTGTGTGTGTGTGTTCATCTGAAATAATAGGAAATACATCAAATCAGTATAATCTGTTCTGATTTATTATCAATCTGGATATTACTTTTCACACAAAATATATAGTTCTCATTGAGGCTCTCAGTATACATTTCAGATAGTACTATATAGGTATTCATCAAGTCATTTATTGATTGTACATAGAATCTTTCATGTGGCACAAAATACTACAATGAACCAGTGATGGAGGCACGAAAATATGAGTAACGATCCCAATACAACTTCTGCTCACATATACATCCTATTATTACTATCTCGACACTGTATGAACCACCTCAGTTTTTGTATTACACTAAATATTAACAGAGATTTTGTTATGTAATGTTTAAAATGTATGCAGTGAGGAATAAAAAACACCTGATATGTTAAGAATATATCAAGGATCATGACCTGTGAGGCTTTTTGAGAATCAGCTGAGATGTCTGAGCCCAAAATACAACAATACACACTTCAACATGTGATGCACGTGATGCTGAGCATATAGTGGGTTGATTCAGATCACAGAGGAGAAGAAACATGTCAGGAGTCTATTCACAAAACGCTATATGCGTCTAATACATCGATTCATTTAGGGGATATAATCTGTACAGTATTAGGCAGGAACTTCATTTACTTTACATTTTATTACTCAAGCAGTACTACAGTTGAGAGCGTCGATGATGATGATGGTGGTGGTTAGTCTATAGGCAAAAAATATATATATATCTGCAACTATTTTGGATATCAATCCATCTTTTAGGCAAAACTGTCAAACATTCTCTGGTTTCAGCTTCTCAAAAGCAACAAGTTAGTGTCTTGAAACTGTAGGTCAGATATAATGAGCAAATTGTTAATTATAAACGGCCTTCTTTTCAATTTCGACAAAGCATTGACATTTTTTTTTAATTTTAATCGAACAACAAAGTGATGGTTTGTCTTAAATTTGCCAAAAGCCATTTTCAAAGCCTGCGTTTCATTTCCCCCCGACGGCAGATAGCTTATTTTGGAACTTGACGTCACGTAAACTGCCCGTCAGTGGCACTTGAACGCTACGTCCAGGAACAACACCACTTCTCATAGAGGGCCGGGGGGCCTCACAGCAGGGGGGCCCATCTAAGATCCGGATCACGACGGTCGCATTCAGAGGCGAGGGAGGGGGAGGGGAGGGTTTGCGAATATAGATCGAGGTGAGACATCTGGCACAACATTCATAAGTATACGGTATATATAGAGAGGTGAAGAGGAGGAGGAAGAGGAGGAGGACAGAAACGGAGCGAGGAGGGAGGGGGGGCAGTGACAGATGTCATCCTTGAGTGGGCAGAGGGAGCCGGTGCTCGGCGGGCGAGGAGGAGCCGGGCGATGGGATGCCTTCACTGAGGAAGCGCTTTCAGGATGGCGTTCACCTCCTCTGCCACGGCTGTCAGCGCAAACTCAAACTGCTCCTGAGGAGGAGGAGGAGGGAAGGGAGGAAAGTTTCAGTGTGCGGACAAGTGTGTAACAGCCGAGGAACGCCGTCTCGGGTTGATTGGCCGTCCTCCTCTCTCCCTCTCCTGACCTTGACCTTGACCCCGGATGCGTATTTGGCCACAGACCGGAGGTGAAGGTGAGCCGCTCTCTGGGCTTTTCAACTCGGGGAGAGCACGCGCACCCGGGCATCGATCCAGCCGCTATGTCTTGAAATAAAGCTTTTGAGTCTCTCAGCTCTGTGTGTGTGTGTGTGTGTGCATTTATTTGTGAATCCCACTCACGGGTTTTCCCCCGAGGAGCGCAAAAGGGGGGCCGATTGATGTGCGCCCCGCGGACCTGGTGCTTTTATATTCCTCTCCTCTCCCCAGGCTGGAGGCCACGGGGTCCTCTCTCTCAGAGAGAGAAAGGTACGTAGGAGTTTGGAAGGAGCGGCCTTTAGATGTGTCATCGCACAGCGCGGCGGCCCGAGGATGGGCTGAATCAATAACGGAGGAGCCACCGTGCCTCTCGCTTCTCTGTGGAGATTATCTGGAGTGATTAGGTTTTCTATTTTTATGTGTCTTCTGATGTTGTGTGGCGAGAAAAGAGAAAGCTCTTCACCGCGGCTGTTTGCCGCAGAGATGGATAGTTTCTAAGTGAGATTTGTGCGTGCGGCGCTGTTCGTCTTTACACCACTGGGGGGAGGTCAATCTCTGTTTGACGGATCAGACGATGTCTTTCAAAAGTAGGTAACCAGAAAAAGGAGGTAAATAAATGTTCTCTCTTATATTTTTGCAGAGTTTTATCCAAAAACATAAAGTGGCCACATCTTGCAGCAGAAAATAAAACATAACTGCCAGTCGGATGCTAAATTTAATACCTCATTACAATCTGATTTCTGTGTCGAGCCAGCGTGGAACCGCAAAGTGGAATCAACAATATTCCAATATAATTTCACTTAAGAGTTGTCAGAAAAGAAAAAAGAGAGAGTGCTTGAAATGCTTTTCTGCGCTGAATACAGCGGGGCTGCAAGAGCAACATTAATGAACCCCGGAGTCTGTTAGCAAGCAGCTACAATAAGTATTATCGCCCACCGCGGAATGAGGTTTGCCCTTTTATTATTATTACTACCACTATTATTATTGTCCCATCCAATTACAAGAGAGAAAACAGAAGATACTTCCTATTAGTGGATGAAAAGAAAATTCTGTGCAAACTCCCCAAACTAGGTGTGATACAAACTGCTGAGACTGCTAATGGATTTACAGTAGCAGTGTTTTATTAGATTAAATATTTACTACTGGTAAAATATTTCAAGATATCAAGATAAAGACGATATTATGTTTAATATTTTTTATAGTCACATTTTTCAAGCAAACAACATTAGTTTGTCTTAGCTTTTGCAGTTTTTCTCTGTATATAATTAAAAAAGGAATATTTTAACTTTTGTACTTTTGATTAAATACACAAGACATTTGAAGACACCACAATGAGACCTGAAAGGTTTAAATAATCGCAGCCCTAGTTAACACGTCTATTTAATTATCATTTAGATTCGTTTAACAATTGACAGCAACTTACATGACTGATTCATTTAACCGTTTTGGAAGGATTCATAATGTATGTTAAGAGAAAATCTTAAAATGTGTCACTTCCCCATATGAGTCTGTGACAGAGGGTCTTTGTGTCTTGTGATAAATGTGCACCAGTGAGTTATTATCTTCTGAGACAATGTTTGTCTAATCCTGCAGCGGTTATCAATTACCGCATCATTTCCCCTGATCCGTGTGCACACCAAGTAGAAAACCGTCTGTTTGAATGACTGCGACCCCTCCCCCCCCTTCCCCTCCCTCAACCCCCCCCCAACCTCTCTAACTCAAAGCCGGGAACCTTACCTTTGTCTGGACCATGCCAGCTCTCTGGTCTCTCAAGTGCTCCAGGGTAGCGGCAATATCAATCTCTTTAGCACCTGCAACAGACCGAAAATTGGACTGAGTTCAAAGCAGCCGAGTAATCCAGCTCACATCTGTCAATCTCTCTTTATGCTGGGCTCCCTTTGGAACGGCGCAGCAATTGAAAATTATTACATTCATCCTTGGAAAGGCTTGGACGAGAGCCACGCGGTGTTTCTCAATAAAATATGCAAGGGGATATTTTTGAGGGGTCTGGGATGTGCGCAGTGATACATTTCAAAAGCGTCACGCTCTGGCTCCTCGTGAGAATCTTGCTCAAAAAATGGTTTTGAATTATGTGCAGCTATGAAGTCTGCTGAGAGCTTTCTGATATCTAAGTGTGTCTCTGTGTGCGTGTGCATATACAGTATGTAAAAATCAACAAACGCTAATTAAAGCGTTTCATTGCCTTTGCAGCAGCGATGCCGATGAATAACCTACACAACAGTTGCTCGACTTCAACTGTGATCAACTGCTGTTGGGTTAAGTCTGTCTTTGGCTTTTAAAGTGTGAGGCATTAATCTAGTATCTTATTCTACTTTTAGATGTATGGGTTCAAAGCAACGAGCGAGGGCTCATTGGAGAAAGAAACGCGCAGAGCGGCCAAACTCTCGAGATGTTTTTGAAGGTGAGGCAGAGAAAGGAAGCAAAGGAGACGGAGTGCGAGTGAGTAAGAGACACTAAAAAAGAAAAAAGAAAGAGGGATATAATTCAGCCGGAGTTAGTGCTCAAAGTCCTCCAGTACTCCAACAAGACTTTCATGTCTCAGAAGGGCTGGATTCCAAAGTTAAGCTGAAGAGAGGCTCTTCGACCAAAGGAAAAAGCTTTGGAGAGCGAGATTATTTTCATTTATACATTCGATCCTAGAGCGCGAAACAAAAGGCTAAAAAGAGACCCGGTGGCACCTTTGATCACCCGGACAACCAGAGCCAGATGAACTAGATCCGGTTGTTTCAGTCTTATTACTGTTTCCCAATGCAACCGTCTTAACTAACTAGCTCTGGCGGGCTGCGATTGGCAGGTGGAGGGCCGTGCACAGGGCGGTGGGGGCAGGGGTCAAAGTTCAAAGGGCAAAGGGCAGAGGGCAGGCTAAGCTATGGAGGGCTTTACGGTGGCAGCCTTTGGAAGAGCACAGCTCCAGTGCAACAATAGATGTCCGTATCTAAATATCAAAGAATATGTATATGCGTACAAACTAAAAAAACGCAATGTGCAAAAAGCACAGGAACCTAAAATGTAGAAACAGATCAAACCATTTCTTTCAGCCAGCTTTTCTTGCCTAGATGTTTTGTATTTATTTAGGCCTTTGGATAGTGATTACTGCTCTATAGGCCAATAACGATGCCAAGTTACTGTGACTTGTGACCAATTCCAGACCATCATCCTTGACTGTTTTTTGACTAAACAATGCTAACTGAGGGCCATTGTAAGCTCAAAAATGTTTTCTGTAAGATATTTGCAGTAAGGGATGAGAATTGAGTAAGAACCATGTGGAATACAAATAATAATCAAATAAAGACTTTGTTCCCATTAAATATTAAATACTTAGTTAAACCATTGGACCAAGGATTACAAATTCCATGCATGTGCTATATAAATTAATGTTGCCGTTGCGATGCAGGTCAATATGGCGTGACGGTAGCTTAAATAGATAATTGCTAATGTGGTTAAAGGTTTCTCCCCCCCCCCCCATTTTCTCTTTGTTCAAGTCTCTCCACTCCCTCCACGTCTGCCTCTGTCTTCGCTGCCTCTCCACGCCTCAGGAAAGTCACCCTCTAATGCATCCCGAGACCCTCTCTGGAAAATGAGAGGCTTTGGTGTTGCCAAGGCAACACTTCCACGCAAGCAGAAAGAGAGAAAAGGAAGCCATTGATCGTTACCTTTAGCCATCCTATTGAGGACCATGTCAATCAGAATGTAAGTCCCACTCCTGCCAGCTCCATCACTGCAGAGAGTTAGAGAGAGAGAGAGATCATTAAGGTGGCAGAGTGAAGCTTTAATCTCAGAGTGTTTGTCTTATAAGTAAGCAAATTGCTCATTTACATCTGCGTCTGCGGAGAGCCTGCAGAGTATATTTAAACCCAAATGAGTCCACGCACACGGACACACCCCGCTCCATCCGCTTAAAGCCGGATATTACACATACGATTGAAACAAAAATCAATAACGATCATTAATATAACAGATCTGAATAGTTGATGTTCCGATAAATGTGACTATGTTAAACCTTTGCACACGAGTGCATGTGTGGTCTTGAGACCCGCTCGGCTATTGGGGAGAGGGCAATGGTCTCTGAGGCGCACTGGGGACAAAGGCTTTTAAATGAATGCACCTCAGGAGCAGAGGAGAGGTTGAGGGGCCGGGGGCGGTTCGAGAACGGCTTTTGGAGAGCCTTGCTTTTCCATTACTCCAGAGATAGTCTTATGAAAAGCCTCCCTTTGTGCCCGCCGGCCATTCAACGGCTCTGCATGTTAATTGCAAACAAGGCGTGCACATCTCACTAATAAAGGCAAGGCCAATAAAACAGGAGCGCGGCCTGAGCGCCACTGCTTCATTAATCCACTGCTAGACACTCAGTCCTTACAGCTCCCTCAGAGGGCGAGTAGGCTGCCCCCCCCGCCCCCCCCACGCATGACTTAACAGGATGTGACTATTAAAAGTGGTCAGGCAGATACCAGGTGTTTAACACTAAACCAAGCCAGTTACTCAACCAAAAGTGGAAATGGAGGTTTCTCTGGTCGGGTGTCTTTGCACCACGCAGCCGATGGAATAAACAACAGCTCCAGTGGACCCAGATAGAGTAAATGGACCCCCCCCCCCCCCCCACAACCCCCTCAACACACAATCACCATCCCAATTCAGCAGGATCAGCCCCTGTAACACGGTTGAAATAGTTATACTTGCCTGCAGTGAACAATAATTGGGCAAGATCGACCCCGGTAGCACTTGTTAACCTTTCTGGAATGAAAAAAAAGAGAAAATTGGATGTTATGGTGAGTTTGGCAGCAAAGCTGTCTGAATTGTCCTCTGGAAACAAGGTTTTGCTGAATAATAACATTAAAAATCACAGTGACACATGACTCGGCTTGTATGGTCTGGCTGAAATCAATGACTGTGACTATCAAAAGAGCAAAACGAGATCCCGAGGGACGAGCCCTCCTGTCAATCAATCACCTTCATTCGAGGACAGAGAAATATAATCAGCGTCGCGGCGAGTGGATGAATTGAACAGCTTTATTGTGACGTGTGGGTGATGGATGGAGCGGTGCGATGTTGTGATTGCCGACCTGCCGACGCATTAACCCAAGCCAATTATGAATGTTACACACCACCAAAGGCACGGCGAAGGCCAGCGAGCCTTTTTCTTCCCCCCCAACATCGCTGTTGCCATGGCAACTGACTACACCGAGCGCCACCACGTCGTCACATTTCCCACCGGGCCCCGAAAAATCACAAATAAGCGTTTGAATGACTCGGAGTATCTGAAATCTGTCGTTTGATGTTCTTCTTAAAAACCACCAATACTACAAACATCAATCATCAGAAACATTTAAACCAATGGATGTGTTGAAGCTTATATACAGCTTATATATATAGCTTTTTTTTAAATAGTTGAGTACATGTATTTGGTACTTTACAAACTACAACTGTGAATCTCATCTCAATGATGGCATTTTTTGGGGGGGAATTGGCATTCATTTTTGTTTGTACATCGAATGCATATCTTCTAAATTTGAAGTATATACTGTTTATAAATACATATACATTTATACATATAAATATATATATATATAATAATAAAATCTAAATCTGTCCTTTGTTGAAGAGCATACAGAGATGGTTGGAGTTCCCATGCAAGCCAGAGGAAGGAGCAGTGAGCAGACAAGAGGTGGAGGGGAGTCAGGAGTGAGAGAAAGACAGTTTGTGCACAGGCCTGGCTGAGGAGACACAGTTTCCAATGATCACTTTTGTGACTATGCAACTGGGCTCATATTACTAGCTGCAACATCACAAAAATGACACTGGCAACCGCAAAATACCAAGTTGGCCGAAACCGTGAAAACCGTTCGATCTGAGACCTCTGAATCGCAGAGAGAGATTTATCTTCCCCAAATCCCACGTGAGCATAAATTGAGTTAAATGTAGGCAACCTCGTTGTCAAGGCGGAAACTAAAACAGGTACGTATATATATTCAAACACAGCTAAAGTCTGCACAACAATACCATAAAATAAATATAACTGACTGCAAGCCACGCCTGCTTTAACTTTACGGAAAAACACAAAAACCCAGAAGCGACTGCGAGGAAAAGGATGACATGATAACGCTGCACAAATCCTCCTCTTTTTTTTTGCTTTCATCTGCATTACAAACCAGAGGGACATACTTCCATCCACAAATCAGATGCATCTTTTCTCATTTGGAGGGCTTCTTCTATCCCTCTGGGGTCTCCCAGCGGAGCTATTGCTGCTCTTCTGCCAGAACGCATTATATGGAGAACAGAGTGAGGTTATTCAGTCACTAGCTCTACCCCCTCTCCTGTGTTTTTAGTGAGACAGCTCTCATTTAATTGGGTGTTTGAATTAGATGTTTTTTTTTTCTCCTTTCTTCTCTTCCCAAGCCAAGCCAGGCAGTGCAGGGCTGTTAATTTGCTGCATCACATGTGCTGGAGGGAGGTGAGGGAAATAGGCCCAGGATGAAAGGGATAGAACAGAAACACGGTCCTTATTAGAACCACCATTCTCTCGGACACCAGAAGGCAGAGGGGGGGGGCGAAAGGGAGGCGGACCAGAAAGGCGGCGACAGAATACAGAATACAAGGGAAGGCGATTGAGAACGAGCAACCGGATGAAGGGCAGTTGTCCGAAACCTGCCTGAGCTCCGGCCGGCGGCTTCTGCACTCTACCTGCGGAAGTCCAAGAGGGTCCTGGCCGAGTTGGGGATCCCGCGGTCCATCCAGGACAGGAAGTGGAACTGCGTTACGGTGCGGGTCTCGTTGGTCTGCAGGTTCTTCAGGTAGAAGCTACGCACCAGGAAATCTTCGCACCAGATGTGCTCCGACACCAAGTTGACCTACGTTTCGGGAAAAGGGCCACACTCGGGTTAATTGAATACCGCTTCACACTAATAATGATATTATGAGAGTGATTTGGTCACTGCGAATGTCTCAACGCCGCAGCGATGGACAGGAACCGACCGCAGCGCAACTTCTGCCCGATCTCTCGGGGGAACGTACCTCGTAGACGTGGTAGACGTCGGATCCTTCGTCGGGCCAGTAGGGGTGACACTGCTTCACTCCGTTTTCAGACAGCGGGGTCAACATGACGACGACGACGCAACCGCTCTCCCACACCATCTGCACACCGGGAGGAAAACTTCGGGAGTCAGGCGTCTCTCTCGGACACAACAAGCCCTTTTCGTACTCGTCGCGGCGGAACCGTGGCACCAGGGACGCCATGTGGCACATTAGCCACGGCACCTTCGTATTAGAGGGGGAATTGATTTCTCAATCTTGGATCCGGAAAGTATGAATAGACGTCACCTCTCTGCGTGCGACGCAACGATAAATGTTGAGGTTCGAGCAGCAGGAGGGCGAGTGGTGAGTCGCCGGAGTGACAGCATCGACTGAGCCGCTGCTCCATGTGCGTTTTATCACAATCTAATGTGTCCTTGGGAAAAAAAGTACAGGCCCACGGCAGCCATTAGGAAAACGAGGAGGAAACACGGGATTTTATGATTGCTATAAAAACACAACGGCCTTGACAATACACTAATCACAAGCTTCTGTGATCCAGCCTGGTGGACACATTACACGCCAACTGTGCCAACTGTGCCAACTGTGCCAGGATGTGATGAGATTAGGCAAGGTGGTGATGTCGGGGAAAATGAACCATTTAGTCTACTAATATTCAGCAAGTATTTGTAGGCAATGAGGAAGAGGTGTATTACTTCAGGTATTAACGGCGTATTTTTTTTGATGCAAAGCTCCAAATAAATACTTCTACTTCGCATACTATGTGTAGAAGAAAGCAGGCTACAACTTTTGGTCCTGAAAATGACCAAAGTTGCAGTTATGTGAACTGGCATCAGCTCCGATTTCTGCAGTGGATCCAGAGGAGAAGCGAGTAGCAGAGCCCAGCTAGAGTTAAGGTAATAGGGACGGGGGGACGGGGGGGACGGGTGCAGGAATGAGGAGTGGAGGATTAGAGCAGAGCCTCGTTTCAGAGCTCTGCCTGAGGGCGGCGTGGATTAGATAGGACGGAGCAAAAAGATTTGCCTCCTGCATGGTCCATTTGCATGAGAGTGTTTCCTGTGTTTGTTTACTTTTAATTGGGGAAAAGATTGTTTTTTTTTATTCTCCTGCTACAACCCAAGGTTTAGCATATTGAAATAAGGAATGGCTACATCTGAATCACACACACAGCTCTTATGTTTATTGTGTCCGTCAATCTGTTTCTAATTTTACATCATTTCCTGCTTAATTTGGAAATATTTTGAGTTGTTCATTGCTAAATAGCCCATTTCATTAGATCATGGGTATCCATTTATCTACCTGGCATAGAAAAAAAATGGCAGACAAACAAATAACCACATTGATTAAGAGATAATCATCCACTGTTTAATTGCACTTTAGAATTGAAAAATTAAATTCACTTCAATTTCATTCATTAAATACTCTTTTGAGCAGATATAGTCAATCGGTGCTGAATCTTTCTTTTACTTTAATTAGCTAAACATCGGACGAGGACAGAATTTTTAAGTAAAGGTTTGATTCTTGGGCTTTAAAACGCAATTTGCTACAAAGACCCAAGCAGAACCCAACCAGACCACACTTAGTGTTTCCCCCTAACAGCACTTTCATGATGCTCCCCGAAGCAAGCCAGCTGGTCTGCCGGGGTTTATGCTTCACACTTTTACATCCCGGTCACGGCCATCACAGTTACTTTCCCATATGGAGGTGATGGGCCAACTAATTACGACAGTGCTGTCCTATTAACACATAAGAACGCCATTTGGCCACCATGCATCATTTAAGACATTCCTCCACACAAGACGACACTTCCCCAATAGCCTTTACCCAGTGATTAACGGCAGGTTCGTCTGACATTTATGGATGCGGCGGAGAATGCAAATGGCAAAAGAGAGAAAAAAAAAGACAAATAGGAGCAAAACAGCATCATCGCAAATAATGTTACACTTCCTGGCGGTGTGGATAACTAGACTACTGTTTACAAAACAAGAGCTGTTTTCTAGAACATATTCTGCGAGTGGCACTGTTTTATTGATGAGTAAGAAAAAGCACCATTACGTCCAGCTCGAGTCCATCATGTATTACCGTTTACGTGAGTGACAGAGCCAAGCATTACATTTTACTATAAAATATACAATGATTCCTTCCCATAATGGTTTGGGGGGCTGTAAATAAGAACTATACTGTTGCCATGGATTTAGTGACATATAGATAATAGATGGCAGTTTCTATTAGGAATGTAGCCATAGATATACAGACAGTGAAGGAAACAAAAAATGAGATATGTGCATGTTTTTGCAGTATTCTCTGACAGCGTTAGTCACATTTAATCAAACAATATGTGTTTCACGTCTGTCTGTTCGAACTACTGGATTAGGACTTAAAGCAGAAGGGGGGGGGGGGGGGATTTTTGATGCACATTGGAGCTACAAAGCGTTGAGGGTTTGCTTGTGAAATATTTGCCATTTCTGGTTACCGGGATTAAAGAAAATAAATAAGCAACTCAACAGACGTAGTATTCTTTTCATACGATTAGAAGAGTCTTTTAGGATTCTGTAATTAACCTCAGAAAAGCAGAACGACAACTCTAGTACAATTTGATGCTCGACTTGAGCAGAAACCAGGCCGACATTCTACTTCATCGATCCGACTTTGAGAAATCCCACCACTGCTTCGACAGCAAAGAAAGTAATCTAGACACTTGGACCAAGAGGAAGACATCAGAGTCACATGGGAAATCACACAAAACCATCTCGGATTCTTGAAAACACCCTCAACCCTTCATAAAAATAACGGTTAGAGGATGAGAAACCGGCAGGAATGGAGACGATTACCTGCCAGAAGTCCACCACGGTGGAAAGAAGTGGGCCCTGCGAGGAGATGTAAGTAGGGTTGCGAGGGTCGTGGTCCATCTGGTGGAGAGGAAGCACAGTGTGAGACAGCGTTTGGGGCCGAGGACTGGCGGGATGAAAATGTACCGTGTGGTTGAGAGCCTCCATCTGGACGGAGGCTTTGAGGGGCAGAAAACATTTGCTTCTGCAGCCTCGTTTCCCCTCCATTAATTTATTCCGTCCCTCTGAACGACATCGGCTGGAGCGCAAAGAGAACCACGCGCTGTTTCAAGCAGATTGGAGGCCCTTTTTTAATCGAACCAATGTTTTCAACCCTTTGAAATATTCAAAATAAACATTCATTTGCATTACCTTGACTTATCTTTTTCATCTCATCATTGAGGGACGCGTTTACCTCGCCTCAGTTAAGTCATGTACCGCCTTCTTTTCACCGCCCGCCTGCCGATGACCTAACGAAATGGCTTCTCGGATCTCGGTTCTGTCGTGCCTTGACGTGCGTGTGCATGAAACATGATGCAGCGGTGTGACTTTAACGCCTGCAGGCTGTTGATACGAGGGGACTGGGTGTTTAGCGGAGACATAATAACACGGGGGACTTGATTTGAGGGATGTATTGAGACTTGATTGAGTAGGTGTCGGGTGGGTCGCCCCCTGAAATCAATGATGTATTTCATGCACACCCTCGAGTGCAAGATGCATCAGTGGAAAGATGTTGATACATTTGGCAGGAAAAAAAAATGTGTACTGTAGACTTATGTGGTGAAAATAAAGAATATTGGGAAACCAAATGTTTTTTTCTTGTAAAAAGTGGCCCAGTTACACAGAGTCCCAGAGAGTGTGCGCTCCAGAGTTAAAGTTAAACAGAGTTTTTCACACCTGCAAGAAATGTTCTTGTATGAGTAGAACGCAGCAAGTTATTTTTCATTAACTATTTCTCACTGAACAGGAGTTTAGAAGTGAAACAATACGTTTTAATTTAATTTATGTTCCTCCTTGATTCATTTTTTGAAGCTCATAGACATTGACTTTGGTTGAATATTATCCCTAGAATTGTAAATGTATAATTTTAGATGATTGATACGCACTAAAATGCTAGAAAGGTTTTCTGAAATGTGAGAATTTGTCCGCCTTGTTATGGAAGAAAAATTTGCCAAAACGACACACCAATGCAGGAAACATCAATTGTTGTACTTCCATTGATATTCAATTTTGCTTTTATGCTTCCCGTTTAAGAAGTCTCCAGTGGATTTGTTCAAATGAAGATAAAAATCCCCCCCTGAAAGGAAAGGCCGGCGCCTAAACCTAGTGCTACCACTCCGTTAGCCAATCTCAAGGACACAGACAGGCGTCCACGTCCCTGCATGAATACTAAGGCGAAAACATGAAGCAGTAGTCCCGCGTCTCAGCTGTCCTCGCCGTGCCATTGTGGGAAGCAGATAGACCACAGCAAAAAGCAAAGGAACGCTCTTCGGGTTTGAAGTCAAATTGCCTGAACTTAAACGGCTCGCACGGATGTCTGTTTCCCGAAGACGAGGCTCAACTTTCGCCTTCATCCTGCGTTAGCGCGACACGCAGAGCTGGGACGAGGTCATCCTGGGAAGTTCAAAAAAGCCAAAGCAACCAGTTCGACCTTCTTCAAAAAAGCCGGACAAGGCGAAGGCCGACCCGTCTCTGACCACCAGTTTGTGCCGCTGCGCGTCCCTTTGATTCATTCCTCCGGCTAACGATGCCGCGCAAACGCTCGACTCATTTGTGGTTCGAGCGTTAACTATCGCCCAGGCTGTCTCCTGCGCGCGTCGCCCTCTGCTTTGCGCAGAGCGCAGATCTCTGACCTCTGATTCCCGGAGAGAAGGGACAGACTATTTACTCGTAGGCCGCTGCCCCTCCAGCCCCTAATGAGGAGGCAGAAGCCACGCCGACAGACGTAATTATCACAGTGTTGCCGGGCTCGGCCAGGGGTCCCTTTTGTGGTGTAATTACTGTCTTTTCATCCACACACCACTACATCCGCCATCACCTCACCCGTCTTTCTAAATACTTAAAAGAAACAACAACTTTGCTCTAATCCACCGATTTTTGCCGTTACTTTAATATTATTCCATGTGTTGGCAAATGTTGCTTTTTAAATGAAAAATGGCTAAATATTCCATGAGAGGAAAGGTAGGAAAAATGGTTTGTTCCTGATGGGTAATAGGCTTTTAGCGCAGCTGTGTGCGCCCCCTCCTCTATCTCCTCAGACATTTTGGCACTGTATTTGAAATGCATAGTTTCTGTTCCCTCTGATGGAATCCCTTTTCAGCTGCCTCTGGGGAAATTATGACTGCCAATGTTTTTTTGGGGGGGAAAAAACAATCGTAGCCGTCACTAACACTGAGGTCTATTTGGATTTGTACATTTCTTTAGTAAAAAAATAACGTATAATTCTTTATAATGGGAAGAGAAAAAAAAGGGGGCTTCTCCAGGGGGCGGCCATTTTGAAAGCGGTGTAATTCGACAAGACGCACAAATCCACTGAGGCTCCATGAGTTAAAAAATATATCAATGCACTTGGATCAATGACGAGTCCTTTAAAACCTATTTTTATCTCAAAATAAAAGCCAACCGGTGCTCCTTGTACAAAAAAAAGGCAGACATCAGACATGATCCACGACGTAGAACTACAATGAATAAACAATACTCACTATTGGACTGGCATTGATGTAATCTGAGTTGCCGTGGTTATTCTCCGCTTTCAAGTGGATTCTGGAGTGATCATCTGCAAGGGAGAGGCATGATTCATCAACATATGTTCCTCCCCACACGATGACACCCGGGTTCTGAGCAGTAAGAGAAGAGCGCCGGCTTCTGCAATTTCCCCGCGGTTTCATCATACACCTGAGTGGACTCACATACGACCACGGCGTCCGAGCGGTTCTTCTTGGCGTTGGGCTCGCCGCGCCCCACGCTGCAAGCGCTGGGCTCCGCTTGGTAGGAGCACAGGGCCTCCCACTCACGCTCCAGACGGTTCTTGTTCTTCAAGTGGTCCTCCATGTATGACTAGAGGAAGAACAGGACAACACCTGAGCCACCGCTGCAAATAACAAGCCAGATACATTGTCTGCACACACTGGGTTTAACGGAGACACAATTCATCTCCACCATTATAAAGCTTGTTTGAGATGCCTGATTTTTTGGTTATTTTTCATATTTTCTTCACCAAGAGCTGTCCAATATATAAAGTGGAGCAAAAACAACCCCCCCGACAGCATTAAAGGAATTCTGATGTACAGCCTCACAACAGGGTGAGGGGGAAGGCTGTTGACGATCTGGGTGGGGTAGGTTTATTAATGTTTATGTCCTTGTGTGTTTGACCGAGAGAGAAAGAAATTGTGCACAATTAAGACCCCCGAAAGGTTTGTCTGCATTGGAAATACTTCAGCGGTGTTTGAATCACGTCCGTTACTGCTTGCACAGCCACTGATAAGATTGTCTGCATTTAAGCCTTTGCTCGGAGAAGACAAAATTGAATTCGCTAGAGAGACAAAGATGGGAGAAAAAAAGAAGGGGGAAGGGTAGAAGTCTTTGTGTGCGTATTCTCCCAAACCAAGGCAAGTAGAGAGCTTAGACGCCGGCAAGACGATCTTTTGTAGCACAGCGTTGTGTTTCACTTTCCCGCCTATATCATGGCTTCCCTCCCAATGGGGTTAAACGCTTCAGTCCGCTATTGTGTGAGGCAGAAGATTACAGACTCATAAAGTGATGTCAGGGATCAGCTGGCTAATACAATGAAAGCGATACCCAGATGTGCCGGGGTTTTATCCCATATTAAAGGCAGCATAGGTAGGGCTGAGCAGAGAGGCAACACTCCGTTGTTACAGCCAACTTACTCACTCCTGTCCGTCAAAAGTGTAATCCAGCTCTTTGCAGAATATATATACGATTCTTACATAGATGATAATCGCAAATAAGCTTGTCCAACGCACAATAGGCAATTACCCTTTGATGGCTCGTGAATTCAGACATCGCCTGCATGCACGCGAAGGGTATTAGGAGATTTATAAAAACATTACAAAACCCACAGACAATGAAATCAGAGTTAATTGTTCAATCGGTCGCTCGGGTCTTAAAAGCAGCGCTGACAAAAAAAAAAGAAAAGACTAAAAGCAACTCTTGGGATTAATTCAGCTGCCTAATGAGAGCACAACAGCACACGGCGTTCTGGCTGAACCCATTAATGACACACGGCGACATTTCTGAAATATTACTGGAGATTTCTGTTTACGTACTCTGAGCCATTCCCCAACTTTTAATTTTATGCCTGCGAAAAACCCCAATTATGAAAAAAAACAAAAACAAACTAGATCATTTCAACTCTAATAGCAGCCAACATATATAAATATATATATATATATGCAAATATATATATATATATATATATATTTGCATGTGTGTTGGTGCGCATCGCCTACACAAACAGACAGTGCTGTCTGCCCAGGAAAATGACAGCATGCCATTATGGCCACTCGACAGAGCCTGTCACCACTATGCTCTTGTCACCCTTTACAAGTGCTCTCAGCTTGCCAGCCTGACAGCATCCCACCTCCCCGACCAATATTACATCTCCATGTACTTGATAAATCCACTCTGAATTGCCTCCCGTTCTATTCAAACGATGCCCTGAATCGATTGCATTCCAAATTCCTATTTTCGTAGCTTAAACGCGACGCAGCCAGCGGGCCCTTATCAAGCCCTCCCGTTCCAGGGGGGGGGGAGGCAGTGGACCGCGGCGTATTCCAGAGACAGGGTAGCGAAGGTTTAGTGAATGAGGGGGGGGGGGGGATTATGTCTGCCAATCAGAGGTTTGGGATGGGAGGCCTGGGTGTCAGGGAAACAATGTCTAATCCTTCCTAAGCAGTCTCCTCGGCAGCAGAGGGTGCTGGGTGAAATCAGGATGATGGGACAACCAGGGGAGCCAGACACAACAGGTAACACACATCGCCGCCGAGCTCCTCCGTCGAATTTTAAAACGAACAATGCTGGTCGGAACGGTTGGAACACGGCACTTTTTGATATGATAAACAGCGGCGGGGGGGTGGAATAAAGAAGGCGTTGATATGTACGTCTTTGTCTGCTGGCTAATAATAGCCAGACGAAAAGAACACACCGTTTTGACTGAAATGTAAAGGTCATTTTTTCTTTTGCTCATGGACTAAATGAAACAAAATGTCACAATAACTACTCAACATAATAAAAAAGAGTGGTGTGGCCAGTTAACAATGCTTGTGAGGAAGCGCTGTCCATGGTGCTGAAGGGGTCGCGGCAACAAGCACAGACATTCATCTTACATCTGGGAATCATTTTGGGGGGGTTTGTAATCCTTAAGTACGTCACGTTTTCATGGCTGTAACATTAAGCTGCAGCGGAATGAGGTAACAAGAGAGGAGATGGGAAATGATGGCAGAGGCGTGTCAGGTGACAGACGCAGAGGCATCCAATTTCACTTCTGAAGTCGAAAGTCGTTATGCAAGACTTTTCAAATCTTTGTGGGGGTCGAACGGTCGGGCGCAACGCGCTAGTTCATAGTGGTTGTGTGTGCGCTCGCGCGTGCGTGCGTGTCATCTGATCCAGCCTCACAATAAGGACCCCCAGCGCATGTGCTTTGGAAAGCCGGGTATTCATCATCCTTCTCCACACGGCGCGAGCTCCAAAGAGCGAGAGAGCGGAGATGAGAGGAGAGGAGAGCTGAGATGGGAAAATATAGGTCTGAGATCAGTGATAACAAGGCAATCTCACACATGGTTTCATGTGAGATGGCGGTGGAATTTTAAAGAAGAACCCCTATAGAACATCTCCATGTCAATCACGGCATGAAAGAGAACCCAAAGGTCCCTGAGTGTTTAACTCTGTACATTGCAATGCCTGCATGCAAGAAACTATGGCTGATAATCACAGCTCCTAGAAATGATTCACAGCGTCTCTTTTGTTATCGCGGGGCTAAATGCTTTTCTATTGTCAATGTTTTCAAAGGGGGCTTTACAAACAAGCCTTGACGAGTGCAACAAAACCCATCTATTACCACCAATACAAGGCATTACTCAGATTCACTCTCATTCATTATAGCCTCCCAATATAAAAGCTAGACATGCAGTGTGATGAATGCTCCCTCCAATAATGGAAACACTGCAAGGCATCTATCCATCTCTTTTATCAAGCTTGTCTCCAATGAATGAAGCGAAAGTTGTGAAAAATTAAAACAATCCATTGTGTGTGTTTGTGTGTGTGTGTGTGTGCGGAAGCTGAATTTCAAAAACATCCAAATGAAAATCAGACAAATCACAATAGTTCAGTATTTCAGCTCTTGTCTCACAAAACAACGTCTGCCGTTGTGTTGCTGCTGCAGTAAGAGAGACAGAGGGGGTAAGCGATGTAAATAAAGAGAGATGCAGGGCGAAATGATGGAGAGAGAAAATGACACAGTTAAGGGAGGAAAAAGTTAGAGGAGAAAAATGAAGACAACGGCGCAGAGATAAAAGAAGAGGAAAAAAAACAGCGGGAAGAGCGATGGGAGGAAAAATCCAAAGATAACAAGGTTCTGACGGGAATGAGGTGAGAGAAGAATGCAAAAAGAGACTCATCCAAATAGATAAACACAGATATCCCGCTGTTTGTTTTCAGCACAGGCCCTGGCATATAGACACTAGGAGTTTAAAAGCAGACACACAAATGCAAACTCACGTTAAACCTCTGAAAAGCTCATTGCTGCCCCAGAACATCGTTTTCAGATGATCTCAAGTACCCCAAAACGAACACAACCCGACCAATTGAATCCAATACGGTTTCTGTGTAATACTGTTTATTGCATAGAATCCTTTATTGTTACTCGTAAAATGCAAATTGTCAATGTTTGAGGCAATTTGATATGTAAAGTTATTGAAATTGTGCTACACAGTGTCACGCGGCGTTTGAACAATTTATCTCTCAACTTATCAAAGTACCAGTAGGGTGCAGGTACTCCGTGTCGATTATCTCGTACACAAGCCAACACCTGTCTTCTTACCAAAAGCATTGCAATCTGTGACTCCACGGAACACTGAAAAGTGCGGCGTCATTGTCGCGTGACGTTGTGGTTTGTTTAGCTGCAGCGATCAGAAGAACCCACAAAAAAAAAAGCAGAAAACCCCAACCAACCTCCTCCGTCCCCACTTTCCCCGCCACACGGCTCATTATACTCACTGTGTAAAAGCAAGGCACTTACCAGTATCATGTGACCAGTGGAGATGTCCATGTTGGACGGCACTGGCTCCTCGCACCAGGAGGAGGTGCTGCTGCGGGTCGACGGGCTGGCCGCCGGGCCGTCGCTGAACTGCGACGACACGCTGTTGAGCCTGGAGTGGCGCAGCGTCTCCGGCCGCTCCACGCGCTCCGACGTGCGGGTCGCCATGCGCTGGCGACACAGCTCCTGGAAGGTCAGGGGAGATAATGGTGGAAAAACTGATCTTCCAAAATGGCTCCTTGCCAGGTATTTATCCTCTTTTCACGAACAGAACAATAGTTGCAGGCAGGTGATGTGCTTATCCGTGCTGTTAGGGGCTGAGTCCCGTAAAAGGCACGTTGTAAAATCCAGTATCTCGGCCGACTTCATCTGTCCTCACTTGCCTAGATTAATGGCTTATCCTTGTGGATTATGGGGCTTATTCTAATTATGTCAAAAGTATATGGTTGAGAAACCATACACGATTTACAGAATGAATTCAGTATGTCCCACCTGGCTGCTACACAGCTTCTGTCTTCATTGTATAAGAAAGGTTATTTTAGTTCTCAAAGAAAGTGAGCTTTGAAAATCAAATCCTGTACAAAACCACCATAATTTAAAAAGAAGAATTGGGAAATTTGCTTTGCAAAGAAAAGAAAGTCCATCCATCAATCAATGAAAAAGGAGCTGCACAGTGGAAAGTACATAACCACAGAGAACCAAAGTGCATTTGCTCAATTGTAAAGTGGAATTTTCTGTTGTGATGGATATCGCCAGATTTTTGGAGACTTGCTAAAAAGCCCACAGCTACAAAGATTACACTCCTCCGAGTGACTCAGCTTTTCTCCCAACATGCCTCAGTGCAGAGACAGGGCGCTCAAAATCCAAAGACTAAGCATTATGCACTCCAATATATACAAAATGAAAAAGAAAGATGAAACGTTGTGCATTTAAAAAAAAGGTGTAAACGAACAAACAGTAGCGGTACACGGCCTGCCTGAATCCCTCCATAAGGTGTGGTCACACTTGATTTTTTCATGTTAAATTCCTAATCTGAAATCCCATCATGTTTGCTTTTCGCAGGCAGAGCCAGTCATCTCCACAGAATAAATTAGCATACTCAATTAATAACAGCGAGAGCAAGGCAGAGCAGAGAGCCTGGCGAGAGCACACGCTATCTCATGCTCTATCGTAGTGATATTTCCCTGTGGAGCACAGGCCCCTCTAAGCCCTGGTCTTGGATCAGCTTTGCTGCCGTCAGACCTTGATGATTAGAACCATGAAGCGGCGCCCTGGGCCTCGGACCCCCGGGCAACGTCCAGGTCCGCCTCATAATTCATCCCACTTCTCAAAACGGCTCTGCAAAGCGCAGTGCGCGGGCGGAGGGGGAGGCGGTTAGCGGCAGGGAGGGCCAGAGGACAGACACGTGGAGCCCCCCCATACTCCCCGTCCCCCCCCCCCTCCTCGTTCAGACTGCGGCTAATAGGAAGAAAAACAGGGCGGAGAGGAAACGACGTCTCTGGCGTGTGCTGTCATCTAACAATATCGCACTCCCACTGCACACTGACACGCAACTTTCTGTCCAAACAGCGAGAAGGCGTCACACATGAGAGAGCAGGTTTTCCGTCCCTCCTTAAAAAAACCCCAATTCACTCTAAACCCGATCAGAAAAAAACATTCAAAAAAATTGACGTTCTTTAGTTTGAAAAATCCTTCCGTATTTGAATTGGTTTTGCTTATCTGTGGCCGTTGCCGCTCCCGCAATGGGCCGAGAGAGGCGGACCTGTGAAAACCTGATTAAATATTGAAAATGTGAAGGCGACATGCAGATAAATATGTTCTGAGTGGCATGCTGGGCACAGCTGAGCCCCAACGCCGAAAATCAATACAGCCCAGGCGTTCCACGGCCCTGGAGGAACAGAGGGAATAGGTCACAGCGGCTGCCGTTCCTCTGTCGCTTTCTCTCAATCTCACTCCCTCTGTCACACACACACACACACACACACACACACGCGCACACACACGCAGACGCTTGTCAGGCACCGTAGAGCATTGAATAACTGGATAGAGCGAATATATCTATCCACCCAATAAGTCAAAATTCCAACTAATTAAAAGCAGAAAAATAATGCACATAAACATTGAGTGAGATGTTCACTTATGGCATTACATGGTAAAAATAAAGATTACATTCATCTTAAAAGCGAATACTATCATCGCAGCAGCCATAAAAGCAGGTAGCAGCGGATCATTCCCACATTAACACTCCCACAAACCAATCAAAAAAAATCTACCCTCCTGTGTGTGTGTTCTTCCAATTGCAGAGCCGGGACTAAGTGCACCGGCCCCTGATTGGCTCATAGCGAGGGGGGCTGGTCTAACCTGATAGGTTGCCGTGGCATCAGTACTGGTGTCAGTCCCCAGGCTGGCCAGCTTCTCCTTCATGCGGAGGTGGGAGCGTTGGCGAACGCAATAGAAGGTGGTGGACACCGCCAGCGCCACCAGGATGAAGAGCATGCAGAGGACGGAGAGCAGCAGGAACTGGCCCGACTCCACCCGGGTCTCCTTCACCACCGGGATCTGGGTCAGGCTGCCCCTCTGGAGGACACACACAAACAGAGAGAGAACGCACCGTCAGAAGCAGTAAAGCAGACCACTCTTTTTTTTGTACTTGCAGTGTGTGCAGTGCACCACCTTTCAGCTGGAGGCTTTTCTCAATGCCTCCTTACCTACCTATACCCCCCCCCCCCCTCTCCACCCACCAATATCTTATGATACGCATTCAGATGGAGTCAACCCATATTACCCGCGTGGTCCAGTCCACACTGCCTCAATATAGATATTTACAACCCTGTTTAGAGCTGGCGTGGGTCGGGCTGGTGCTGTGCAGCTACAGGAGGTTGGATACTAAGAGCTCGTGCTTAATTAGCTCCTCTGGTCCTGAGTTTGGCTGGATTAGGCCGCGGCCCAAGCCGCAGAACTAATGGAAACCAGTGCTGGAGAGACACAGGCAGCCCAGACTGGACCTTCATGCATCCACCGCCAAATTCAAACCCTCACAGCATGTTAATTGAAACAGGAAGGTATAGGCTCCGTCTCACGGCGGCAGACTTGTTTTTAACAAATCCTCTTAGAGATTTTTATCAGCGTAGGTTAGAATTGGCCTATGTGTTGATAATTGGTCCACTCAAGGCCATTTACTGTAATGATAAATTCCCCCTGGGCTCCATTGCAGAATATTTTGAGAGCGTAACAGCAATAATTAGAAGCATTAGTTGGGGATGATAACAAATGATAGCTAAAATTAAGCTCTTGTTAAAGAGTTTGTTTACTGATCACATAAAATATACGCAGACATTCGGCTGTTTTGTATTCAACTCCCAAAAACATATCATAAAAATGCACATTTTTATTCACATAAAGGTTCTATGACTAACACAAAAACCATGGAGTTTCTGCAAAGGCCAATTCTCCACAGTTTCTGATCTATTTCTGTCAGATGCAGGATGCCAATAGCTATACATCTGCAAAAGGGCAATATCAATAACAGAGAACAAATCAGCAGGCTCCTAATTGTCCGCATGCAAGATTGAAAGATTGATGGGCGAAGTGAATCAAATTTACAATATGAAAAAAAAAAGAAAGAAGAAGAAACTGCCAGAGCTCTGACATTTAGCCCGAGGGGGTCTAATGGGCCGGCTGAAGGATGGCTGCTTCTTGTTATACCATTTTCCAAAACACGACACTTGAGCTCACACCAGTAACAATACGGTTTGACCTTGTGACTCGTAATTGCCAATGTTTTAGCGGACGTGCGGATGCCATGGTCTTCACCA